>NW_021680351.1:1893275-1929229 GCF_001412515.2 Diachasma alloeum
CGAGTTACGAACAATATTTTTCATCACAATGTGGCGGAAATTGGACTTTAAAGCACGTGGAGCGTGCCGAAAAGTTCACTTTTCGTCACAGCGTGATGAAAATACTATTTTCGGCCTAATGACGAAATATACTATTATTGTTTGAAACAAGCATTGCCCATTAGAACGCGAGTGGTCGGTGTATGTCTGAAAATCGAGGGTGACCCGCAGCCCTGAAGGAGATCCTCACGGAGAAATGTTGAAAGACGAAAAATTTCTCAAACTCACCGATATCTCGATGAGGTGCATTTAGGTTTCTCGGAGGTCCCGTTGTACCTTCAGAACTGTAACTCGATGCATTTGCACACAAGTACACAATTGTCATAGTTATCACCCAGTGATGCATACAAATACAAATATATTAATTTTGATTTTTACTCCTGAAGGATTGCTCATGAGATTTCGGAAAATTTACGGTTATGCGAATTCCCGATATTATCCGCGATACGGAGTCACGTTTCCAAGTACTCATTTGTTTCGAATATATTCTATTTTTTATTTGAATTTGGAGCTTCATTTGGGGTCTAACTTCTAAATACTCTTAATAGTCTAGAAGAAATAGCGACTTGTGATGGATCATCTCTCTATATTATAAAAATCCAAATCGACTTTTGGTGATAAAAATGTGGTACTTGAAATTAAGACTCCAAAATTAAGAGTCACAAGGGTCAAAATAAGGGTCATGAAGGTCAGAATGAGAGTCACACGGGTTGGATTAAGGGTCGTGATGGATCATCTCTATATTATAAAAATCCAAATCGACTTTTGGTGGTAAAAATGTGGTAATTGAAATTAAGACTCCAAAACTAAGAGTCACAAGGGTCAAAATAAAGGTCATGAAGGTCAGAATGAGGGTCACAAGGGTTGGATTAAGGGTTGCGAGGGTTAGATTAAAGGTCATGAGTCAGAATAAGGGCCATGAGGGTCAGAATAAGGGTCACGAGGGTTGGATTAAGGGTCACGAGGGTCAGAATTAGGGTCACGAGGGTTAGATTAACCCTCGTAACCCTAACCGTCGACTCGTAACCGTCGTGACGGTCATGTGACCGTCAATGACGGGTCATGTGACGCGTTTGCATCTCCATTTCTGTCAGTTCCGTCAGTTCAACGCGTTGAAAACAGCTGCTTTTGTTATCGTTCGAGGCATGGTCTCGCCGAGCGTGTCCAGTACCGAGTATTTCCAGTAAGTTCACTGAGACCAATTAAATAATCCCCAATCCCGAGAAACATCGAACATCCAAAATAAACGACAGTTGAACTTATTCTCCAATATCAATTGGATTTTTTTGCAGAGAAAAAAACAATTGTTTGCTTGGACCTAACCTCACAAGACATTCGTCATGCTGACGAAATTCCTCGGGAACTTAATTATTGTCAATTAACAATTGACATTTTCAACGAGAATTTAATTATCTCCAATTAATTAATGATAATTCATTGAATTCGATGATTTTGTGATCGAATCAACGATCATGATGAGACGTGCGAGAATCAAAGTGACGGCTTCAGTCCCTTTACGACGAAAAGTCATCAAAGTAGAGGAGCCTGAGGTGATTTCCAGGGATCCTGATGGGATCGAAGAGGAATTGACTCCAGAGGTGCCTCGGGATGAGTTGAAACCAGAGATTTTGGTCGAGGAAATAAAAGTGGGAGGGGCTGGGGGGACAATTTCTGGAGGGGCGAAAGCTCCTGTTGAGGATGGGAGCCCTCATCTTCAAGAGAAGGCACCAGAGGTGGAGAGGGATGAGGGTGAGAAGGTCCCCCTTGGAGCTGGGGCAGAGGGACAGAAACCTGGGGAGACTGGGAAGACAGCTTCTGTTGTTGAGGGTTTCCCCAGGAGAGCGAGACTGTTCTCGGAGTCGTCAGACAAGGGTCATCTCTCGGGGAGTGAAGCAGGTGAGATATTTTTTTTCAGCTCAGGAGTGGGAATTTTTTGGGTAATTTCACGGGTAGAGGAATTCGTTTCTTGAGCACGTTTTTTAGGCAGGGAAATTGTCGTTTGAGTCGAATAATTCTCTTCATTTTGGATTTTTCTATTTATTTCTAGGAATCTTTTCGCTGGAAATTAATGAACTCGAGGATTTATTTCGATGGAAATGGTTTAATCACATGAAATACATAAATTAGATGCAAGTATGTGACTGTTAGATTTGAGTGAATAATATTCTTGAGTAAAACGAAGAATTGGTACTCAAAATTAAGACTCCAAAATTAAGGGCGACAAGGGTCAAAAGAAAGGTCACGAGGGTCAAAATAAGGGTCACGAGGATCACAAATGTCAGTTTAAGGGTCCAAATAAGGGCCATGGGGTCAAAAAAGGGTCAAAAGGGTCAAAATAAAGGTCTCTATATATCCCTACATTATAAAAATCCATATCGACTTCTGACGACGAAAATTTTGCACTAAAAATTAATCAAGGGTCACGAGGAGTATAATGAGGGTCAGATTAAGGGTCACAAGGGTCAGAATAAGGACCACGGGGGTCATATGGCGATTGGCGATAAAAAGCTAAATAAAAAATGAATAAAAAAACAGCCAGAAAATAATAGCAATGAAAAATCAGCCAGAATTAGGGGTGGGTGGGGTAAAATGGACACTAAACTTTTTTAAAATTATTCATAACTCAGAAACAAATTTATCAGTTGAGCTCGTCACAAAGGGAAAGAATTGTTCTTTGTATTGGAAAAATCCATTCAATTTTATCAACATTTCAACCCCTCATTAACTTTTCAAAAAAGTCAAAAGTGTCCGTTTTACCCCAACCTCCCCTAATGAATTATTCTTCTTGGATTCCACTTAAAGCAAAATATTAGAGAACTGAACAATCGTCTTAATGTTGCAGCATCTCCAATAAAAGTCCTCCCCAACCGTTCATTCACCCGTCCTACCCCACGTCTCGACGGTTCCACTCGGATCCGCCGTAACAGCATCCAAGGCTCTGGGGCTAGTGCCAGCGAGTCCGAGGACGACTCTCGGCGTCACCCTCCTCCCCCTCACCCGCCACCGTCTTCTCACCCGTCCCAGCCCTCACAGAACTCGTCCCACCCTCCTCCCCCTGCTCAGAACCCCAGTCAAAGCCAAACCCAGAACCCCAAGCAAAAGCGAAAGGTCCTCATCTCGGAATCCGCTAGGAAGCTGGCGGAGTCTCGTCGTGAGTTCTTCCTGAGGCACGAGCACAAGCAGCCGGACAGAACAAAGCTGACGATGTACGATTTGATTTACTACAACCCCGCGACGAACCCCATGAAGAAGACGGCGACTTCTCTAGTTCAAGATGAACCAGAAGAGGTGAATAAATTAATCAAAATCTCTCTACACTGGGGACAAAAATTGTCAATGACAAAGATTTTTTTTGTTGAGAGAAGCATTTATTTTTTTCAAAATCGTTTGTCTCCTGTTGAGTCGATCCCAGGCGAGTCTGATTCGGTTTCAATAGCCAAGTGGTAAAATGGTTTAAGTCGACTCATCTCAGCACATTTGTTTTTCGTAATCACATTTAAATTGCAATTTTTGGTGAAAACGAAATTCTCCCATAAATGTATTATACTTATGCAGTAAAAAAGTACTTCTCCATTTTTTCGATACAACGAATATTTACCGAATTATGATGTTAGGGTGAATCTCCAGTGTTCGAACGAATAAGCACAGTTATTTTTGACGTAGATTTAAAAATATAACCAAGTCGAAAATTGATTTAAAAATAATTATAACTCCCCTGTACATCTCCATAGATAATAGAAAAAAATATTATGAATATTAATTGACGATACAATTAATGATATGAATACAAAAAGCTGAAAATGTGTGAAAACCCAGTAATCGAATTGCGTATTCTGTAATGGGAATACGCTATTGGCGGCGTAACTTCGACATTTTCAATCATCACAATATCATCTGGAAATGTCATAATTTTATTTTTCATGTATAATGCGAGGCATCTCTACCTTCTACTAATTTATTTGATAGATAAAGTACCAATTAGTTTGACTACTGGTCTGGTTCGAACACTGGTTGGTTCACCCTATAATCAATTACCTAGCCAGTAAACCTCCAATTTTTTTTTGTATAACTTCGCAAAAAAAATTTTTGCTTTTTTCTTACGTTTGGGAGATTGTATAGGTACTTCTATAACACACTCAATTTATATCAAAATCTATTTAAAAAAATTTCGAATTAAAATAGCGTGGAATGCCTCATATGCTTACTCTCATATATCACCTCTCATAGGGGAGGTAGGGGCAAAGCGGACCCCCGGGGCAAAGCGGACCCCTTCGAGAAAAAAAAAGTGTGGGGTAAAGTGGACCCTCACATAAATTATTGAATCGAGTCGCCAGAATTATTCTAATACGTTTTATAAAGTGAAATTTACTACCTTGACTAAAAAAATATGCAATGAGGGCAAGTATAAATTTGTGTGAGCTCCTGCGGATCTAATTGTGAACAAGAAATGTGAGTTTTTGATCAACAGCGATTACATTCTATCCAATCGGTAGAACAACATGACAATGACTCCTGACAAACGGAAAATTAAAATAATTTTAAAAAAACAGAGGGTCCACTTTGCCCCAACATTAATTTTTTTTTAAATTTAATGACAGATCTTAATTGCAATTCTAATGAGATTATGATCTCCACGTGAAGTGCATTGACTCATTAGAACTTAAAAAACTAAACGATTCGCTTAGAGGGTCCGCTTTGCCCCTACCTCCCCTATATCACCCAGCTGATTACGTGTGATTTGATGAACTATTCTCTTATGCTTATCTCTTCTGCTTTTCTCTGACTCACTTCATTGCCTGTGTGCTAATGCTACTGTTTTTCCATGCTATTTCTGTGTTTTTATGTCAATGTATCCTCTCTTATTTATAATCTCTCATCTGTACAATTTGTTTAAATTTCTAAACAATAAACTCCTTATCTTATCTTACCTACTCCCAGAGTTTCTGTTTCTGTTATACTTTTGTATCTGCTTTATATTTGCTCTGTGGCATTGCTACTAGTTTTGCCCAACATAATGTGCAGCAATAAAAATCAATCAATCAATCAATCAATCAATCAATCAATCAAGGTGACAGAACCCGAAGAAGAGGAGGACGACTCTGCAATGCCAGTCCCCCAGCTGAAGGTGGGTCCCAACGGTGAGCTCGTGGTGGACGAGCAGTCCCTGGTAATCGAAAACACAGCCCTGAAGAGAGACCGCGAGGCAGTCTCCAAGCGTCGAGTCCTAGTCGACGAGGAGGGTGCGATCGGTGGTTTCTACAAGAAGCGAGTGAAGAGCAGAGATTGGACGCACGTCGAGACCCTCAAGTTCTACAAGGCCCTGAACACAGTGGGAACCGACTTCTCCCTCATGCAGACTGTCTTCCCGAGCCGAACTCGCCACGAGTTGAAGATGAAATACAAGAAGGAGGAGAAGTTGAACAGAGCCCTTGTGGAGAAGGCGCTGGTCTACCACCAGGAGTACGACATCGAGACGCTGAGGAAGGAGCTCGAGAGCTTCGAGAATGTCGAGGAGAAGAGCAAGAAGACGAGAAAGTCGACTGACAGCTATAGAAAGAGAATTGCGAAGAAGAGGAATGTCGCCACTAGTGTGAACATGCTGAGTGAGGACGAGGATGACCCTGGGGACGTTGGGGACGAGCCTGAGGAGACGTCGAAGGACCAGGAAACTGAGGATCGTGAGGGGGAGGGTGTGTCCAGGGTGAAGCGAAAGAGGCCCAGGGGGAAGAAGACGGTTGAGCCTGATCCCTCGGAGGATTCACTCAGTGAAGATGACTTTGAGGTTTACAAGGTGAAGCCCACGAGGTCTGGACGACTTCCCAAGAGGAAGAGGCCGGTGTTCAATGCCACGAATGTTCTCGACGATATCTTCGATGAGGGGGGGGAGCAAGCTGGCGAGGATGAGGGGGAGGAGGAGGCCAGGGGGGTGGAGCTGGGGGAACCTGTGGAGGGGTTGCAGGACGTGGAGCCGGGCTCGCTGGTGATTGTCTCCAAGGAGTCACCCGATGAACCTGGGAAGACCATTGTCCAGGTGTACATGGTGGGGAAGGACCTGAATGGGGGAGAGGAGAAAATGACACCTGTGGACCTCAGCTCGGAATTACTCTCCACTGTTACCAGTGGACTCAACAGTCATGGCGTGTCGCCGATTAAATTTACGTTGAAGTAGGGGGACGGGGAAGTGGTGGGGTTTCTGGGGGAAGAGTCGTTAATTAATTGGTGATAAAACTTAAAAATTGAGTTTTTTTTTATTTTCTGGGAAAACGAACACCTGAAATTTATGGTTGGAACCATGTACTCTTATCCTGATTCAATAAGTCAGTAGCGAGGTGGTAAACTGGTATAAGTCAATTTTTACTATTGGCCAGTTTTCATTAAATATCCGGGAATCTAAGGGAGATGGCAAAATTTTTATTGTAACCTTTTTTGTAGAGCAGAGTGAGAGCTACAACAAATGTAATTACAAAAATTTCGCTGTCTCCCGTAGATTTGGAAATATTCCTCAAAAACTCAAGTGGGAGATGAGTTGACTTAAACCGCTTTACCACTTCGCTACTGAATTTAATAAGTGAAGAGAAATCTACTGGCAAACGATCTGCAGGCCTTTTTGGTTATTAATTCATGTAAATTCGGTATGAAATGCTCACCATTTTGACATTCCTCTGGTAGAACGATCCCTTGCTTTTTTACGTTTAATAATTGTAATTGTATTTTTGTAAACGTTGAGACGATAATTATCTTAGGGTTAAGGAAGAGGCAGTTTTTGTAAGAAATGAAAAATGATGTATCACCAATTTTATTGACGAACATAAATACTTTCTGTTGTTTTCATTCTTGTCTCTTGATTTGAGGGTTTCAACATGAAAATTTTAGAGCGGGGAGTAGTATTGGAAGTTGTTTCGATCGTCTATCTTGTGACCTGAAAAAAGAAAATATCAGTTTTAAGAAATATTTTTAATTCGGTTTTTTAGATGAAATTTTCGACGTTAAATTCCAACAAATGATAATTATTTATTGTACAACCGATTGATTACTGGTCTGGTATATCGTGATGCTCTTGATGAGTAATAATTAACTAGGATTTTTCATTCATCAGATCAAAACTCAAGAGTTTAGGAGTCAAGTGGTGGAAACGTCGAAATTAATTTTACATTCAAATCAGTCTTTCCCAAATATCCCATAATTTACGAGAGATAGAGCCATTTTCATCGGAACTTTTTTTGTAGAGAATTTCACGAGCTACGAAAAAGGTCATTATACAAATTTCGCTATCTCCCCTCAATTCTGTGATATCAGGCAAAAACAAAATTTTTGTTTTTTCGTTTGAATCTTTTTCATTTTCTAAAATACTTATTTCTAGATTTTATTAAGAAACTTTTTTAGCTCGCGAAATTCTGCACAAAAAGTGTCCCCAAGGCTCTCTATCTACCTTCAATATCCAAAATAAAAGTTCAATAAATCCCAAACCAAAAAAACTAGGAGAGAAGGGAGAAAACACCCCACCTGTGACCTCGAGTATCCCGAGAACGGCTGAGTGAATTCTCCCAACTCTCCATTCATTATCAATCCCTTTATCAACCTTCAAAATGAGCCCTGACTCATCCAAATCGCCTCGTCCATTTCCCAAATATTCCCAACGCAGAAAGAAAAACTGAAATTCACCCGGTTCCATGAACCTCTCCGTGATCCTCGCCCCGTAGACATACCACGCGCAGAATATCATGAACACAATGGTCACCAGAACCGACACAAAGACCTTCAGCAGCTGCCACTGGAAGTAGTCGAACGCCAAAAGCTCCGGAAACTGTCTGAAAAAATCGTTGACATCCAGCAGCAATTCACCACTCGGTTTTATCACACTCGTGAGGTCTGGCACTCCAATTGTTTCAACGACAAAATTCACTGTTGCTGATGAGTATCTCTGGAGTACTTCACCCACTTCTGTCACCCAGACATTCGTATTTTGAAAAATATTCTCCATTTCTCTTACTTCATAAATTTTTTTTATTCCATTAATTTTTTTTCATTAATTTGTTTTAGTCCATTCTTTTTTCATTCCATTAATTTAATTTTCATTCAATTTTATCTCGTTTCTTTACTTTATTTTCACTCATTTCCTTGTTTTCATAACGCGCAGGGGCAACAGCTGATTCATGTCTCATGTTGTTGGGGGAGGGGGGGAGATTTCATTGCGTCATTTCACAAAAATGAAATTCCAAGAATTTCTGGGGTTTGAACGTTAGTTTACTATTTTCGTTGAGGCTAGAACGGAATATCTTGAAATAAGTCATGAAATAAGTTGAGGGGAAAGACTTTATTTTTGCGGAAAACAGAAGTTTAGGGGTTTAAAGGTGTTTTTTTTAATTTAAACGGTGATGACGATAACTAGGTTATGTTTACGAGAGTGAGATGTACGTGATGGAGAGTTGACGGGAGTTTGGGGGATTGAAAGTGATTTTGGGGCTGAGGGTGATTACCGGGGGATGAAGATGAAGTGTAATGAGAAGGAATTGATGGATGCGAGCCGAGGGCTGTCGCAGATGGAGGGCAGGTTGCAGCACAAAAGGGCGCATAAATCGGGTGAGATTGGGCTTCTCTCGATTTACGCATGAAATAAGTTGATAATTGAAAGAGCTAGCGCTTTCTCTAAGACATTATTCTATCGGATTTCTGTTGGAGCTCTGTGAGAATTCTCTTGGAGTTTTATCAGAGTTTCATATTAAAAATTGTGTTTTAATATTTTTTGACCCGTCATTCCAAAGGTTTTTGAGGGTCGTTTGACCCCCAAAATTTGACCCTCAACTTTAAATGGCTGCAGGGTGGGTTGAACTTCAGCTCAGAGCGTTCTTAGGGTCGTTTGACCCTCAAAATCATTTGACCCCCGACATCAATTTTTCTTAAAGATCGTGTGACCCTCAATTCAAAACTTTCTTAGAATCGTTTGACTCTCGAAACTATTTGACCCTCAAAATCATTTGACCTTCGATTTCAACCATTCTTAAGGGTCCTTTGACCCCCAAAATTATTTGACCGTCAACTTCAAATGTCCTTAACGGTCGTTTGACCCTCAACTCGAAACATTCTTGGAGTCGTTTGACCCTCGGAACCATTGACCCTCAACTCCAAACGCCCTGAGGATCATTTGACCCTGAAAAGTACCTGAGCCTCTATTTCAAACGTTCTTAAAGGCCGTTTGACCTTCAAAATCATTTGACCCTCAACTCAAAGCGTTTTTAAAGGTCATTTGACCCTCGGAACCATTTGACCCTCAACTCCAAACGCCCTGAGGATCAGTTGACCCTGAAAACTACTTGACCCTCTATTTCAAACGTTCTTAAAGGCCGTTTGACCTTCAAATTCATTTGACCCTCAACTCAAAGCGTTTTTAAGGATCGTTTGACCCTCGGAACCATTTGACCCTGAACTCCAAACGCCCTGAGGATCATTTGACCCTGAAAACTACTTGACCCTCTATTTCAAACGTTCTTAAAGGCCGTTTGACCTTCAAAATCATTTGACCCTCAACTCAAAGCGTTTTTAAAGGTCATTTGACCCTCGGAACCATTTGACCCTCAACTCCAAACGCCCTGAGGATCATTTGACCCTGAAAACTACCTGACCCTCTATTTCAAACGTTCTTAAAGGCCGTTTGACCTTCAAAATCATTTGACCCTCAACTCAAAGCGTTTTTAAGGATCGTTTGACCCTCGGAACCATTTGATCCTGAACTCCAAACGCCCTGAGGATCATTTGACCCTGAAAACTACCTGACCCTCTATTTCAAACGTTCTTAAAGGCCGTTTGACCTTCAAAATCATTTGACCCTCAACTCAAAGCGTTTTTAAAGGTCATTTGACCCTCGGAACCATTTGACCCTCAACTCCAAACGCCCTGAGGATCATTTGACCCTGAAAACTACTTGACCCTCTATTTCAAACGTTCTTAAAGGCCGTTTGACCTTCAAAATCATTTGACCCTCAACTCAAAGCGTTTTTAAAGGTCATTTGACCCTCGGAACCATTTGACCCTCAACTCCAAACGCCCTGAGGATCATTTGACCCTGAAAACTACTTGACCCTCTATTTCAAACGTTCTTAAAGGCCGTTTGACCTTCAAAATCATTTGACCCTCAACTCAAAGCGTTTTTAAAGGTCATTTGACCCTCGGAACCATTTGACCCTCAACTCCAAACGCCCTGAGGATCATTTGACCCTGAAAACTACTTGACCCTCTATTTCAAACGTTCTTAAAGGCCGTTTGACCTTCAAAATCATTTGACCCTCAACTCAAAGCGTTTTTAAAGGTCATTTGACCCTCGGAACCATTTGACCCTCAACTCCAAACGCCCTGAGGATCATTTGACCCTGAAAACTACTTGACCCTCTATTTCAAACGTTCTTAAAGGCCGTTTGACCTTCAAAATCATTTGACCCTCAACTCAAAGCGTTTTTAAGGGTCGTTTGACCCTCGGAACCTTCTGGCCCTCAACTCCAAACGCCCTAAGGATCATTCTGAAGTCGGAACTGCACTAGTAACTCCCCGTTTTTTCTCACTTTCCTTCTCCCCCTTCCCCCTAATAATTCTCAAATTATCTTCCCCAGTCTTCAAAGAGCGTTGGTTCAAGCTCCGCAGCAACCTTCTCTTCTACTTCAATATAACCGACCTGGGTCAGATAGACGACAAGCAGCCAGCAGGAATAATAATCCTCGAGAACTGCAAGATAAATTCAGACGTGATATCTGAGGGTGCCTTCGCCTTCAGCATTGTGTTTCGTGATGAACACGACAAAAGGCACATTTTCACAGCGAGAACAGAGGACCAGGTGAACCAGTGGGTAACAGCCCTGCGCCAGGCCAGCTACGAGTACTGGAGATCACGACTGATAACCCTTCAGGAGAGATTGTCCAGCAGAACTGGCACTGATCCCCTCCTCATGTATCCTAGGAATCATGGGATTGTGAGGGACGAAGCATGGAGTCAAACCTCCAATTTCCGGTCTCACATTCGCGCATTCACCAGCACAGCCCCCACCATCCCCAGCATTGTGACAAAGGAAACTAAAAATCTCATAGAATTATTGTAGTAACCATCAAGTATTTTTCAACGTAAATATATTTATTTTTCTTGGAAATGCTGCATTATTTGACCCTCAAAACCATTTAAACTTAAATTCCAAACGTTCTTAAGGGTCTTTTGACCCTCAAAACCATTTAAACTTCAATTCCAAAGGTTCTTAAGGGTCGTTTGACCCTCAAAACTATTTAAACTTCAATTCCAAACGTTCTTAAGGGTCTTTTGACCCTCAAAACCATTTAAACTTCAATTCCAAACGTTCTTAAGGGTCTTTTGCCCCTCAAAACCATTTAGACTTCAATTCCAAAGGTTCTTAAGGGTCGTTTGACCCTCAAAACCATTTAAACTTAAATTCCAAACGTTCTTAAGGGTCTTTTGACCCTCTAAACCATTTAAACTTCAATTCCAACCGTTCTTAAGGGTATTTTGACCCTCAAAACCATTTAAACTTCAATTCCAAAGGTTCTTAAGGGTCGTTTGACCCTCAAAACCATTTAAACTTCAATTCCAAACGTTCTTAAGGGTCGTTTGACCCTCAAAACCATTTAAACTTCAATTCCAAACGTTCTTAAGGGTCGTTTGACCCTCAAAACCATTTAAACTTAAATTCCAAACGTTCTTAAGGGTCTTGTGACCCTCGAAACCATTTAAACTTCAATTCCAACCGTTCTTAAGGGTCTTTTGATCCTCAAAACCATTTAAACTTCAATTCCAAAGGTTCTTAAGGGTCTTTTGACCCTCAAAACCATTTAAACTTAAATTACAAAGGTTCTTAAGGGTCGTTTGACCCTCAAAACCATTTAAACTTCAATTCCAAAGGTTCTTAAGGGTCTTTTGACCCTCAAAACCATTTAAACTTAAATTACAAAGGTTCTTAAGGGTCGTTTGACCCTCAAAACCATTTAAACTTCAATTCCAAAGGTTCTTAAGGGTCTTTTGACCCTCAAAACCATTTAAACTTCAATTTTAAACGTTCTTAAGGGTCTTTTGACCTTCAAAACCAGTTAAAGTTCAATTCCAAATTTTCTTAAGGGTCGTGTGTTCCCCATAACCATTTAAACTTCAATTCTGAACGTTTTTAAGGGTCTTTTGACCCTCAAAACCATTTAAACTTCAATTCTGAACGTTTTTAAGGGTCGTTTGACCCTCAAAACCATTTAAACTTCAATTCCAAACATTCTCAAGGGCCATTTTACCTTGAAAATCACTTGAACCTCAACTCCAAAAGTTCTAGATAGAATTGTTACAATAATAATGAAGTATTTTTCAACCTAAATATATTTATTTTTCTTGGCAATGCTGCATCACTTTTTCTACTGTGAATTCATTGTTTTTCAAGAATTGTGCGGATTTACATGATTCATAACTAATTTACATACATTTCGCATTTTTTTTCGGTTATTTTTGAAAGATTTCTTTAGCTCGTAGGGAAATGGTAAAGGGGAAGGGACTGGGGGACATTTTTGTAGGCAATTTAATAGTGACAAAAATGTAAATAAAAAAATGGGAAGTTCCTTCATAAATATCGTGATTTTTCAAATCTTCAGGTCTGAATTTTTCATTCAATCTTCATTGTTTATTTTGTAATTATTTTGGAATCTACTCAGTTTAGGAGAAAATATCAAGAGATTTGTTTTAAAGAACTCAATTCTCTATAAAAAAAAAACCTCTTGATGTTTTTTTTTTCAATTTATCATTTTTTGTCATATATATTGACAAAAAATTCTTAAAATGCATTCTGGTTTTTTACTATTCCCATCTTCGCAGGTTGTTTCGTAAATATTTAGACACCTCATAGGTTCAGGCGAAAATGTTTTTTATAATTTTTTAATCTGAAACTCGCCCTGGGAATGCATTGAATTTAGTCATTCATCTTTACCATTGCACTACAGGTTTTACCTAATGACAAAGCAAAGAACAATTCACTGGTTTTTTCCTAAAGACAATTCCCTACTACCCCAATTCCAATGATTTCCCCTACCTAATAAAATCGTAGAATGTAAATTCATCAAAACAAAATACTTTAACTTACAAAAATTATCAGTGATCGTATCCTGAATCAAAATAAACTCAATTAAATTCATGGATCACTGGATAGCTGTACCCTAAACGAGGTAAAATTGATAGAAAAAGAATAATAATACTTATAATTAATTAATTCGTTAAATAATTACAAATAATTACAAATCACTCGGGAGGGAAGTGGTGGAACGTGATGTACTTGTAGATCACTAGTGCATTTTTCAAAAAATGTCTGGGCATTTTTTAAACATTCGTAGATGCTATTCACTCATTGTCGACTTGAAATGAATGAAATATGAGGAAAAACGACTAGAGCATTTCAGGAAACGTTCTTTGGTTTTAGTTGGGGATTAAATGATCCTTTCCGATCGTTCTGGTCTGACCCGTTTGACCCTCAAGATGGTTTGACCTTCGAGTCCAAACGTCCTTAAAAGGCTTTTGACCCTCAAAATCACTTCAGCCTCAACTTCAAACGTGTTTAAAGATCGTTTGACCCTCAAGACAATTAAATCCTGAAATTCAAATGTCCTTATGGGTCGTTTGACCCTCAACTTCAAAAGTACTAAACCCGCAAGACCATTTGACCCCCTCAACCGACCTTCAACTCAAAAAACTACACAGAACAGTCGTTTTTCCTGGCATTTCAAACCTCAAGAGACTTTTCAGACTTCGTGACCATTTCAAGCACTTCCTCCAGACCCTCCCTCACCCCTCAAATCTCATCCCGCTGCCTCTGGGCCCCCTCCCCCCCATAGAACCCCTTCAAATTCGGCTTGAGCACCGAGAACATCTTGTCCGTCGCCATTGGATGCATGCTCTTCTGCAATTCCGTGAGTGACTCCTCAGTCTGCTTGAGTAGTTGCGCAGCAGTCTGTAGAATTCTCTGCCACCTCCTCATCTCCACATTATGCAGGCTCTCCTGCTGCTGGAGAAGATGCACCCAGTCCTCCTCGGTCTTGGGGGTGTTTCTCAACACATGAAGATCCATCACAGTATAAGCAGCTGCATCCTCAAGCCCCCACAATTTGTAATAAAGCAGTCCATTGATGATCATCAGACACAGAACAGCAATCAACAGGATCCAGTTAATGATGGAGATGGGCTCCTCTCGTGGCTTGATGATCCCAGAATTCAGGGGTAATTCCGTAACTGCAGATGCCAGATTGAGGGGCAGAAGGTCTGGTGGATGTGCCTGAAGGGCATTGTTAGCAGCCGCAGCTCGTCGTCTCCTTTTGGTTTTCCTCTTTATTCCACTCCCAGCTGAAGTCTCCTCGCACTCGACGCTCAACGCCTTCACCAGACTGCTGAAATACTCCTCCAACCTGTGGGAATTTCAATCGAAATTCAATTGCACGATGTTTAAACTGAAGGAGATTTTTCGAGAATGAAGTGTGTCCGAAATTTATGATTAAGTATTCGGGATTGTTTGACCCTCAAGACCCTTTGACCTTCAGGTCTGAAGGTTTTTAAGGGTCGTTTGACCCTCAGAATTACGTGACCTACAACTTGAAAACTTTTTGAGGGTAGTTTGGCCTTGAAAATGACTTGACCCTCAACTCCAAACGTTCTTAAGGATTAGTTGACCATCAAGGACATGCGAACTTCAGGTCTAAAGGGCTTTAAGGGTTATTTGACCCTCATAATTACGTGACCTACAACGTTAAACGTTTTCGAGGGTAGTTTGGCCTTGACAATGACTTAACCCTCAACTCCAAACGTTCTTAAGGATGAGTTGACCCTCAAGAACATGCGAACTACAGGTCTAAAGGGCTTTAAGGGTCATTTGACCCTCATAATTACGTGACCCACAATTTTAAACGTTTCTGAGGATAGTTTAACCTTGAAAATGACTTCACCAGACTGCTGAAATACTCCTCCAACCTGTGGGAATTTCAATCGAAATTCAATTGCACGATGTTTAAACTGAAGGAGATTTTTCGAGAATGAAGTGTGTCCGAAATTTATGATTGAGTATTCGGGATCGTTTGACCCTCAAGACCCTTTGACCTTCAGGTCTGAAGGTTTTTAAGGGTCGTTTGACCCTCAGAATTACGTGACCTTCAACTTGAAAACTTTTTGAGGGTAGTTTGGCCTTAACAATGACTTGACCCTCAACTCCAGACGTTCTTAAGGATTAGTTGACCCTCAAGAACATGCGAACTTCAGGTCTAAAGGGCTTTAAGGGTCATTTGACCCTCATAATTACGTGACCTACAACGTTAAACGTTTTCGAGGGTAGTTTGGCCTTGACAATGACTTAACCCTCAACTCCAAACGTTCTTAAGGATTAGTTGACCCTCAAGAACATGCGAACTACAGGTCTAAAGGGCTTTAAGGGTCATTTGACCCTCATAATTATGTGACCCACAATTTTCAACGTTTCTGAGGGTAGTTTGACCTTGAAAATGACTTGACCCTCAACTCCAAACGTTTTTAAGGATTAGTTAACCCTCAAGAAAGTGACCTTCATTTGACGATCTACAAGACTTTAAGGGTCATTTGACCGTCAGAATTACTTGACCCACAATTTTAAAAGTTTTTGAGGGTAGTTTGGCCTTGAAAATTACTTAATCCTGAAGTCCATTCATTAATGGACTTCAGGATTAAGTAATGTTCTTGAGGGTCATTTCACCCTTAAAATCACTTGACCTTCAATTCCAATCGTCCTCAAAGGTTGTTTCACCCCTAAAACTTTAACCTTCAACTTCAAATGCCATTAAGGATCATTTGACCCTCAACGCCATAAAGTTTAAACTGTATTTGACCCTGAAAATCACTTGACCCTTCAAACATTCCCCTCAGAGTTTAAACTGTATTTTGACCCTGAAAATCAATGACCCTTGGGAACTCCAAACATTCCCAAGGGTCATTGACCCTCAACGAAAAAAATGTTGTTTTTCCTGATATTTCCAACTTCAAGGGACCTTTTTACCCCCAAAAACTCCCTTTGAACTGTCCCCCGAAAATCCAAATTTATAAAAATACACAAATGCAGTGAAAAAGAGCCTGAAAAAAATTCATTTCAAACCCTGCCCAGCAGTTCTTCTCGATGAGTCCCCTCATCACCGCCCACACGTGCTTCTTGAATTTAATCTGTGAAAATATCTGGAGGCTCGTTTCGCATTCGGACACGTATGCAATGCAGAAGTGAGTGAAGACACTGAAGGAGTCTGCATAGGGTATCCCTGCGTTGTTCGTCTCCACGTCGATGCAGTAACGGTGACCTGGACGACTGCAGGGCAGCATAATCTGGGTCTCGGTGACCTGTGACTTCCTGGGGCCAACTGGCTGGGTCAGAGAGACTGTCAGGGAGACTGTTCGCATTTTCTTGTTGGTCTCGGAGTGTTGGGTCCACTCGGACTGAATGAGATCGGTGGTTTTTCGGGCGGTGTGGAAGTCCAGGAAGAACTTGGAGGTCGTGAAGAGGAGGGTGAATAGCTGGTCAATGTGGATAGGGAGGGTTGTGTTTATTATTGTTCGGCCATCGTGGGTCGAGGTGCAGGCGGAGGTGGGACAGAGACCTAGGCGGAGATTTTGCTTTTCTACGTCACTCTCGGTCGTGTCACTCTGATCTGTTGCTTCATGGTTCAGATCGGTGGGGGGAAAGGATGGGGAAGTTCCGGGGAGGGAGGGGGAGGTCGGCTGATCGGGGCTGGGGGGGTCAGGCTGGAAATAAAGAGGAGTGGTTAGATTCAGGCGCATTGTGTTGGAATTCATGCCTGAATACAAAAATTAATTTCTTAGTTTAGTTAAACATTTTCTCTTTTCCACCCAAACACTCAGGGTGACATTTATGGCTTTTCTTAGAAAATAGAGACGTGAAGAAAAACAGTCCTCATGGTGAGTCACAAAGGAGAGGCTGAAGAAAATTGAAACAAGGGCCTTTTGTCAAATGGGTCCAGAGAGTGAAAACTCTCATGACTTTTAGTTAGTCGTCCTAGAGACTTCGTTGGAGAAAGATATACCTTCTGCGTGCGATCATTAAAGAGTTTTACTTTGAAGAATAAAACTAATGTGTTTTTATTGAGTATTCCTACACATAATCCAATACATTGTTTTGGCGTTGTTTTAAATTGAGGTTCGCAAGGGCCTTGAGGGTCAAATGGCCCTTAATGCCATTTGGGTCACAAGGGGAAAGGACCCCTGGGGACGGATGGAGTTGAGGATCGAATTACAGTTTGATTGCTCTACTTCGTTCGACCCTTAATAGCATTCGTTCCCCAACTTCAGACGTTCTTAAGGGTCGTTTGACCTGCAAGATTACTTGACCCTTTTCCCCAAAGGCTTTCAGGGGTCATTTGGCCCTGAAAGTCAATTGACCCTTGACTTTTTGAAAATTAATTAAAAACCTACTCCAAGGGTGCTTGAGGGTCACTTGACCCTCAACTTTAAACATGTTTGGGGGTCGTTTGACCTGGAAAATCACATGACTCTCAACTCCAAAATTAAGTCAATTGACCCTTAACTTCAAGCGTTTTGAGGGTCATTTTACCCTCAAAATCACTTGACCTCAATTCGAAATGTCCTTAAAGGTCGTTTGACCTTTAAGACCATTTAACCTTTCAACTCCAAACGTCCTTAAGGGTCGTTTGACCCTCAAAATTAGTGGTTACAAGCGAGTTTTTTTCTAATGTAAATTTGGCCATGAATTTCGGTGAAATAAATTTACATTCAGACATAAATTCAGGTTCAGAAAAATTTAACATCAAAAATTATTGGCCACAATCAATAGAAAGCGATACTGATGAATTTTCTCTATCTAATCAAATTGATTAGATTAAATAACGTAGGGGGTAAGATATAATTCACTTTCTACTGTAGGAACAAATATTTGGAAGTTTATGAAATACTGAAAATTGAATTACCTCCGAGAATGACTCCATTGATAATCTAGACGGAATTTTCTCCTCTTCCTGCGCTGAAGGGGATATATAATCCTCATCGTCCGATGTCAAGCCCAATTCCTCTCCGTAGCAAGTATGGACTAGCTGCCACATCTCAGTATTGCTCATGGGCTAAAATTGAAACAATAATTAACGACCCTGATTGCGAAACCCAATTAGCATTGAACATTTAAATGTCAGAGTGATAAAACGCTTGAAGATCAGATAATCACTTCCGCAATTTCCGTTTTATCTCCAGACGAATTCGTTTTACGAGAAAATGTCTCAAGCGTTTTTTGTGGAGAATCAAATTTCCTACAAAAAAGATCTATATTATCCCCTGGGCTATTCTACACGGCCAACTTAGATGTTTTTAAGGCATAAATTACTTGGAAAGCGGGATGCTACACTGAGAAAACAATTTATTCCTTCCAAGAAAATGTTATTGGTGATATCTTTTTCATACTCTTAGTAGAAGAAAATATCTCTTGGAACGTATTTCTCCAGGCCAGTCATTTCCAGGTGCTCCGAAATCAGTTCCAAGCGTGAGAATTATGGTGATCTATAAGAATATTCTTCTACATATGACCTCGAAGAAACTCCAATAATAATTATTAACATTTGGAATTATTCCAATTTTCTTTACCTGAGAAAATCGCCAATTTGTAAAATCCGGAAGATATCGGAGAACATTTTGTCAAGGTCATATGTAGCATAATAATCAGATTGTTCAATATCACTGTAATTTTTGAGGATAGACTTGGACTCTCTGAAAATGACTGCCCTGGAAAAATTCGTTCTGAAAAAATATTATCTTCTGACGAGAATATCAATCCTTGGCAGGAATAATTTTTTCTCTCAGTGTATACGCTATCCATCGGCGTTCCGGACCTCTATATGAGGGAAATAATTGAATAGTTATCAATGCAAAAAAGATCCTGCAAAAAAGATCTTTTGACATTTTCCCCGCGGATCAGTCTTTACGAAAAAATTTCCTGGTTAAAGAGCCGTGAAAAAATAAAAAAAACGTCACAGAAGGGGTCTCGTCAAACGGAACATTTCTCTGTTAATTCATCATAATCTAGTGATTAAAATTGGTGAATGGTTACCTGACCAATTAAAGCGTTCTGCCAAATTTTGAATAGCATCATGTAACTCTTATCCCTGGCGCCAAACGTAGTCAAGAAAAATTTATCAGTTTCTGTACATATTGATATTGCATTTGGTATAACGAGAGCTGTCTTTTCTTTGGTAATTGAGGCAACGTCTTTCCACCTCAGGGAGACGATAGTCTCCCATGTGAATATATTAGCGTAGAAGCATACGTAGTTTTGAGAGACATATAAGCGGCCGTGAACCAGTATTTCTCTTTGTAAGGCACAGGAATAATCTGAAAATTAAAAATTTTGGAACCATTTTATTGTATTATTCTGTTGCGCAGAATTTTTCTACTCAATAATATCACAAAATAATATAATAATGTCATAAAATACAGAATAAGAAAAAAGGAATTTTCTTCTTTCAATTTTTTTTAATTTTAATTTTTTTTATAGGGGAGGCTGGGGTAAAATGGACACTTTTGACTTTTTTAAAAATGTTAATGAGGGGTTGAAATGTTGATGAAATTTTGTAATTTTTTTTTTCAATACAAACAACAATTCATTTTCTTTGTGATGAGCTTAAACTGATCTCAATTAATAAATTTGTTTCTGAGTTATGAATAATGTTAAAAAAGTCAAAAGTGTCCATTTTACCCCACCCTCCCCTATGACAAAAATTAAATTCTACACAAGAAATAAGCTTGAGATATTCATTGAAAACTGGCCAACAGTGGAAATCGAGTTGAACGGTTTTACCGCTTCGCTGCTGAATTCTCTCGTTAATTCCGTCATTTTCATTTTTTAAATTTCTGGCTTATGACTTTACTGACCTACTACGAGTCGTTCATCGTCTGGAACGTCTTTGAAGATCCTTTTGAAGTCCTCAGATCGAGATTTGTACGTTGGATAGAGGACGTTGTACCAGGATGACTTTTTCTTCGAACGCTCGCTCTTGCGGACGTCGTTGGAGGGGCGAATGTGCTCGGTGGAGTCCGACGAACCCTTTGCAGTCTCCTTGATAAGTTTCAATAATTTTCTCAGAAAGATTATTCCAGGGAAGGAATGTAAAATCTCATTTTAACGGGAAATGAGACAAAACATTCATTCAATTTTTAGTTTTCTGTGGATATCTCGGGGTTGAAGGGAAATAGCAAAAATCGAGTGGAAACTTTTTTGTGGAAAATTATCTCAGCTTCAAAAAATGTCTCATAAAACATTTTGATATCTCTTCACGATTCCGAGATATTTTTCAAAAACTGGCATTCAAAGTTCAACTTCGAAAAAAAATTCTTCATCAATCTTAATTCCTTAATTATCTCGTTAATGAGTGATGTTGGGAGAAAATTTTATAAGACAAGTTCTGTTGGAAATTTGATTCTCTACAAAAAATGTCCTGAGACATATTCTCCTAAAGGCTCCTGTTACCGAGATAATCCCCCCCAAAGGGCAACGAAAAGAGGGCAAATGTCTCACCGTGGACTGGTCGTCAGTCTTCGTCGAGCTATCGGTGGGTTCATTGCTCCCAGACTTTCCACTGTTCGAGCCTTGACTCTTCCACGGGAATTTCTTGCTCTTCGTGTTTTTGGGACTGGGCTGTGGCGATGCACTGGGACTTGGCACGTGATTTCTCTCGTGATCACTGCTGCCTCTCCCGAGATTGTCATGACGACTGTCGTCCTCATTTCCGTGATCGCTCTGGGATTTTGATGATGAAACACTGCCCATGGAGGATGAGTTGATCGAGCTCAATACCTCGTGGCTCGAGACCAACAGATTCTCGACAGATTTGTTCCTACCCCAGTGGAAATTTCATTTTTCATGACAGAAGACATTTTTTATCAGAAATTTTCTCCTTCGTAAAAAATCTTTTTTGCCATTTTTCCCCAGAATCACTCACTCCTGAGATAATTGCCAAATTGCCAGAAGTCAGATCCATTTCATTCGAGCATTTTCGAAAGAGTCTGATTAACATTAGATCATCTAGATACTGACTGATTTTAATAGAGAAAGTTGAAAAAATATTTTCTGGAGAAAACAAAATTTCTGGCAAAAAATATCTTCCAAAATTATTTCCTCAAATTCTTTGTCTCCGATAAAAAAAAGCCAAAAATCCCCATCCCCCGATGTTTCAAGAATTCGTAAATAAGTCCCACGAAAAACCTTTTTTGCCATTTTCCCCTAGAATCCCTCATCCCTGAGATAATTCCCAAATTGCCAGAAGAAGTCAGATCCATTTCATTCGAGCATTTTCGAAAGAGTCTGATTAACATTAGATCATCTAGATACTGACTGATTTTAATAGAGAAAGTTGAAAAAATATTTTCTGGAGAAAACAAAATTTCTGGCAAAAAATATCTTCCAAAATTATTTCCTCAAATCCTTTGTCTTCGATAAAAAAAAGCCAAAAATCCCCATCTCCCGATGTTTCAAGAATTCGTAAATAAGTCCCACGAAAAACCTTTTTTGCCATTTTCCCCTAGAATCCCTCATCCCTGAGATAATTCCCAAATTGCCAGAAGAAGTCAGATCCATTTCATTCGAGCATTTTCGAAAGAGTCTGATTAACATTAGATCATCTAGATACTGACTGATTTTAATAGAGAAAGTTGAAAAAATATTTTCTGGAGAAAACAAAATTTCTGGCAAAAAATATCTTCCAAAATTATTTCCTCAAATCCTTTGTCTCCGATAAAAAAAAGCCAAAAATCCCCATCCCCCGATGTTTCAAGAATTCGTAAATAAGTCCCACGAAAAACCTTTTTCGCCATTTTCCCCTAGAATCCCTCATCCCTGAGATAATTCCCAAATTGCCAGAAGAAGTCAGATCCATTTCATTTAAGAATTTTCAAAAGAGCCAAAACATTGAATCATCTCGATACCGAACAAATTTTTTAGTAGCTTTTTAATAGATTTTAGAGATTTTAAATTGAAAAAGTTGAAAGATATTTTCTGAATAAAACAAAATTTAAAAAAAAACAGAAAATATCTTCAAAATTGATTTCCTGAGTCTTGGCCCCGATAAAAAAAATCGAAAATCCTCATCCCCCTCTCCCTTCCCTCGACCGCCTAATTAATCACTCAAAAGGAATCATCCCCACCATCGAATCCTCCCTCTCTCTAAAAAACAACAGAATTACTCATTCTAATGACGACAAAACACCCGAACAACTTGACAACAACAATCTCCTCCCAACATTTCCCTGAAATTCCTCCCTCTCCGTCCCTGCTCCCCCCCAACAATACTCCAAATATCGTGGACCCCTAGAGCCCCCCAAAAAACAATGATGAAACCCCCGAAATCACTCACATATTCGATATCGGATGATCCGCAAGCGTCTCCTTCTCGCAGTACATGTCCCCTCGCCAGGAACCGCGTTGAAACCTCTCTTCACTCCTCCAGAATCATCACCACAGGCGACCACTTCGCCTACATAATTAAAACCCCAATTAATTTTTCCAATTAACCACTTGATAACCCGTCACTTGCAACGCAACTGGAGTTGATAACCATTACAACCGAACAGGAACTGAGGAGAGCAGGCCAATGACGCAAGGATCGAACGTTTATTGTCTCGATTGTTTTCGTCCACGGGAATATCGATATTCGGGAGCCAATGGGCGGCCTGGAGCGCCTGACAGTCCGCTCTGAATTTAGAGATGCAAAATAACCGTCATTTTTAGATCGCGTCATATGACCAAAAATGACGGTCATGTGACGGTCAGTGACGCTGAAATTTTCCAACTACAAATGATTGTCACAAATCATTTGTAGCCAAATTGTTGTCAAACCATCTATATAGTTGCTTAATGACGGTCATAACTAATTTCCAATTTGTGACGGTCATGAATAAAATAAAATAGTTTCATCTATATGGATGGAAAAAAAACGTGATTTCCATTTCAAAATGCGGATTAGGCCGATACAAAAGGAATTCAACTGAAAATTGACCGAGAAAAAAATAAAGTTTCATCTATATAGATGAAAAATGACCGTCATTTTTTCTTGACAAGTTGCGGCGGTCACGGAAGGGGGAGGGGGAATTGTGACAGCCGTCATATGACAGGTCATGTGACCATCATATGACGGGTCATGTGACCGTCATATGACAGGTCATGTGACCGTCATATGACGGGTCATGTGACCGTCATATGACAGGTCATGTGACCGTTATATGACGGGTCATGTGACGCATTTGCATCTCTATCTCTGATTGGTGGAGGAGTCGTTGGAAACGCACCTGACGAGGTGTTGTGGATAACTGCATGGGGGCTGGATTTTATGGCGGTTTTTACTAGGGATGCGCGATATTTTAAAAAACATCGATTATCGAAGAATTGATGTTTTTCAAAAACATCGATGTTGTGAAACGATTCATCAGGAAAAAACATCGATTATCGAAGAATTGATGTTTTTCAAAAACATCGATGTTGTGAAACGATTCATCAGGAAAAAACATCGATTATTTAAAAAATCGATGGGTTTCTCATTACACAGGGGAAACAACAATTTTTTTTAATAATTTTTTTTTCTTCTCGAGGGACTTACGTTTCAATGATCAGTACTGCTGGAGAATTAAATTTTGAATCTCGAAACAGGGTTTTTGATTAATTGAAGAAAATATATTGAATATTTTCCGTTAGCTGCAATAATTGTTAAAAATTGATTTTTTTTTTTCATTTAAAAAACCAATAAACGACTGGACTTGTTCACTAATCATTTATAACACACATACTGTAGAAAATAATTACTTCTAATTGCGGATAAATTATTATTTTGTTTATTCTCAATCAATCGACATTATTCTTCGACACAAAAATGAAAAATTTTGTTAGCTTTGTCAGAATTTGAAACATCGATGCTTGGAAAAAAGAATCGAAAATCGATTAATCGGCCGTTCAAAACATCGAATGAAAAACGTCGATGTTTGGGCATGAAAAATCGATGTTTTCGATTAATCGACAAATTTTGTTTATTCTTAATCAATCAACATTATTTTTCGACAAAAAAATGAAAAATTTTGTTAGCTTTGTCAGAATTTGAAACATCGATGCTTGGAAAAAAGAATCGAAAATCGATTAATCGGCCGTTCTCAAAATCGAATGAAAAACGTCGATGTTTGGGCATGAAAAATCGATCAATGTTTTCGATTAATGAACACAACATCGCCCATTCCTAGTTTTTACATAATTCTCGATCGTCTTGGACTTGATAAGTTTGTCGGAGGGATTTCAGGGGAACATGGCTTACTTGACGAGGTGTCAGGTGTTCAGGGGACTTCCAGCCATCTCCAGTGAGTTTTCAGGGGTTTTTTCACTGCGCGAAAATGCCGGGAGGGCGATGTTTATGCTGGGGTGGCGATTTTGAGGTTTGTGGGGTTTTGAGGGATGAAAACACGTTTTAAAATTTTTTTTGTGAGGAGAATCGACGGGTGACAACAATTGAATGATTTTTTTAGTTGAAGTTAGTGAATATTAAATGCCATACCCATAAATTTCCATTATTTTTCGTGCAGAAATCATTAATGCAAGCAATTCAGGGGCTCTCGTGGGCCAAAGGAGCCTCCAAAATGTTGTGAAGAGCTACTCATCACTCGTTAGTAATGTGAGAAAATCTGGAGTCACAGCTCTGAGGCCTTTCAATCAAAATTCTCAGAAGGTATTTTTTAAACACTTAAATTAAGCCCTTACACCTGAATGTATTAAATTTGACCCTGTACTTGGCTTTCTGCTATTAGATCGATATGCAATAAATAAATAGGGGTGGGTGGGGTAAAATGGACACTTTACTTTATTTAAAAAATTCATAACTCATCAGAATATTTATCAATTGAGCTCAGTCTAGGCTCATCACAAGGGGGAAGAATTACCCTTTTTATTGAAAAAAAGAAATGATACAATTTCATTAACAATTCAATAAGTCATTAGCATTTGAAAAAAAGTGAAGTGTCCATTTTACCCAATCGTCCCCTGAATAAACATCAACAGAGAAAATTATAATTGGCCCAGGATAAAAATCAAATTGATAAAAACTTGATTTTTCTGAATAAAACAATCACGAAAAACAAGAAATTTTCAAAATTCAAATAATTTTTTTCATTCTCCGGATTGAAAAGTTCAAAAACCCCAGATATTGTGAATTTTTTAGATCGGGCAGGCTCTGGTACCTTTTGCTAATCAACTGAGAGCCTCGAGCACTGGAGATCATGTGAAATTATGGCAGATGGAGAGAGTTGTGGCTGCTGCCTTCATTGTTCTGCTCCCTGGGGTGCTACTGGTCCAGAATGTCATCCTCGATGGGGCCTTCGCTGCTCTGTTGGTCATGCATGCCCATTGGTGAGTGTGGAGATGCCAGGAATGAACACAACTGGGATTTAGTGCCCAAAAAATTGATGTTTTCGAGAAAATCGAGGGGTTTGGTGACAATGATTGGGGGAATTTTTATATATTCTCAATCAATCAATGATTTATTAACAATCAATAAATATTCTGCATTTTATTGTACAGATAATGAGAGTAGAGACTGAAAAACTCAATTATTTCAACAATTTAGTGATGACAACAAATTTTAAAGTCCTTTTTTGTCATTTTTAATAAGAAAAATATGCAAATAAATAGTTCAATGCAGTAAGCGAATGCTTCTCCCAGTGGTATTCAATAATTACAATAGCAGCTTTTTTCAATGATGAGTGGTGAATCAATCGGTGAAGCAGGGGTAGAGAGCCGAAAATGATGGCTTAAAAAAATTATAAAAATTCGTTAGCTCAAGAATTCTGTAAATATCTCCTAAAATCTCTGTGAAATTTCGCAGAAAAAAAAAAATTTTTGAGGATTTTTGGGGATTTCATAAAATTCCAAAAAAATTATTCAGAATCCTTGAAACTTTGGAATTATGAAATCCAATGTGCAATTTTTTTCGAGTCATAGCGATGAACTATTTCTAGAAATAGTTCTAGTAGGTCTCAAGACCTGTGCAAGATAATCTGTTCTCTACCTCTCCTCCACCCAAACAACTTTTCATCTTTTCAATTCTCAGGGGCCTCGAGGCAATTATTTTGGACTATGCAAGGCCAGCAGTGGTGGGCCCAGTTCTCCCAAAGATACTATTCGCTGCTCTCTACGCAATGTCAGTAGTGACACTGGCTGGACTCCTGGCATTGGCCTACAACGGGCCTGGAGTTGGTGGTGCAGTTAAAAAATTCTGGGCAATTGGGAATAAGTAATTGAACATTAATTGACAAAAAAATTGTCCCCGCGATTTACTTAAGATTAATATAATCTAATGTATAAATTTTCTTCGTGATTTTTCGAATTAATTAGAAAAATAAAACTAAATTAAAAAGAAAGATAAATATTTGTCCCCTTTTTTTACTAGATCGATTAAAAAATAACATTTGTGTTTGTATATTTTTTTGTTCTGCTCTGCCTTCTTTCACTTTCGTCATTTGCTAGTCGTCATGTCAAGCATGTCTCCAAGGGGAACAGTCCCTACAGGGAATTTTTGTTTTTGTTACAGTTGAATGTGAATTATTAATCATTGAAGTTGTTCAATATGACTGAATTAAAAAAAATCTTTTGGAAATAATTCCCATTTTTCTTTTGTATTATTTACTAATATTATTTACAAAAAATTCAGTTCACTGAAGGGCTTGGACCCCTTGGAGGTCCTCGATAAATTAAAAAATTAGAATAAACTATACAGTTTAATGTCATTCTAGCGTAATTGTTCATTAGCTACAATTGAAATATCTCGTCCTGCTGCTGCTGGAGCTTCTGGAGGGATGTTTTCAATTTCTTTCCGTGTGTCATGACAACGGCTGATGGAAGATCGTGTACGTCGTCCTCGGACGATGATCTCATGTGGTGGTTCATCGATGAACCTGTCGAGGTTATTGGAGGGGTTGAGTGGGTTAAACTGTGACGTAAACTCCGGGTTCCCGGTCTTCGTTGCACGAACATTTCGTCGTCAGACATAAAGCTGGAAAGAATAACAAAATTAATGTTATGTGAGAGGATGAATCGACGAGACATTTGTTATTGCTCTTGAATAGAACAGGATACAATTTTTTTGTTAATTAATTTAATTTAATTAACATTACTTCATATTTTATGGTAGTAATCAATAACATTGTAATTACTGTTGGGAATGATTGATATTTATTTATGTATTTATGTTAATTTATGTTGTCTCTATTTATTTATATTTTTTAAATAATTTTTCAAAATCGTATTTTCAGTCAATTCTGATTCAAGTCCCAGCTTTGCAAAAATAAACTCTTGATAAATTTTCAGGAAATTTTGTTATTTTTCTTTGATCACTCTAATTATTCATTTTTTTTATTTTATCAATTTCAATTTTTTTGTTTAAAAAATCTAAAAAATGGCTTTTACATAAAAAAATTATCAATTATTCCCTTTAAAAATGTAAGAAAATGCCACATGAATTTGAATAACTGGAAAACAAAGATTGGATTATAAAAATGTGTCGACTCACTCAAAATTTTAGTTTCTGTCAGTTCGAATTACGATTGCAATCATCTTTCTACGTAACCCCTTATCAGTCAATCACTCAATCCTTATCATAGTGTCGATAAACCCTCAGGAATTCGGTCTAGAACCTTCCAAAACTGATTTTGTTTTCCCTGACTCACTCTAATGATCGATATTCCACTATCAAATTATCAGGATAACGAAGAGTCCCACGAGAAATTCTCAAAAGATCTTTTTTGTAGAAAATTTCGTTATTTATAAGGAAGGGTTGACATTATTTAATTGGCAGATTCAAAATTTGAGTATTTAATTCGACTCGTTTCACAGGTTCATGTGATAATTAATTCCTCCAACTCTCCTCGACAAACTGCATTGCTCGTAACAAAATTAGCATGACAAATCGAGTTGAATCCCCACAATGCCATATTGAATAATTCAGGGGGAATAATAAACCCGATAGAGCAGGGCAAAATGGGTTGTTTCACTCTTTAATAACCCGGGAATGGCTGAGTGAAATTCAATAAATTTTAGGTCATTTTCAAGCTATTTTTTAGTTTTAGATATAAGATAAAGTTCAGGACATTCATATTGTTTGTTTAAAAGACATGGAAGATTTAAAGAGAAAGTGGGAAAACGTAAAGAATTGAAATTAACACTTTTATTGAAGAATTTCATATTTACCCCGAAAACTAGTTTTTTTAGAGAAAAACATCGAGACCAAATTTCCTTTAAAAAATGTTTCTAGTCATTTAGAAGAATTCTCAATTCTCTAACAAGTTGAATTGTTTGAGGGAAATTTCGTCAGCCACGAAAAATGCCCTTGAATTAGACTTTTTTAATCTCAAATTTTCTTGTTTAATGGGATAGCATTTTGATAGTGTGTGAGTTAAGGTAATTTGAAGACATTCCTAGGAAAAATTTCGTATTATTTCGTATTAAATAATTTCGGAATATTAAAAGATCTCTTGACATTTTCTTCTGCTGACAATTGTTTACAAGATAAATCGAGAATCGTTGAATTGAGATTTTCTACGTTTTTCCCCTGCCCTTTAGCCAAAAAAAAAAATTGTTTCTCCACTGTAAGCAACCCCTTACTTACGAACTCTGTCCCTGGACCTTCTGAATTTCCCTCTTGACACTAGCAATAGACGAGTCCATTTTAGCTAAAAAATTATCCACAGAACTATCATCACTGCTTGTCGATGCCACATGCGTTGCACTAGGTACATCACAATCACCCCTCGAGTTCTCCCTAACAATTCCCTCGTTAAATTGTTGCGTATTAGAGTCCTTGGGGACAGGTACTAGTAAATATTCACGTAAAAATAGACTGTCAGACGCCCACAATCGATTAACCCTCCTAATTTGTTCAGTCTGAAACAAAAAAATTAGCACCTCGTGACTCCTTGAAAAACACGTCTCCTTCAATCCTCAATATCTCGTGAACCAACGATCAGAATAACTCGACTCAGCGCTCATTTTAAACCTCAAAAAAATACCTTGAAAATGAAATTAAAATATTGAGAATTCACTCTGCCAATCTCGAGATATCGACGGTTAACAAATGACAATAGACTCTGTCCTCAAAACATTCTGCGATGATAATTTTCAATTATTCATTAATTACTCACCGTAACTCCGTACTTCAGGGCAATACCAGCTAGTGTATCACTTTTACATACAAAATGTTTAACGAGATTTTCATTTCTTATCAAATGTTTTGAAGTACTTCCGTATTTCTTCAATTTTCTACTTGTGTCACGAATTGAAAGGCGTTCTTCCATCTCTCTGCACAAATCCTGATCCATTATTTTATTGCGAATAGTTTCAATGTATTTATGATCTACGTCGATATACATATAATTAGTGTCACCATTGATTAATTGAATCAGTTGTCACTTCTGTGGCCGACAAATCAAGTGATAATGGGGAAATAAAGAAAAAAAACCGTCGAGCGGTAGTTTATTTATGGATAACTCAGGATACTATTGAATCGTGCCAGGGGGTGACAAATTAATGCTTTGGAGGTGGGGGAATTCTCATGCAGCGATTTTGTGAAAGGATTTTCCGTTGGAGCTGGCGAATTCGGCCAATCGGAGGGGCTTGTGGGGGAAAGAGGGCACGTGACGTCACATGAGTCCTTATCGTCCTGATGACTCATTTTTGAATTGAGGAGGCATTGTTACTGACAGCAATTCTGGCGAAAGAGGAGTACCGAAGGGGATTTGTTGTCTTTTTTTTATTGCAGAGATGATTTTAGAGATTTTGAGAAGAAGAAGAGAGATAGCGAGATTTTCGTTATGACCTTTTTTGTGGAGAATTTCAAGAGCTACAAAACAGGTTCTTATAAAAACTTTGCTATCTGCTTTAGATTTCGAGATATTCCTTAAAAACTGAAGGGCAAAGCAATTACTGAAATGGGAGAAAACTTTACGCCATGAATTCTCAGCAGAAAAGGGATGGAAAAACCTGAAGGACAGCTTGACAAATTTTCTCCGCCTCCAGGAACTTTATGAAACGAGTTGAAGGTGATTTAACGAGGATAAATCATTTTGAGAGGTGTTTAAAAATATGAGGTGGAGGCACCGCCATCTTTGAATTACTCATTACTCACTTTTGAATCAAATGGGTAGTATTAGTGATAGTAATTGTTGCAAAAGAGGATTCCTCAAGGGGATTTTTTGTTTTTCTTTATTGCACAGATGGTTTTCGAAATTTTTATGAATTTCGGAAATTGGTTTTTGGAAATATTGAGAAGAGTAAGAGAGATAGCGCGATTATCATAGGGACCTTTTTTGTAGCTCTGGAAATTCTTAACAAAAAAGGTTCCCATAAAAATTTCGTTATCTGCTTTAGGTCTCGAGATATTCCTCGGAAACTGAAAAAAACTTCATCGAAATACTCATTTTTTTAATTTTTCAAAAAGAAAAATTTAAAAAAAAATGAAAACCCATCAATAACTATTTTCCACTTCTTAACAAACAATTTTCATGCATGTTTTCATCAGAAAAATGAGAGTAATTCATGAGAATTCACTGCAATGTTCATTCGAGAAAAAATTCTCCACCAAAAAAACGAAAAAACAGGACAACCCATTGATTTCTATTTTATAAAAATAATATATTTCAACAAGGAATTGTACACAAAAAATATTACATGGTTTATTTGACGCATTTTTTTATGAATGCCGTTCGATACAATTGTCTCCTCCCAAAACCATCATCGAGCATTCTTAAAACTTGAAAAAAAATCCCTTCACGAGCACTTTCCATTCATTTCTGAACTGAAACCCTCAGGCAACGAATTAATCAACAAATTAGTTTCCTTTATTGTACGTCAAAAAAACGTCAATTTTCGTATTTTTATGAAAGAAAAAGTGAATTCTTGTCTCGTGACCTCAACATATTCATTTCCACTTGTCTTAAAAGTTGTTTAATGCACGCTATAGATTCAATGCGATAAGGCCACTTTTCTAGATGATATTACATACGTGAGTTAAACCGTTTATCTATCATTTTTAAAATCTAAATGTCACTTACAGTATTATAAAATTAAAAATTCATGTCGTCTTTATACAGAGTTAAATCAAGATGTGTTTTCATGTTTTATACATAAAAATTAATCACCTATGATTATGGCAAAAATCAGAATAGTGATAATGATTTTTAGTTGTTTGAGTGTCTTTTTGCGCTTGAAAAATTGGAATTTCAGGGGAAAAAATTGTCACACAAATTGGTGATTGCACATAACAAACGATTTACATGCTAATGAATTAATTCGTTATTTAACAGTTAATTTGATTTTTCCTGTGGGAAAAAGCTGACCGAGTGGTGCAGAGAGGAAGTGGTGACATGTAAATTTTTCAGGCAAATGCCCTTCGACATTTTTTTATGGGATAAATAAACTTTTTATGAAGAGAAATCTCATTTATGAAAACAATTTTCATCTGACATTCTTATTAATTGTTCATTTATCTCGTAAACTTGTGGATTTAGAGCAAAATATCAGAAAATACTTTTTGCAGAGGAGAAAATTTCCAACAACAAATATCTTATCACTTTTTTTCATAAAACAATTCAATCATAAGATAATCAAACTTTTTATGCGGAAAAATATAGTTTATGAAAAAAATTTTCATCTGACATTTTTGTCAATTGTTCATTTATCTCGTAAACTAGTGGATGTAGCGCAAAATGTCAAGAGATACTTTTTGCAGGGCACCAAATTTCCAACAAAAAATATTTTGCGACACTTTTTCGTAAACCCACGCATTACCGATATAAATTCGTATTTAAGAGGTAAAAAATCTACTTGCTCCATTCCCAACATATCACCACTTCCTCTGACCCTTATTAATTTTATTTGTTACCTTACAGCACTCGTCGTGCATACAATACATACAGTATCATACAGAATAATCACTCCCCTAACTCGCGAGTGTCTTCTCATAATGACTTAATGTTTTCCATTACAATGATAAAAAACGTAGAAAAAATTACATTTAACGAAAATTACGCTTAAACTCCTCGACTTCTATTCATAAACTTCACAATAATCCTTGGATATGTGAAGTATCTCGTGACTTTGATCGTGGAGATCACATTAAAACTATTTTACAGTTCAGTTTTTCTCCTTGAGTTATAAAAAACGATCGTGAACAGTAAAAAAAAGCCTCGAGACTTCATTCTCGACTAATTAAAGCCCAAAGAACCGAATGATTTTTATGAATTTCCTCACACCTGGATTCACCAATCAACCAATAAAAAAATTGTTTCGTTTAAATTTAGAAATATACTATTAAGAATCCAACTTGAGTTCAACGAGACTCGTATTTTCTATTTTTATCACAATCATTCATTTGTTACAAACTGAGCAAATAATTTTTTTCTCTCATTTTTTTTGCTTTCAAAGTGTAAAAAACGAATAATACAGGAAAAAAAATTATCAATAAACAAAACTGTATCACAATGCGTTATGCTGTGAGGACATTGTTCATTTCTTTCATGAGGGTAAAGTAATAAACGAGGTAGAAACGATTAATGTCTAGTTCATGGAAAGAACGAATGAACATTTATGATTCACAATTTTTTAAAACCTAATGTGCAGTGCTTTTCAATGATAAACAATGACTCTGCATCAGCGATTCTTCAATCGTCTGGGAATCTAGCTCTACAATTAATCAATAGATGATGATTAACAGAATGATTTTTTCAACTTAAAGAGGATATGAAAAACAACGAGTAAAAAGGCTGAGGATTAACTAACGAAATGTTGTCTTTTAGATTGAAAAATTGTCGTTGATGTCAGGAGATGCTCAGTACGAGTCTCGTAAGTACAATATTTTTTGGGTTTTTTTTTGGGAATGGGAGGAGTGTTTTTCGGCGGAGGTGAGACGAGTTCAGTAGAGAAGTGGGGGTTTTTGAGATTTTCGCCTTTTATATCGTGGAAATGGGGATTACAGCTCCAACTGAAAGTGTCTGGTGAAATTTTTGGATGAAATTACTCATTGGGGAGTTGATTCGGTATTTGAGACGTGGAAAATTGACCTTTTGGAGTGGAATGCTTGACATTTTTGTTGAATTTTGGTGTAAAAGTTGAGAGATAAGCTTTTCCATTCATCTGACATTTTTATTAATTGTTCATTTACCTCGTAAATCAGTGGATTTAGCCAGAAATGTCAAAAGACACTTTTCCCAGAGGCCGAAATTCCCAACAAAAAATGTTATTTGACATTCTTCCATCAAATAATTCCTTTACGAGACAATTCAACTTTTTAAACAGGAAAACATCTCTCATGCATCAAAAATTCACCTGACATTATCATCACTCGTCCAATTATCTCGTAAACAAGTGAATTTCCCCAAAAATGTCAAAAGACACTTTTCCCGGAGGCCGAAATTCCCAACAAAAAATGTTATTTGACATTCTTCCATAAAATAATTCCTTCACAAGATAATTCAACCTTTTAAACAGGAAAACATCTCTCATGCATCAAAAATTCACCTGACATTATCATCACTCGTCCAATTATCTCGTAAACCAGTGAATTTCCCCAAAAATGTCAAAAGACATCATCTGACATTTACCTACGAAACAATTCCCCTGAGATAATTCACCGTTTCACCCAGAAAAATATTACGCAGCCCAAATTCCCTCTGCGATTGTTGTTCCCCAAGCCCAAATTTTCTACTATCGTCTCACCCCCCCTCCCCTTTCCCCAGAACCCCCCACAAAAAAATAACAACAAACGTACCCTAAACCCACCTCTCCACGGCCCTCCCTATATACACTCGTCCCCCCTCATCACCTCACATGCCAGAGTCCCAGATTCAACGTAGTGATGTGCGGCATCTTCATGATGACCTCCAGTCCACTGGTCGTAATTTTCGTGCAGCCATAGAGATCGATGCACTTGAGTTGTCCCATGCTCTCCCCAATGGTAAACAGCGCCTTATCAGTGAGCCTGCTGCACTGTCCAACATTGAGAGTCTCCAGCTCATGAAGAGTCTTGGCAATTTTGCAAATCCCCTCGTCATTGACCTGGCAAGCACTCAAGGACAAACTCTTGAGATTGAAAAGACCCTGAGAAATATAAACGAGAGCAAGATCTCCAATTTTATCGCAGAATGACACATCCAGCGATGATATTCTGCTGCCGCCCTCAGCAAGATAGGCCATTCCCACATCAGATATGTTGTCGCAGGACCTGAGGTTCACCTCCCTCAAGCTAGACATCTTGGCGAGATGCTTGAGGCCAGCGTCAGTGATGGAAACGCAGAAAGAGAGATTGGTGGACTTGAGACAAGTCAGCCCAACCGAAATGTGCCTGAGAGCCTCATCAGACACCCTCTGGCAGTCCTGCAGTCCCAGATGCTCCAGGGCAAGATTCCCAGCAGCAGTTTCCCTGCTCATCCCAGCAAGATGGCCAATGCCAGCGTCAGATATGTGCCAGCAGCTCCTCAAGTCCAGTCTCTTGAGTTTCTTCAGGCCCCAGGCAATCAGCAACAGCCCAGTATTCGTGATATTGCAGCAGCCCCCCAGCTCCAGTGACTCAAGATTCTTCAAGTACTGAGCGATTCTCCCGAGTGAGTTATCAGTGACCTGTTTGCAGAGCGACAGATTGAGCTCCGTCAGGGAGGAGTACTCGGTGCAGATGGCGCTCGTCAGTCCAGTGTCTGTGATGTTGTAGCAGCCGGAGAGATTCAGTGACTCCAGGTTCGTTATTCCCTTGACGACGTCCCCCAGACCCCGCCTCAGGGACAGTATCTGCACCCTCTTGACACCTCGTCTCACCAGACTGGCGAAAACTGCTGGCGCCTGCTTCCTCAGGTGCAGACGCGCCTCGATACCACGCCACACTGATCTGTGGTATGCTGCGTCCCTCCAGGACACGCACACCTGGGCAGCCCTGCCCTTGTCTCTGACGCATAAATAACTGAATATGTGGGCGAGGATCTCGGGGTAGAGGCTCGATATGTGCGTGCTCGTTGTCACGTTCTCGATTGTTCGCAGGTCTGACAAGTGACGTGCTATACCGTAATTACTGCAGTGCTTTTTCGAGGCTGGGGGATAGTGGGGCACAGGTGTCTCGATTATCGTGCTTGGGGGGTTAACACCCAGCGCCAGGTGCGGCTGGTGCAGATGGTAGTAGTGGCCGGACCTGTGGAGGAGGCCTCCTGGCACTGGCAATGGCAGCTCCGTCATCAGGAGGTGATCCTCCATTTTTTTTATTTGTTCTTTTGATTTTCTTTACCTTTTGACGATCACTCGATCAAACTCTGGCTCGATGGTGGACCTCGGGCGTTATTTCAGGCGGAGGGAATTGTTGTACTCCATTTTGGCGAGGTTTTGCGGTGGGCACTTCACGCACGAAACACTGGGGCTGGGATTTTTTTTTTTTTGTGGGTTTGAGGTCCTTTTCGGGGAATGGGGTCTAGGGGTTTAGCAGCACTTTGGGCATCACTCGGGGGTGGGAGGGGTCTGGTCAGGGTGCAGGAGTTTGGGGGATCGATGGGGGTTTGGGGGTCTGAGTTTTTGGGGGCTTTTGGCTTTGGGGGTGGGTGGCTTCTGGGTTGGGGAGCACTCGCGGGAGAGATGAGAGTCTTTTTTTTGGCGAGATAACACAATTGGCAGGAAGTGGACTGGCGCGCTTACTGGTGCAGACTGTGGCGCGGGCAGCGCTGAGGGGGCAGGGGGGTTGTAGACGGGAATGTGTGTGCGGTTTTTTCGTGAGGGGATTCGGTGCGTGGGAGCGTCGGGAAGTTGGTTTGGGGATTGACCAATGGGAGTGAGGATTTGGGAGGGGGGGTCCGTGGGATTGGTGGATGGGGTTCTAGGGGAATTGATTGGC
>NW_021680351.1:1929247-2015656 GCF_001412515.2 Diachasma alloeum
GATGGGGTTCTAGGGGAATTGATTGGCGGACGCGCATGGAATGGGAGGGGCGGGGCAGGGGAGGGATTCTGGAGGGAAAATTAAAATAGGGTAAAGTTGAGATAAAATGTGATTTTGGAGACTTTTTTTTCAATAATTGAAATTAGTTGTTTCTGAAAATAGGATTGGATCTATTTTGAACTGGAAATGTGGATTAATCGAAGGAGAGCATTGAAGAGGGAGATGGGAGATTTTTTTTTTTTGGGCCGAAATTGTTGAAATGAGAGGTTTTAGAGGGGTTGATTTTTGATAGGGGGTCTTGTGGAGGGTTTAGATTGTTGGGGGGTTCTAGGGGAATTTCTTGGAGCGAGTGCAAATTAAAATAGGATAAAGTTGAGACAAAATGGGATTTTGGAGAATGTTTTTTTTTCCAATAATTGAAATCAGTTGTTTCTAAAAATGAGATTGAATCTATTCTGAACCGAAAATATGGATTAATCGAAGAAGAAAATTAAAATGAACATAGTAGAATTTTTTGCATTTTTTTGTGGAAATTTTTTGAATTGAGAGGCTTCAGGGGTTTTGATTTTCTGAGGGGCTAATTCATCAGTAAAAGTAGCTACGATATATGAAGAAAAAAACAATTTTCCACTTATTGTTAATTTATCCAATTGTTAATTTATTTATTCATTTTGTCCGTCTGTTTAGTAAACCCTTAATTTTTGAAAAAAAAATGTCAACAGACATAAGGGGGGTTTTCAACAGGCGACCGGATGTTGGTGGCGAAGTCTGGGGAGAAGTTGAAGCATTCGGGAGAAAAAGTGGGAGGAGGAAGTGGAGGAGGCGATCTGCTGCTTGTGGAGTTCGTGGACGATCTTTTCGCTGCCGCATGGTGTGACTGGAGGTAAGGAAAAATTTTGTTACAGTGTTTTTTGGGAATTTCGAAGGATTTTGGGGCGGGCTGAGAGGGCTTTTGGGGAGGATCAGAGAGGATTTTTGTTCAGCGATTCGTTGACAAGGATTTCATGGATTTTTTTTCGAAATTTCGAAGGGTTTTTTCAAGGACTTGTAAGGACGGTCGGACGCCACGTTTCTACTACGTTTGTGGATTTTTACGTCATTTTTTGTCGCGGTTAGAAGACAGATTTTAAGGGAATCTGTTAATTTTTTATTTGGCGATTTTTTTAATTTGAAAATTGCGGTTTTTTTGGCTCATTAGGGGTTCGTTATTTATCTCGTGGCTTGAGAGGCTTGAGAGGGGAGGTTTTGAGGTTATTTTGTCAGTGGTGTCACCACGCGACATGATGAATTGACACTGAAATTGTCTTTTTTCTTCTTAACAATTCATCAGTTGTAAATAAACAATGCGACATTGTTGGGGATTTAAAAAATGATTTTAATGAATTTCTGGGATTTTGAGGAAAAATGTCGTTTTTGGAGTTCCAGCAAAAATTGCTCTTTCATTTTTCTGAAATCAGCATAAAGACGAGATTTACTTGAATTTCCAATTTAATATGAATATTCAGTGCCAAATTACATTGAATTTGCAGTGAAATCTGAAATTTCATGATTTTCCCCCCTAAATCGCATTCAGTGTCACTGTCCCGAAAATTCAAAAATATATTTACCGGAATTTTCTAGTTTTCTATTCACTTTCAGGCAAAAATGCAACTGAAATTTACAGTTTTTTTTTATTTTTCCACGAAACTCTGAATTTTCAATGACGAAATTCCTTGAAATTCCAGTGGTAATGAAATTCTACAAAAATTTTTAACAGTGTAACGCGCAATATATCTGGTTCCAAAAGAGTGAAACTGTGAATTCCCCAAACTAAAAGTTAACTTACGTCATTCACCGCTGTCATTAGCCAAATGACGCCAGAATAGCTCTGACTAGGGGAGGGTAGGGTAAAATGGACACTAGACTTTTTAAAAATTATTCATAACTCAGAAACAAATGTAACAGTAGAGCTCAGTTTAGGCTCATCTCAAAGGGAAAGAATTGTTCTTTATATTGAAAAGAAAATGATTAAATTTGATCAACATGTCAACCCGTCACTAATATTTAAGAAAAAGTCAAAAGTGTCCATTTTACCCCAACCTCCCCTAATCGAGCTGAAAAAGCTAGAAGAGCCACGAAGAAATACCGTACTAAAGAAATTCCTTCGACGTGACGAGCCCCTTGTCCTCATGTCTCCCGGCGAGATATTCGAGATCGAGATTCGAGTCCAATTCGAAATATAACGAATGAGGTAAGTTGACTTTGGTCATCACCCACCCTACACTGAGAGAAAAACGACAAAGTTCTCAAACAAGTCTTATTTGTGCCAAGAAAATAGTTTTAAAAAAATTATCAATAAAGGATTTTTGTGCCAAACATGCAGAGAGTGAGCCGGAATGAAAAATTTTTGTCGCAAAATCTTTATTTTGTATGAAACAAGGGATAGTAGTTTTTCGTTTCGGCTGTCTAATAATCACAGACAGCAAATGAACCCTTAAATGAAACAATAATAATGATACGACAGCAATCTTGTAACTTAGGGATAAAATATTCGTTGATAAATTGCCTCTTGAGCCAGATATTTCGTTGCTATCGAAAGCAGAGCAATTATTCATGTTTGAGACTTTCAAATTCGACCCAAACAAATTATTTTTTGTCAATTTTCAACTAGCGATTTTGTTGGCCCAACCAATACTCGTTTGACGTGTTTTTCTCTCAGTGCAGAAGAGCCAAAGCCCCTTACAGCATTCTCTATATTTCCCCCTGGTCTCTTGTCGTTCCAGACCCCGCGAGAGCCCGCAAAATGCCACAGAACGAGTACATCGAGCGTCACCGTAAGCTCTACGGTCGCAGACTCGACTATGAAGAGCGTAAGCGCAAACGAGAGGCGCGTGAGCCCCACAAGAGGGCCCAGATGGCCCGCAGCCTGCGGGGCATCAAAGCCAAGATCTTCAACAAAGAGAGGCGAAACGAGAAGATCCAGATGAAGAAGAAGATCAAGGCCCACGAGGAGAAGAAGGTCAAGGAGAAGAACGAGGCGGCCCCTGAGGGCGCTCTCCCCGTCTATCTCCTGGATCGCGACGTCACACAGCGCTCCAAGGTCCTCTCGAACATGATCAAGCAGAAGAGGAAGGAGAAGGCCGGGAAGTGGGACGTGCCCATACCCAAGGTCAAGGCGCAATCGGAGTCTGAGGTCTTCAAGGTCGTCAAGACTGGGAAGTCGAGGCGGAAGTCGTGGAAGAGAATGGTCACGAAGGTGACGTACGTCGGGGAGAACTTCACCAGGAAGCCACCCAAGTTCGAGAGGTTCATCAGGCCCATGGCGTTGAGGTTCAAGAAGGCACATGTCACACATCCCGAGCTGAAGGCCACATTCTGCCTACCGATTATTGGAGTGAAGAAGAATCCGAGCTCGGCGATGTATACGTCACTGGGGGTCATTACTAAGGGCACTGTCATCGAGGTCAACATCTCGGAGTTGGGTCTGGTGACGCAGTCGGGGAAGGTCGTCTGGGGGAAGTTTGCGCAGGTTACGAATAATCCGGAGAATGATGGCTGTATCAATGCGGTTTTGCTGGTTTAGACATGAGGCTTGTGGAGTTTGAGTTTGTAATTAGTGGGGGGATGAGGGAATAAAGAGATGATTTTTTAAGGTGACGTTTTGGATTTTTTTTGTATCTTTGGCTGCCAGTTTTGATAAGTTTGGGAATTGGGGGGAAGTGGCGATAGAGCTTTTCTCTGGAGGAGGAAATTTTCAACAGATAACGGCTTTGGACATTTTTTGGCAAATCTACTCGTCATCAGGATTATTCGACAGTTATTGAGATTTCCTTTTTTTGGGTGACAAGCTGTGGAAACTTATTGGTTGTGTGCTGAGTAAAAAATATTAATATTTACTGAAATGTAAAAATTTTTTTTTTAAATTACTGAATTTTGAAGGGGTTTTCCTCATTGTCAATTGTCGAAAAATATTTCAAAAGGTGGAAATCTGACTTCTTCAAAATGTTTTGTTAAATCTTGAAATTAAAAAAAATCATTTGCAAATTTCAAACAAACTTGTTGGTTATTTGAAATTTGTTCATAACTCTTGACATTTTCTTCGAAAATTGGAGTCAATTTTGAAGGATTTTGACAATAAATTTTGGTTTTTCTTTTCGATTCCAGTTCCAACATGCAGATCTTCGTAAAAACCCTAACTGGGAAGACCATCACCCTCGAGGTGGAGGCTTCTGACACAATCGAGAATGTCAAAGCCAAAATTCAGGACAAGGAGGGCATTCCCCCAGACCAGCAGAGGCTGATTTTCGCTGGTAAACAGCTCGAGGATGGACGCACCCTGTCTGATTACAACATTCAGAAGGAATCGACACTTCACTTGGTACTCAGATTACGTGGTGGTGCCAAGAAACGCAAGAAGAAGAATTACTCAACACCAAAGAAGATCAAGCACAAGAAGAAGAAGGTCAAGCTTGCTGTCCTCAAATTCTACAAGGTATGGCATCCCCTCCCCCCCATGATAACAATTGAAAAAAAACTCCCAATAACAAAAAAAAATCATCAATGAAGTGATGATAAAGCAGGAAAAATTTATTTCATTTTTTTCACATCAGTTTTTTGAGAATATCAGCGAATCTGAAGGGGATAGCGAAATTTTCGTCATGACCTTTTTTGTAGAGAACTTCAAAAGCTACAAAAAATATCCTGACAAGAATTTCGCTATCCCCGTTAGTTCCCGAGATATGCACCAAAAACTGATCCCGAAATAAGTTTTTCCTGTTTCAAAGTTTGAGTTAAAGAATTTTTCAAGTAAACAACAACAAAATTATTTTTAAAAGTTCTTCAAGTGAAAAATGACGATCATCAATTTTATATGAAGAATTGGTGGCTAATTGAAATGAATAAAACTAACTGAAGAGGAAAAATATGAGAATATTTAGAAAACTTCAGAAATCAATTTTTCACAAAACGAAGAATTTGATGATGAAATAATTTGTTTTGTTTAAGGTCGATGAGAATGGAAAAATCCATCGTTTGAGACGAGAGTGCCCATCTGAGCAGTGCGGTGCAGGTGTCTTCATGGCAGCCATGGAAGATCGTCACTACTGCGGCAAATGTGGCTACACACTCGTCTTCAACAAGCCCGAAGACAAGTAAATGTATGATTTGTTATGAAGGCTCATTGTACGGTGAACAGTACACATTAAAATATTACTTCCAACTGATTTTTACTTTTGTTTTCTACTTGAATACCAGATGCCATTTTTTTGAGGATAATTTTAATGGGAAAGGATGAATTTGGTCTAAAGAAGTGGAAAATTTACAGAGAAAAAAACAAGTCAATTTTTTTTTCTTCTCAGTTTATGGAATTACTTCTTCTTATTAGTTTATGGAAGTTTATGGAATTGTCGTGATGATGGGCGACTTTAGAGGGAAATTCAACCGATTTTTCTGTTGGATACTCTTTTACACAAAAAATTTCAATTAAAGAATTTGAGAAACAGTTTCATTAAAAATTTTAAACAGGTAACTTTTTATATTCTATGAAATTCAGAATTATCTCTGCAATGAATGGGGTTAGAGCAAAATGTGATAGAACACTTCTTCTTGGAAATTTTATACTCCACAAAAAATCTCTTATGATATTTTGCTCTAAACCCTCTTCTTTTTGAGAGAAATGCACCGCAAGCAGAAAAGTCCAAGCGCACTCTCTGCGTTCACCACTTAACTAAATTAATCAAATTTTTTAATTAATTTGATTAGGTAATTAATAAAATAAATGACACGAAAATCACTTCTTCGATCGAGGGGTCGCAACGTGGATTTTATTGAGGTAAATTATTATTGAAAACAATTATAAAATTGATAAATATTCTCATGTTTCATGGAAAATTATGTCGAGATCATTGACACCGAATGTTCGCATGTCTCGTCCACCAGGTATGGGTATTCCCGGTGTTCGTTGTTCGTCGAGTGAGGGTCGAGTGTCGTAGAGACTTGGTGCTTGGAAGATTATTCCAATAGTGCCACCGGTACAGGCCAGTGTGAACAGGTAGAGGAAAAATTTGTCTAAAACCATTGCAGCGAATTTCCAATCCTCTATTACCTGAAAAAATTATTCTTTTCAAGACTCAATATTCTGTAAACAAACGATTCAATTTGGACGAGTCTGTTTATTTTTGAGATTCTGAAAAAAATTTTGAAAAGAAAAAAATTTCGAATTTCACTCAGTTTTGAGGATTAAACGAGCCGAAAGATCATTTGGAGATGAAGGTCAAGTGATTTTGAGGGTCAAATGACCCTTGAGGATCTTTGGAGGTGAAGGTTAAATGATTTAGGGGGTCTAAAGACCCTTAAGGAGTTTTTGGAGTTAAAGTCAAGTGATTTTGAGGGTCAAATGACCCTTGAGGATCTTTGGAGGTAAAGTTCAACGGATTTTAAGGGCCAAAAGACCCTTAAGGAGCTTTAGAGTTGAGGGTCAAGGGACCCTTAAGGATTTTTGGAGTTATAGATCAAATGATTTTGAGGCCCTAGAGACCCTCAATGAGGGTTAAACTACCCTTAGCGACCTTTGGAGGTGAAGGTCAAGTGATTTTGAGGGTTAAACGACCCTGAAGGACCTTTGGCGGGGAGGGCCAAAGGGCCTTGAGGATTAATCGAGCCTCAAGGGCCTTTGGAATTGAGGGTCAAGTGATTTTGAAGGTCAAATGACCCTTAAGGAACTTTCTTAAGGGCCAACAGACCCTTAGAAACGTTTGGAGTTGAAGGTCAAGTGATTTTAAGGGTCAAATGACCCTTAAGGAACTTTGGCAATTGCGGTTCAATACATTTTGAGAGTCAAACGACCTTTGAAGACCCTTGGACTTGGGGGTCAAATGATCCTCAAGTTCAAATGATCCTCAAGGACTTTTATAATTCGTTATCAAAAAATCCTGGAAATGAAAATAGGTGGCGACTTTCACTCGACTGATCTGGAGTCATGGGGCTTTGAAAGGCTGTTGGTGGCACTCACCTCGTTATCCTTGTCAGCATCTTTGATGTGCTGCGCGATGAAACATACGCCTTTCAGGGCGGAAATAACGTCCGGGGATGCGTGCCTCAGGAGAATGTTGTCGTGCTCGTGATCCGATGAGACACGGTCGTGGTGGTGGTGGCCATTGTCGTCCTCCATGTTCTTGTATGCCAGGGTCACTCTGTCAAACTCGTCCGGATTCTCCTTCAAGTCTGATGTGTACTCGCTTACACTGTCTCCGTAACTGAAAAAATTATATTTTTTTCTTCAATGTGAAATTAAAAAAATTCCTTGAAAAAAAATGTCATTTGATTGGATCATTTATTTTTCAATAGAAATAATTAGTTTTTGGGAAATGATCTGAATTTTCACGAACGATTTCTGAATTTCAATTTTTTTTGTGAAATCATGAATTCTCGGAAAATTCCTTCAAATTTAAGAAACTTAAAAAAATGGACATTCTGAAAGAATGAAAAAAAAATCTTTAAAAAAATTGCTTCTTGATTTGGATTTTTTAATAGAAATAAATAGTTTTTTGGAAATTATTTGAATTTTCTCGAAAAATTTCTGAATTTCAAATTTTTTTGTGAAAACGTGATTTCTCAAAAAATGGACATTCTTTCTAATTACAAAAATTTTGGTTTAAAATTTTCAAAAAACTCGACGAAATTTCAAAAACGATAAAAATTGGCAAATCGGAAAAAAATCAAGTATCAAATTCTGTGCGAGTCACCTGTAATCAGCAATTTCATTGGAATACCCAGTCTCCAAGAACATGTCACTGTACTCAGGCGTTGAATAAGGAGTCCTGCGTATCATCAGTAAATGTGGCATCCAACTGAGAAACACGACACGAACCCAGTGGGACATGAAATGCGTCGAGGGTGATCGAAAATGCACATTCAACACGACAACTGTTATCCAGATCGATAGAGTCACTAGGATCATGGTGAAGAGTAGGTATTTTCCGAGTAGTGGTATGGCTAGTGATGTCGGTGGGATAATTTCGGCAAGTAGGAGGAAGAACACTGTGAGAGACAGTAGAATTGATGAACACAATGAAACCTGAAAGAAATTACATCGATAATCAATTGGTAAAGCGTGTTTCAAGTTGACTATTAATTGAGGGTCAAACAACCCTTAAAGGCATTTGGAGTTGAGGGTCAAAAGACCCTTAAAAGCGTTTTCAGTTGAGGATCAAGTGATGTTGAAGGTGAAACAATCCTTACGAACGTTGGAAGTTGAGGATCGAATGGACTTGTGGGTCAAACGATCCTTCAAAAGTTTGGAGTTGAGGGTCAAATGAGTCTTAAAACGTTTAGACTTAATGGTCAAATGATTTTGTTGAAGGCCAAACAACCCTTAAGGACCCTCGGAATTGAGGATCAATGATTCTGACGTTTTAAAGACCCCTGAGGACGTATAGTTGAGGGTCAAAAGATCCTTAAAAGCGTTTGTAGTTGAGGGTCAAGTGAATTTGTTTGAAGTTGAGGAAAGTTTGAAGTTCAGGATCAAATGGGCTCGTGGGTCAAACGATCCTTGAAACAGTTTGGAGTTGAGGGTCAAATGAGCTTAATGACCAAACAAACCTTAAGGGCGTTTTTAATTAAGGGTCTAGTGATTTTGAGGGTCAATTAACCTTCAAGGAGCATTTGAAGTTAAGGGCCAAAAAACCATTAAGGACCCTCGGAGTTGAGGATCAAATGATCCTGAAGTTTGAAAAACCCGTGAGGGGAAAACGACCCTTAAAAAAATTTGGAGTTGAGGGTCAAACGAATCTTAAGAAAGTTTGTACTTGAGGGTCAACTACTTTTGGGAATGAAACAGCAAGAACTTGAAATTAAAGGTCAAATGGTCCTAAGGGTCAAATGACCCTTAAAGGCATTGGGTGTTGAGGGTCAAATGGTATCACGAGTCACTTAACCCTCATAACCATTTGACCCTCACTTAAAAATTTAAAAAACCCCTAAATCGCACCAAATATTCGTTTCTTCTCCCATTTCCCTTTAGCCCAGTCCCTATCAATGGAACAAACCTTTTCACCGGAATCACTCGGCAGATAAAACACCAGAACCGTCAGAAAAGTGATCCCCACACAGGGAATAATCAAATTAACCGTATAAAACAGTGTTTTCCTCCGCATAGTAATATTAAACGTGACATCGGTATAGGGTTCAGTGCAGCAAGGGTAATACTCCTCATTTCTCGCTGCCGGCACCTCCAGGATGTCCCACTCCACGGACATGTAAAAATCACTGAGATCAATTCCCTTCTCCACCAGATTGTTCCCACTCGCCTGCAACATATGCCTCAAATCGACTTGGGCTCCATTGTAAGTCCAGGATCCGAACTTCATGAGGCAGGACTGCTCGTCGAAGGGGAAGTACTCGACGTTTATCTCGCATGATGACTTGTAGATCGCCGGGGGCTTCCAGTAGACCTCACCCTCCCACGTCACTGTCGCCTTTGTCATAAGGGTTACTTCGTAATTACCATCGGCGCTGGAATTTAATTGGAAAATTGTTAAATCTTGAAAAAAATGTCAAAGTGGACGAGTGGAGAGCGAAAATTAGGGTCAAACGCTCTCAGGGGTCCAACTGGGAAACTTTTTCATTGATTTAGTTGAGGGTCAAATGACTCTTAATGGCGTTTAGGTTGAAGGCCAAATGGTTTCGAGGGTCAAATGACCCTTAATGGTGTTTTGGTTGAAGGTCAAATGGTTTCGAGGGTCAAGAAATCAAAAAGATTCAGTTGACCCTTAATTATACTCGTCTTCAAGGGTCGTTTGACCCTCAAAATAGTTTCACCCTCAACTCCAGACGTCCTTAAAGGTCATTTGACCCTCAAAACCGTTTGACCCGCAACTAGTTTTGAGGTCAAACGATCCTTAAGGACGTGTGCAGTTGAGGGTCAATTGGTCTTGAGGGTCAAACAACCTTTAAGAAAGTTTAATGTTAAGGGTCAAGTGGCCTAAGGGATCACAGGGATCGGAAAGGGTCATTTGATAATCGTAAGGGTTGGTTGACCCTCAACGACTTGATTTTTTTCATTTCATAAATCTTTTTTAAATATATTTTAAAAAATGGAAAAATGAATAAATGAACGAAATAAACAACAGTACTTACTTATTATATAAAACAATATCTGGCAGCCAGATATTTTCTGAAGGAACATACAGCATTTTCACACCACCGTATTCGTCCGGATTCCATTGTAGTTTGTAATCGAACCATTTCTGTCACAAAAACAAATAAAATTAATTTCTCCACAACGATGACTCTGATAAATAAAATAAAAATGAAGAGCTCGGTAGAAAAATTTTACCTGCTCCACCCAAACGTTTGTTGTCATAACTTGATTCTTTAAATTCTGCAAAATAATTTACATAATTTTAGAGGATCGCTTCGTGATATTTACATTCTTTCTTTATCTACATTCATATTCTTAATGTCAAGAAAATTATAGATTTTTATTTGATACGGAGACTATTATGAATTTACCATTTCTATGAGTTGAGATAACTTTAACCCTAGCCAAACGATCAACGGCTGCGTATTATTAGCGACTGGTCGAATTAAACGATTGTAATTTGATAGTAGATCATCGTAAAGTCTCTTAGTGTCTGGATTAGCTTCGAACATTTTTGGTCCTGGTCCTATTCCTGAAAGAACATTTCGAACGTGCTATCATCAGTAATTTCAAGATTAATTATCTCAATGACGAGTGATTTTACGAGAAAATGTGACTAAACATTTTTTATGGAGAATTTTCTCAGCTTCAAAAAAGATCTTGTGACATTTTTCCGTAGAATGTATGGTTTTTGGGATAATTCTCAAATTAACTTTTTCATCACACTGTCCGTAAAGCGTCGTTTTGCGGACTCTTCGTGTCCGTCAGACGCCATTTAGGGACATTGTGAAAAAAAATTATGTTCGTCACTCGGCTGAAACCAAGTTTTCTGACTAGTGTGATGGCATTCTTCAGCTTCGCCTCGGTTTGCAATCTTCACACTCACCAGAAAATTTTTTTTCGGCCTTGTCACGAAAATAGCCATTTTTATCGTGGTACTATTCCTGCAATAAACATTTCGAATTTGCTGTCATCGGTAACTTTAAGATTAATTATCTCAATGACGAGTGATTTTACGAGAAAATGTGACAAAATATTTTTTATAGAGAATTTTCTCAGCTTCAAAAAAGATCTTGTGACACTTTTCCGTAGAATGCATGGTTTTGGGGATAATTCTCAGATTAACTTTTTCATCACTGTCCGTAAAGCGTCGTTTTGCGGACACTTCGTGTCCGTCAGACATCATTTAGGGATATTGTGAAGAAAAATTATGTTTGTCACGAAAATAGGCTTTTGTCGGCCTTGTGACGAAAATAGCCATTTAAACATTTCGAATTTGCTGTCATCAGTAATTTTACGTTAATATCTCAATGGCAAGTGATTTTACGAGAAAATGTGACAAAACATTTTTTATGGAGAATTTTCTCAGCTTCAAAAAAGATTTTGTGACATTTTTCCGTAGAATGCATCGTTTTTGAGATAATCCCAATATAAACAAACGTCTTTTGTTCAATTTTTTGTTTCACCCCTTTCATTCTTTGAAAAAAATGTTTTGATGTTGGACTCACCCTGTGAGGCAGTTTGCCACAATATCGTAAGTAGTATAAAATTTATGAGTTCACACTGCATCGTAATATCAATATATTTATAAAAACAAAAAAATACGTGTTATAAAAAGTTTTTGCGTTTTAGAATTTATTATTTGAGCCTTTGTGGTTTATTTAACAATTCTCACACTGCAAATTTATGGTATGAGCTTTTGCGGTGGTCACTACATACTGCAGAGTATGTACTGCGCGAAAGAGCTTCCACAGCATCCGTATATTTACGAATGGGTAAATCGATAAGCGGCGCACGCAAAGGTGTCTCGCCCTTCTTTGAACAGAGACGGGGAAAATTCATTGAAAAATTTTTATACCAATATTCAGTGAAAATCAAATGGTAATTGTTATTCCAAATTCATTATTTTGGCTGAACCAATTGTTTATATTAATTTTTTAATTTTTGCAAAACTACATTACAATAATTTTTCCATTTTCATTCAACTATTCGTCGATTTCCATTAATATGAAATGAAAAGAATTATTTTTCACAATAAAAATAGATTTAAAAAGTGCACTAATTACGCGTGAATCTTAAAAATGATAAAAATAAGGATTAAAAAATCGATTCATCATTTTTTTTTTCAAAACGATGGATCAATAATAGTAATAATAATAATAATAATAATAATAAAGAAAAAATTATGAATTTTTCTATGGAATTCCAAATAATAAAATATAATTATTTCAAAACATTTTATTAAACAATTTCAAATATAATTTTTTTCATCGAAATATTTAAAATGTTTCATCTGCAATATTGTTTGAATTCAAAACAGAACGAATTGGAAATAAATTTTTTTCTATGAAAAAAAAATGAATAAAAAAAAATGAAAAAAAAAATATAAAAAAATATTGAGAAATATTCTTATTCGTCATTAAAACATCTCAAAAACTAGAATTTTATTTATTAACCACATGGGTTACTCGTGAAATTTCGTAAAATTGTATTTTTGAATTTTTAATAATTATTTTTAGAGCTAAATGAATTGACAGTTCTATTTCCGAAACGATCGAATATAAATAATCCCAAATAATAAAATATAATTATTTCAAAACATTTTATTAAACAATTTCAAATATAATTTTTTTCATCGAAATATTTAAAATGTTTCATCTGCAATATTGTTTGAATTCAAAACAGAACGAATTGGAAATAAATTTTTTTCTATGAAAAAAAAATGAATAAAAAAAAATGAAAAAAAAAATATAAAAAAATATTGAGAAATATTCTTATTCGTCATTAAAACATCTCAAAAACTAGAATTTTATTTATTAACCACATGGGTACTCGTGAAATTTCGTAAAATTGTATTTTTGAATTTTTAATAATTATTTTTAGAGCTAAATGAATTGACAGTTCTATTTCCAAAACGATCGAATATAAATAATCCCAAACAAACCGGTAATATTCTAGGATTGAAAGTCCCCCACCGATACATATTTCAAGGCCAAACCGGTTTCTACCTGATGATGTCTAGTGTCCGCCGTCTGTAGTTGTTCTATCAGTTCCGAACCTCTGGAGTCAACAAACGAGACGTCAAAATATGTTCCACATAAATTCGAGGCTCATTATCCAGCGCAAAAATCGGTTGATATCGCAATTTAGTTCCCTCCCGGAGATACTAGTGTCCGAATTGAACGGAATAAAAGCAGCTGGCACCTGGAAAAATGAGAGGGTCATAACGTCTCCTCAGAGAACCGAAATTTCGTTGACGAGCGGACAGGAAGTGCTCAATTTTTGCGCCAATAATTATCTGGGACTGGCGGTAATTGAACGATAATTCGATAAATAAATACTTCTAGTTATTCCTAGTTGGACCCAGAAAATTCATTTCGAGGAATTCCTGTAGGTAATGTCTCAATAGAAAAAAGGTGCATGAAAAAACTCAACAGATATTTTTTTAAATAGCAAAAATTTTCTATTGGACATTTTTTATTTAAAAAATTGCACAGAAAAGCTGATATTTTATAATAATGGCTTGAAAATCAGACGTTTTTTAAACCTACGAGAACAGGGCGCGCGCTTCGCGCTCAAAAATATCAAATTTTCTGTTTTTTCGTTTGATTTTCTTGATGAGAAGAAAATAAAAATAGGATGAAAAAAAATTTGAAAATTTGAGTCGAGCAAATTCTATAGAAAATATATGAAAAGAATAAGTCATATAGAAAAATCGAACTCTGTTGACTTTTTCTATTAAATGTTTTCGACTGAACATGTGAATAGAATCAGCCGAAAACTAACAGAAAGTTTGATAGAAATTCAATAGAATTTTGTAACGAATTCGATAGGTTTTTCTATTAATTTTTTTTGTGCGTGTTAGAATAACAGAGAAATCGTAGCAGCAGCGAAATCCGCCCTGGATAAGTACGGCGCGGGTCTAAGCTCCGTGAGATTCATCTGCGGAACTCAGGACATTCATCGGGATTTGGAGAGAAAAATAGCGGAGTTTCATGAACGCGAGGATGCAATTGTTTACGCCTCTTGTTTCGATGCTAATGCCGGATTGTTTGAAATTCTCACGACCCCGGAGGACGCTGTTATCAGTGATGAGTTGAATCACGCCTCGATCATCGATGGAATTCGCTTATGCAAAGCGAAAAAATTCAGGTAAAATAAAAAAAAGATTTAGCCGATAATTACAATTAGAATATCTCAAAATCTTGAGATTGATTTTAAGAATTTTACATTTTCATCTTCAAGAGTTCTAATTAAATTTCTAAGTACGATCTGATTCGTTCAAATAATTTAATTCATTGATGGCATATCAACAAATGATTATTTTTATTTTTTTTCCTGATTTCAGATTTTTTAAACAATTTCTCGTCTATTTTTATTTGAAATTTCATTTCAAGGTTCTTTTTATTCTTCTTCTTTTCGTTATGTTTTGGCTTTTTTCTCATTGTGAGGGACGATTTTATCACAGATATAAACACAGAGATATGAAAGATCTAGAGTCAAAGCTCGAGGAGAGTAAATCCTGCAGAATGCGGGTGATAGCGACTGACGGAATTTTTTCCATGGACGGAAATATAGCGCCTCTTCCAGAAATCATTAAATTAGCTAAGAAATACGATGCTATTACCTTCGTAGATGACTGTCATGCAACTGGATTCTTCGGGAGAACTGGAAGGTAACGGCCTAAAACGAAATAATTGTTAATTTCGAAATAGTAGGGGAGAGTGGGGCAATGTAAAAACCGAAAAACGACTATTTGACGCGATTCAAGCAAAAAAAAATTTTTTATCAACTTCTTTTCATTAACTTGTTTATAAATTTTTTATTATCATTAGGAGTACTAATGCGAATAATAAATTTCTATTCGTTACGCGGAGCGTGCGTAAAATTTCACTTTACCCACAAGTGATGAAAAAGAACTTTGATCGAAGCCCGATTATCTCGATAACGAGTGATTTTAGAAAAAAACATTATCCGACTTTTTTGTACCTCATGAAATTTCCAACAAAAACTGTTTTTTCACATTTTTCAATACAATCACTCGATACCGAGATTATTTCGTGATTATGTGGATTGCCCCCGAAATCGAAGCGATGAAACAGCCCTTATAATTTTCGTAATTATCTTGATGAGGAGTAGTTGGAGAAGAAAATGTCATAAGATCTTTTCTATGGGAAATTAAATTTCCCACATAAAATTTCTTCTGACATTTTTCGATAGAACCCCTTGTTGCCAGGATAATTCAACAATTATCAACAAACAACAAAACTTCTTCAAATCTCGTAATGTTCAAATTGAGTAATTCCTCCGAAAAAATGGCAAAAGCCTCTTCGTGAAGAATGTGATTGACTAAAAAAATGTTTCTCTAAACGCGTACAAAAATAAATAGTTTCCTACCGAATTCGCTCGGCTTTTCTAAAAAATCTGCATCAATCATTACTTTAGTAATATTATGAGAAGATGCATCTTACAATTAATTATTGTAAACGACAATAATTAATTCAGTTTATACTCACTTTATATGTAATTCAGTTTTTCTGAGTAAACTTAATTAGTTTTTCCTTATCTTCCTTGAAATTTGAAAATTTAAATTGATGGTTAATTAAAATTAATATTATTATTTTTAATTATTATAATCAAAACATTGTTGAGTAAAATCAACAATGGGCTTATTCAAAAATTAACTGGAATTAAAAATTACGATTCTGCCGAAGTCTGAAAAAAATCAATTTCTCCACAAAAATAAATCCTAAAAAAATCCAGAGGGACTGAGGAGTACTTTGACCACCTCGGGCAAGTGGACATAATAAACTCTACCCTGGGGAAGGCCCTGGGGGGAGCAGCTGGTGGATACACAACGAGCTCCAAGGCTCTGGTGGACTTGCTGCGCCAGAGAAGTCGTCCCTATTTGTTCTCCAACTCGCTCCCACCCCCAGTCGTTGCCTCGGGGATGAAGGCCCTTGAGCTAATCATGAATAATTCAGAACTCCTGGACCAGTTGAAGGAGAACACCCAACGGTTCAGGTCAGCCATGACCGCAGCAGGATTCGTCATCAGTGGAGAGAATCATCCAATCAGTCCTGTGATGATTGGGGATGCAAAATTGGCGTCTGATTTTGCTGACAAGATGCTGGGTATTTTATTATTTCACTCCTCACATATTTTTTTTCAATAAATTGTTGATGTCTCAACTGATTTTCAATTTAATAATAATTAGTTCGTGCGTTTATTGTGGTTTTTTTCTGATTTAGAAAGAGGAATTTATGTGATTGGCTTCAGTTATCCAGTTGTGCCCAAAGGAAAAGCTAGGATTCGTGTGCAATTGAGTGCAGTCCACACGAGAGAGGATATTGACAGAGCTGTCAATGCATTCACTGAAATTGGAAAAGAACTGAACGTCATTTAATCGCAGGATTCAAATACAAAACTCTTCCCTTCATTTTTCAAACGAATTATTTCAACAGTTCACAAATCACAATTATTTCACAGATTCACGAATCTTCTCTGGGTGACATTTCGATTGTAAATATAAAGAAATAAATTGCAAAAATGAAAAATAATGAAATTTTTACAATGATAAAATATAAATTCTATTGCTGTAGTTAGTCCTATGGAATTTAAAATTTATGAATCATTGTTGCTATTTTTTTCTTCAATTTCTGATATTTTCACGAGCAGACGATCTTTTCCTACGGTACTTCCCACTGAACACAAGATTTCTTCAACAGTTCCTGCGGATGGTGCTCTAATTAAATGCTGTAACGATATTAAAGAATACGTAGATTATTCTTGGATCTTTATTTTTCTGAGAAAAGGATTCGATTGATCAATTAATTTCATGGGTTTACCTCCATTTTCATGGCAACAATCACAACCAGAGGGTCTCCTTTGCTCACAACATCAGCTTTCGACACTAAAATTTTGTCTACAACACCTGGCATTGGTGAAACAGCAACACCAGCTAAATCGTCACTTATACTCGATAATTTTTTAATATAATCTGGCTGTGGTATGATGAATTTCCATGCTCGATCCTGTTATTTCAGTGGAATATTGAAGTAAAATCTTGTCAATTGATCGATAAAAAATATGAATTCAGTAATGAAACGATGAAATGAGCCAATCTACGTCAGTATTTGTTGAATATCTCGCAATCTGGGAGAATGAAGGCTGTATAATCTCCAGAAAAAATTAGAAAGGAAATAAAATTGATGTTCTTGATTTGAATAATTTCCTCCAGTGAGTTAATTATTAATAATTAATAAAAAATTTCCAATTTTAATCAGCTTTCAAGTCATTAAACGACTGTAAAATTGTATTTGAATATTCGAATTAATAATAATTAATAATATTTTAATATTCTATTAAAATTATTATTAATTATTATTATTGAAATTATTTTAAACGAGAGAAATTTCATTCGAATAAATTTCTATTCTTCATAATCATCAAAATTATCGAATAGTAAAATAGACCAGTAAAACTATTTCATTTCAAATTTCGAAACCGACTGACCAAATCCCAATAACCGAATATTTTCAAAAACTTGAACGAAAAATGTCGAATAAATAAAACCAAAAAGGAAATAATTACATTCGTGAAGACATGAAGTTCATCGTTAAATCTGCAGATACAGGATTTTGTTTTCACCCCCTCGACAACACTCCTGAGCACAAGATCATCGTCGCCCTGTGTCAAATGGCCCTCGACCCTTCTCCACGGTCCAATGTCATTGATCCTCATGAGGTAGACATCAGGCTGCTCATACTTAACATCAACTACGAAATCATCCCCCATAAAGTTCAGTTTGAACCTCTTCTTCAGGGAGTGGTTCAACCTCATCCCCAGTTCTGTCTTGAAGGGGCTGAAGGGGTCCTTGGTGTCGAGGGCAGCCTTGAGGGCAGACAAATCTTCGGAGAGGATTAATCCGAGAACTCCCTGGGCGAGAACAGCACTTGGCGGCTGGAGTCTGGGGAATAATGAGTCTAGATTCTCATCGATGAAGCCTGTGTGAACGTCACCAGCTTGAAACTTGGGGTGACGACACAGGTCTTTTACGAATTCTACGTTTGTTTCTACTCCAGCTATCTAAAAATATAAATAATTATTTGATAATGATTAATAATTAATGATGAATTATTAATTATTAATAATTAATGATGAATTATTAATTATTAATAATTAACGATGAATTATTAATTATTAATTATTAATTATCAATGATTAATTATCAATTATATTTGTGTTTTAAAAAAATAATTAATTTGGAGTTAATTTTGTGTGAATTTTTAAAAAAATATTTTCTTATTTTTTTGAAATTTAGATAATCACTCATTTAAGGAAGATTTATTTATTTCAATTAATGTCTTTCCTTTAAAACTGACTATCATTGAATCACTTACATTGTACTCTGACAATTTCGTCCGTAATATGTCCAGTGCTTCAGCTCTATTGCTCCCCCAAACAACTAATTTAGCAATCATCGGATCATAATGAACAGAAACTTCGTCGCCTTCCCTCACTCCAGTCTCCACTCTAATATTTTCGGATGTCTTTGGAGGACTCAGGTGTACAAGGGGACCTGCTCGTGGCAGAAATCCACCCCTGGGATCCTTAAAAAGAAATTCACCTCAATTTTTCATGTATCGAGGAAAATTGTATTTTTTATTCATTTTAATGCAGAAAACGTAAAAGATTTTCTACATTTTAGATATTAAAAAAATCGAATTAAGAATGATGATGATGATGATGATGATTGTGATTATTATTATTATTATTATTATTATTATTGATTCGAGTAAATTAATAAAAAAAAATATTATTATAATTTGGAAAGTCCAATTATTAACAATTGGACTTCTCTTCTTCAAGAATTTTTGAAATTCGAATAAAAAATTATTCTATTCTCCTTGAGAACTTCTTCACGATTGAATGCATGAATTTGGAAATACCTCAGCATAAATTCTAGCTTCGAAAGCATGCCCATTGATGCTGAGCTGATCCTGAGTGAGTGGAAGTTTCTCTCCAGCAGCGATATTGAGCTGCCACTCAACCAAATCGAGTCCAGTGATCGCTTCTGTCACAGGATGCTCGACCTGCAGGCGAGTATTCATCTCCATGAAGTAGAAACTTTGATCGTTTCTGTCGTAGATGAATTCCACAGTGCCTGCACCAACGTAGCCCACTGCCTTGGCTGCTCTCACTGCTGCTTCCCCTATTTCTCTTCTGACTTTGTCAGACAGTCCTGGCTGGAACATGAGGCGAATCTCCTAACTCATCTCATCTCTGCAATGTTCTTTATCAATTGGATTTTTATCGGTTATTCAATTAATTTCAGAAGAAATTTAACAAGTTGATTTTTTTCATCCTTTCAAATCCGTAAAAATCGTAGTAATGAGAAGTCTTAGGAGAAAATGTCATAGAACATTTGTTGTTGAAAATTTTGTCAGCTACAAAAACAGTTTTATGACATTTTCTCGTAGAACCACTCGTTTTCAAGATAATTACGTACTTAACAAAAGTTCAAATTTTGAAATTCGAACCAAACCGATTTTCCCTTATCATTTATCATTAGAATATCTCGATAACGAGTGGTTCTAAGAGAAAACATCAAATTACAAGTTTCGTTCAAAATTTAATTCTCTCTAAAAAACTCTTATGTCATTTTCTCGTGAAACTGCTCGTTTCTGAGATAAATGCATCATTAACGAAAATGTCAGGTTTAAAATTTTGAAAGAATCCTTTTGTTCTCTTCTCATTGAGCAATAAAACCTGTTGATAACGACTAATTTTGAAAGAAAATGATCAAGTAACACATCTTTTATTCACAGCTCACTCCTCTCCAAAAACTTTCCCCCCAGAATTCCCGTTTTAAAGAAATAATACCACAATTTCCAAAAAAGTAAAATTTCAAGGAATTGGAAAAATTAGAAAAAAATATATAAAATCAAGTCAGAGGCGAATGGATACCGCAGGGGCTTCCTCGATGACCTTCTGGTGTCTCCTCTGCACTGAGCAGTCTCTCTCGAATAAATAGACAGCATTGCCATGCTGATCAGCGAATATCTGCACCTCCACGTGCCTCGGGTTCTGCACGTACTTCTCCAACAGAACATCAGAGTCCCCAAATGCCTTCTGAGCTTCTGTTCGCGCTGACTCCAATGCCTCCACGAAACTCCTCTCATCCTTGGCTATTCTCATTCCCTTGCCTCCACCACCACGTACTGCCTTTATCATGAGAGGAAAACCGATCTTCTTGGCCTCTGCGAGGAGAGTTTCGTTTGACTGATCACCAGAATGATATCCTAATAACAAAAAGGATTCTCTTTAATCTGTGAAGGGTGACCTATCACTTGATAATGAATTAATCAATTTCTTAATTCGTTAATTAATTGGTTAATCAATTATCTCGATGAATCAAAGCAGAAGTGAAGGATATTGTCATTAAAAAATGTGTGAACACACGACAAAAAACTGTAGAAACGGCTAGGATTTCTATTGAGACAATTTGTAGAGAAATTTCGTGAAATGAATTTTCCAATTTTTTTCCACTCGATTTTTCCTCTCTTTTCATGAAAAAATGAAAACATATCAATAGACTAAGTTGTACATTTCTATTGAAAATAATGCGCGTATAAGCTGTCGAATTTTTCAATAGAATCGGCCAAAAAATAATAGGAAGTACAATAGAAATTCAATAAGCTGAATGCAATGAAAAATTATATTGAAGAATCGAAGGAACGAAGTATTGTAATACTCTAGAATTGTTATGTGCACATATCAAAACACACGACGTACTCTGTAAGGTAGAGATTTACCAGCTGTGCTAACTTTCTCAATAAACGATAATAATAATAATAATAATAATAATAATAATAATAATAATAGAATTTTCCAGCCAATTCGCTTCAACAATATATTTTTTTATAGCAAAAAAAACAGTGGGGGGCGAAGCCCCCCGAGGTAGAGAAAGAGGGGGCAAAGCCCCCTCGGGATAGGCGCAAAGACGGGACCGCCCCCGGAGTCGGTAGCTCCGTCCCCGTTTCATCTACTCCGCCCCCCCGCCAGTAGATGAAGAGGGGGCGGGGCCCCCTTAGCATAGCATAGCTGGATTCCAGAGCTGGCCCCGGGTAGACAAAGAGGGGGTGAAATCCCCCGGAAAGACAAAGAGGGGGTGAAACCCCCCGAATAGACAAAAGGGGGTGAAGCCCCCCGGGGATAGATCAAGGGGGGCCAAGCCTCCCATGTATTCCAATAGGGGGCGAAATCCCCCGGGCAGTCAAAGAGGGGGCGAAGGGACCCGGGGGTAGGTGAAGGGGGGCCAAGCCCCCCCGGTATTCCAATAGGGGGCGAAACCCTAGTATTTCAAATACTAATAATACTATAAATACTAGTAATTCAGGAATGAATGATTGTTTGCTATCGTGGTAAATACCAGTGATAATTGGGACCTCAGCGCATAGACAAAGAGGGGGTGAAACCCCCCGGGTAGACAAAGAGAGGGCGAAGTCCCCCAGGGATAAATGAAGGGGGGCCAAGCCCCCCAGGTATTCCAATAGGGGGCGAAACCCCCCGGGTACACAAAGAAAGGACGAAGCCCCCCGGGAATAGGTAAAGGGGGGGGGCCAAGCCCCCCACGTATTCCAATAGGGGGCGAAACGTTTTTATTTCAAATACTAATAATACTACAAAGACTAGTAATTCAGGAATGAATTATTGTTTGCTCTCGTGGTAAATATCAGTGATAATTGGGACCTCAGCGCATAGACACAGAGGGGGTGAAACCCCCCGGGTAGACAAAGAGAGGGCGAAGCCCCCCAGGGATAAGTGAAGGGGAGGCCAAGCCCCCCAGGTATTCCAATAGGGGGCGAAACCCCCCGGGTAGACAAAGAGGGGGCGAAGCCCCCCGGGAATAGGTAAAGGGGGCGCCAAGCCCCCCCCACGTATTTCCATAGGGGGCGAAACCCTAGTATTTCAAATACTAATAATACTAGTAATTCAGGAATGACTTATTGTTTGCTATCGTGGTAAATATCAGTGATAATTGGGACCTCAGCGCATAAACACAGAGGGGGTGAAACCCCCCGGGTAGACAAAGAGAGGGCGAAGCCTCCCAGGGATAAGTGAAGGGGAGGCCAAGCCCCCCAGGTATTCCAATAGGGGGCGAACCCCCCCGGGTAGACAAAGAGGGGGCGAAGCCCCCCGGGAATAGGTAAAGGGGGGGCCAAGCCCCCCCCCACGTATTTCCATAGGGGGCGAAACTCTAGTATTTCAAATACTAATAATACTACAAATACTAGTAATTCAGGAATGAATTATTGTTTGCTCTCGTGGTAAATACCAGTGATAATTGGGACCCCAGCGCGACTCATAATATCCTTAGATGTGCTCTTAATCCCCATATCCCTAATGGCAGTGGCTGGAGGTCCAATGAAGATGATATTTTCTTTCCTACACAAATCCGCGAATTCCATATTCTCGGATAGGAATCCATATCCGGGATGGATCGCCTGGCACTTTGCCTTCTTGGCGACATTTATTATTTTATCCTGCCTCAGGTAACTCTGGGCTGAGGCTGGTGGACCGATGTGGTAAGCTTCATCGGCGGCGTCTACGTGCATGGATTTCGCGTCAGCATCGCTGTATACAGCTACTGTTTTCACTCCGAGCTTCTTCGCGGTTTTCTGAATTCGACAAGCTATTTCTCCCCTATTGGCTATCAGCACCTATTTGTTGTAAATGGCGCAAATATTATGCACGCAAATTAATTGAAAAGGAAAACATTGTACACATTTTTTATTTATAAATGAATAATTGAAATTGTAAAATGTTTTATAAATAAATAAGAAATTGGAAAATGTTCAGAAACTTGGGGTCAAATGGGGCTCAAATGAAAGTTCTGATGTTCGATTGCAAAAATAGAAAAGCATTTTACTGGAGGAAAAATTGTCAAAGTACTTGGATAAGTTGAAAATTTGGTAGCTTTTCTCCAATTTTTTTGCAAAAAACATTTCTAGAAGATAATGATCATGAAAAATTTCCTCAATTTTCGTAAACAACAATGAATTATGTTAAAAAATTAAATTATATTTTATAAAGCCCCCAAAAATTACGATAATAATGAACAACGAAAAAATAACAATGGAATATAACTCAGCAATAATTTACCTTGTTTATTCTCTGACTGAGTGAGACGTGAGAAGAAAATCCACACTCACCCAGACCGCTGAAGTGATATCTACAAAAGAGCGTGAATAAAACACTTCATGAATGATAAAGTCGCCGAAACCTCTTACCTCTTAGCCAGACTTTTTCCGAGATGATGGAACATGATGAGAAGCGGATCAAGACCAATTTCATCACATAAAAAATCTCAAAACCATCACTTCATCGCAATGAATTTAAAATTTACGTCCAATCTGATAGGCAGATTAATTCCACATGTACTGTACTCTTTTACATTCGATGTAAATGACGAAATAGCCATCGTGATAGGTCGATGTGGGCACTTGTTTGCATAAAATTCTCGGAATTTGATAAGATATAATGAATGTGCGTGCGTGTATCGTGTGTATCATTCATAAACTGTTTTACCGACTGATGATCGATCGATCGACGAATCTCTCGATTACGATCCAGCGGTCAATGAACGCGCCAGTCCACTACATGCAATGAATTCAGTTCACCACATGAACTCCTGATGTTGACATGCTGAAAGGAAGTTGTCATCTCAGACGTCTCATCTGTAACAGATTGAAGATCCATCGATTTTTCATCTATTTTTCAAATAAAATGCCAGAGCGAAAGAAAATACATTGCCGTGTATGCCGCAGAAAACTTCGCATTGAAGTAAAAATGTCACGATAGTATGGGAGAAACGAAGGCACAACAAAATGCTCTCCTGCAACCCTTCGCAATTTTCCTCAACAGGGCACTGCCTATAAGACACTCCACATTGTAACGCAATAGCAACAAAGCGATGTCTCATCTATAATAGATAATCCATTTGCGGCGTACAGCCGCAAAGGGGAGAGATGATGTCTCTTCGACGACAATATTTCCCCCCTTTTTCAGTCATTCAGAAGAACTTCTAGTGTATTATCGACATCTGGCGATAATAAGATGATGACAGTAGAATTTCAAATGAAGTACGTTGAACGTACCTCGGTAACCATCGCGTCATTCTGGCGCGTCGAGTCGAAAAGTTCACATCATATCGTATAGCCTGTTGCGTCTATGAACGGGGACACCCCCGCTGAAGGGGCTTGAAATAACTAACGCTGTAGTAAGTGAAGTTCATTTATAACGGTACTCAACGTTATCGAGGACACAATTTGTGTAACGAAAATTGAGAATCACATTATAATTGACTTTTTAAATTTTGTTGGAGTTATATGACGAGTGAATGATTGGAAAAACAAGTGGAAATATTGTCAATGTGATGACATGAATGCAAGACGCTGAGTCGAATGACTATATAATAGTCAATACAATACATTCTTCATCATTTTTCCATTAATAATTACACATTTTTTCATTCATAATCTAAAGGTGCGTCACATTTTTTCTCAATTTCTCGTACTTTCTTCCATTCAAATCGACAGTTTTGTTAACAGCGCTGCCTCGCCTTACCTCTTTTTCATACTTAGGTAAGAAATTGGCATGGAGTATCGTATAATTTGCATATGCTGAATGTGCAATAGTAGCGTGAAATATGAAACGACATAATAATAGTGCGTTCAACCCCAGGGGTTGGAATCATGGTATTACTCCGAGAGAATTTTGTTTACCTACAGACCATCGGTCTCTGGTCACCGGTTACCTGGCCATCGGATAGTTGGAAGTCGCGAGCTTACAGGCTTTACACGACTTTCCTAATCACCGCGACATATTGGTTCGGCATAACCGAATCAATCAGTTTGTTTACCATCGTTAACAGCATCGAGGATTTCTCTGATAGTTGTTTTATGCTTCTGACAACGATAGTTGTTTGTTTTAAAGTAGATACGATTTTGTCAAAAAAATCAGAAATTGTAGCATTGATCGAGGCGTTTGAAGTCTACCCACACAAGCCGATGAACGCTGACGAGGAGAGGATCCAGACGGAATTCCAAGCTCGCATCAGGTGAGTCTCTGACACGCTGAGAGAAAAATTTATTGATGCGAAACAAATGTGTTTAGCATCAACGAAATTACCTCTCCGTACAATAGGGAACACACATTTTTTTCAAGTTTGTCAAATTTTTCTCTCGACTCGTTCTATGGGTCGTAAATATAATATTCCATAACAAAATTGGATTTTTATATAGCTTATTAATGTTAATAATAAATTCAAAGTTGAGTGTATTTTCGAGATTGTTACATATAGATTCAGATAAAAGAATGAAAAATAAATGCGTATGTTCCCTTTTAGTCAAGTCAACTCAGATATATTTACCTGAAAATATTGTATTCATTTGATGTAAAGATTAATCTCCTGCATTTGCGGTGGATTCGTAGAGGTTTCTGCATGGATCATGACAATCTCCGTGTTCTTTCAAGAAATCCCTTATGGTGATTTACCGTATAAAGCATGGATACCTTATAGCTATTCGAAACCTGGCGTGTATTGGTTCACATTTTGTTTACAATTACTTGTCGTTGTTTTTTTGGCTAACGTCGCTATTGGGTTTGATACGATTATATATGCTTTATTTTTGCTGATATGTTCTCAGTTCAATATTTTGCTACATCGAGTGACAAAGGCTATTGATGAATTTCCTACTAACAACACATCAAAAATAGATATTTGTGAACGTAAAATTATCGATTGCGTTGTATATCATCGAGCTATTTTCAAGTATTTTGCATATTCATCGGATAATTATGCCATTCAATTGATAAATAGTCAAGTACAAGTAATATCCTTCGAATGATTTCAGAATTTCCGCCAAAATTAATTTGCTATTTAGGAGGATTATCTTTGTCCAATACACAGCGAGTACAATCGTCATATGTTTCAGTGTCTTTATGATATCGCAAGTGCCATTGCTATCTACAAAAGCTTTGTTTTTTTTCCTGTATTTTATATGCATGCTGACACAGATTTTTGTGATTTGTGCTCTAGCTGACGAAGTAACGGTTGAAGTAATATATCCATCAAATGAGAATTGAGGAAAACGAGTGGAACTATATTTTTTTCTTTCAGTGTGAAAATGTCATAATCGGTATTTACAATACGAAATGGTACCACCTGACAAATCGTACAAAGGGATACCTAGTTCTGATGATGGTTCGCACATTGAGACCAGTTGTTTTCACGAGTGGTCATATAATAGTTCTTTCTCTCAATTCTTTCAGCAATGTATGTGAATTGATGCAATATATTTGACCCATTAAAATGAATAATTTTTTACAGCTTCTTAAGCGATCTTACTCCATCTATACCGTGCTTCAGCAAAATTCGAAGTGATTGGTAAGGAGAAATTAACGACGAAAGAGAACATCACGTCTGAGAAAAAGAAGTATGCAAGTACTGGAATTGTTCAGTGCCTTTTTTATTCAGCAAGAAACATTATCACATGAATGTGAATTCACTCTGGTGTCATCATTCCGGAGGACAATGATTTCGTGATCATGTGCACATAGTAATTGTAATCATATCGCATTGGGATCGCAGATGAAATACAAGTCTTCATTACTCACTTGGTACGTCTAATGTTACGTGACGAATTGAAAATCGCAATAGGTTTATCCTAGAGTATTTGCCGAAAAAATTTCGGTAAGACTGTGACAGTCACTCAGTCAAATAAATTTTCAATTTGGCTGAAAATTGGGAATTGGGGAGGAAAATCCCGGAGCGAAAGATGAGCCGAAAGTACATATTCCAATTTGGAATATGAATACCTGGTGTTTTGCATTTCTAAACACCACCAGTCTCTACAACTCCCGTCGTTGCCCTGTGTGCGAAAGAAACTTTTGCATTGAAGTAAAAATTTCACGATACTATGGGAGAACGGGGGCACAACAAAATGCTCTCCTGCAACCCTTCGCACTTTTCCTCAACAGGGCACTGCCTATAAGACACTCCACATTGTAACGCAACAGCAACAAAGCGATGTCTCATCTGTAATAGATAAGCCATTCGCGGCGTATAGCCGCAAAGGGGAGAGATGATGTCTCTTCGACGACAATATTTCCCCCCTTTTTCAGTCATTCAGAAGAACTTCTAGTGTATTATCGACATCTGGCGATAATAAGATGATGACAGTAGAATTTCAAATGAAGTACGTTGAACGTACCTCGGTAACCATCGCGTCATACTGGCGCGTCGAGTCGAAGAGTTCACATCATATCGTATAGCCTGTTGCGTCTATGAACGGGGACGCAGTCGCTGAAGGGCTTGAAATAACTAACGCTGTAGTAAGGGAAGTTCATTTATAACGGTACTCAACGTTATCGAGGACACAATTTGTGTAACGAAAATTGAGAATCACATTATAATTGACTTTTTAAATTTTGTTGGAGTTATATGACGAGTGAATGATTGGAAAAACAAGTGGAAATATTGTCAATGTGATGACATGAATGCAAGACGCTGAGTCGAATGACTATATAATAGTCAATACAATACATTCTTCATCATTTTTCCATTAATCATTACACATTTTTTCATTCATAATCTAAAGGTGAGTCACATTTTTTCTCAATTTCTCGTACTTTCTTCCTCTCAAATCGACAGTTTTGTTAACAGCGCTGCCTCGCCTTACCTCATTTTCATACTTAGGTAAGAAATTGGCATGGAGTATCGTATAATTTGCATATGCTGAATGTGCAATAGTAGCGTGAAATATGAAACGACATAATAATAGTGCGTTCAACCCCAGGGGTTGGAATCATGGTATTACTCCGAGAGCATTTTGTTTACCTACAGACCATCGGTCTCTGGACACCAGTTACCTGGCCATCGGATAGTTGGAAGTTGCGAGCTTACAGGCTTTACACCGCTTCCCTAATCACCGCGACATATTGGTTCGGCATAACCGAATCAATCAGTTTGTTTACCATCGTTAACAGCATCGAGGATTTCTCTGATAGTTGTTTTATGCTTCTGACAACGATAGTTGTTTGTGTTAAAGTAGATATGGTTTTATCGAAAAAAACAGAAATTATAGCATTGATCGATGCACTTGAAGCCTATCCTCACAAGCCGATGAACGCTGACGAGGAGAGGATCCAGGCGAAATTCAATGCTCGCATCAGGTGAGTGTCTGTCACGCTGAGAGAAAAATTTATTTGTGCCAAATAAATGTGTTTAGCATCAATGAAATTTGTTCTCCACACAATTAGCGAAGTAAACTTGAATAAACTCATCTGAAATTATTGTGCTCATTTGCTGTGAAGATTAATCTCCTGTATTTATGGTGGATTTGGAGAAATTTCTGTATGGGTCATGACAATCTCCGTGTTCTTTCAAGAAATTCCTTATGGTGATTTACCGTATAAAGCATGGCTACCCTATGATTATTCCAACTTTGCCATGTATTGGTCCACATTTTACTTGCAATTATTGGCTGTCATTTTCGTGGCTAGCGTAGACTGTGCTTTCGATACGACTCTTATAGGACTCATCATACTAATATGCGCTCAATTCAACATCTTGAGAGCTCGATTGGAGAGAGCGGTTGATGAATTCGAGACTGGAGAATTGAAATTTCAAGAAGACATCTCGAATGTCGTAAAAATTTGTGAAAATCGAATCGTTGATTGCGTTAAATATCATCGAGCAATTTTCAAGTACGTTTAACAAATCCATTTGTAGCAAATAATGAACAAATCCCAATTTTCATCAATCGTGTTAATTTTCGAAAACATGTGACACCTTTCGAGTGATTCTAGACTTTCCCAGACGATAAATTATCTGTACAGATGGATAATATTTGTGCAGTACTCGGCGAGTACGATCATCATATGTATCAGTATATTCATGCTATCGCAAGTGCCACTCCTGTCTACAAAAGCCTTGTTTTTTCTCTTGTATTTCATGTGCATGCTGATACAAATTTTCACACTCTGCGCTGTAGCGGGTCAAGCAACGATTGAAGTAATATACCACGTATGAAAGAATCTAATAAAAAAATCTAGCCAATTCGTTAGACAATTATATTGGATTTCTATAAAATTTAGTCGGCTCAAATGTTCCAAGTTAATTTTTTCAATGTTATCTGTGAAAAAAAAGTATTCTGATATAAAATATTCTAGTAATTAATTATATTAAAAAATCAACTTCTATTCACCTTTTCCCTGGAATATTTTTTATTGAACATTTTAATAGAATTGGCTAGGTTTTTCTATTGAATTTTTTCAATCACATGAAAATTAAGGATGTTCGACACCCTTTTAGCCAAAATTGACGTTGTTTTCATTTTTCTGGCAAATTATCGATGGGAGTGACGTGAAAAAATATAACGATTTTGTGGTTTGTCATTCTTTAATGGCTCACGAAGTTGCGTAGTGGTGCGATAATTTTCATGCGTTTTTTCTACAGTTTTGTGATTCTTTTTAAAGGTTTAGAGAAAACGCAGGGAAATGTTCGCACCACCTTAAAATTTCGTCAGTCATTAAATAATGACAAAACGCAAAAACGTTATATTTTTTCACCTCAATTCCATCATAAGTTTGCCAGAAAAATTAAAAAAACGTGAATTTTGGCAGAAAGGGTGTAGAACATCCTTAAACATCGACGAATGGAACTGTGAATTACACGATTTTCAGTGTGAAAATGTCCTGACTGGTATTTACAACACAAAATGGTACATCTTGACAAATCGTGCGAAAAGTTATTTAGTTCTTATGATGGTTCGCACGTTGCGACCCGTTGTCTTCATGAGTGGTTACGTAATCGTTCTTTCCCTGGATGCTTTTAGTAATGTATGTTAATGACTGTCATAGTTTGTACAGCTATAATGAGTAATTCTTTTCAGCTTTTGAAACGATCTTACTCTGCTTATACAATGCTCCAGCAAAATTCTCGCAAATGACGTCAACATGTCAACATGTCAACATGCCAACATGTTATGTGAATAATAGTCTTTCGAATTTTCAAGTCTGAGCCAAGAGGATGTATTATCATTCATCCAAGAACGATAGAATACGTTCTCTGATTATGATTATACATATAGTGATGGGATCTATAATACGATATAGTCTATGTTATGAAGAAACTTATTGTTGAAGATGCAGGTCATTTCACGTATCACCTTTCACTGTGGCTGTTCGCACTTTTTCAATTGATCCTCCCTCTCACCATATAGAGAATTTGTAATCAATCACCCACGCAACCAGATTTGCATGTTTCCAAACTACTATCTAATACTCAGTACGCAGCTAGTCGATATACCGCGAAGTTCTCGATCTCCTCCACAGGAGAGAATAAAAATCCCGTTAAAACAGGCTATTCGCATGCGAATTGGGTGACACCGCGATTACAAAATGATTACCCAGGATTACGGGACTGATTACACTGATTACCATTGCCTACGTGATAACCGTCATTACCAAGAGCACAGAATGTGATTGCATGATTGCAAATGATTTCGTCGATTACATTCTGTGATTACCAAACATCTGTAATCATTGAAATCACAAAAATGGCCTCTTATTAAATATGAATTGATGGAATAATTAATTATTAGAACCTGCAAAAAAATGAGGAAGGAGGGGCGGGGACTAGAACAGAGGAATGCAGTCTCTATTACTCCATCTCAAAATTTGGGCATGTATAAGTGCTATCAGCAAAATAAATTTACATTGATGGAGAATGAAACTTACCAGCAGATAATTCAGAGATAATTCAGTCGTTGGTTCTCCAGAATAAGAAGAAATTTCAACTCTGTTGAATCAATTTTCTACGGAAAAATTGCTCTCTGCAAAACTCATTGGCTATGCAAGGTTCTGAACCATAAAGATCTGGGATTCCCAGAAAAATTGATCCAGGGATCTCTGAGACTTACCGTTGGTAGAAATGACGCGCTCGAAAATTCAAAAACAAAATTCACGGTCTCACTAGGAGCAATTACGAAAAATTACACTGATTACAAATGATTACAGTGATTACAGATGATTACCACTTGATTACCAAAACTTGATTACAAATATGGTAATCATGTGATTACAATGATTACATTGATTTCCCTGGGATTACAATTGATTACATCAGCGAGTGACACCACGATTACGCCTGTGGATAGCCCCTCGATGACAGGCCAAAGACCCTTTTAGAATCACAATTTTCCCAGGAAACGGTGCAGCATGATACAACAGGAGTCGAGCCCCGCTTCGTAAATAATACATCAACCGCCGTCGCTGTGGAAAATGTCCCTCCATTTCCAGTATTTTTCCCCTTCCCGCAGACAGTAAAGAGAAGTCGATATGGGGAATTGACATCTGGCGAAAATAGGATAATGACCGTAGAATATTGAATGACGTGCGTTTCAGCTATGCAGTGCGCTGCCGCAGCATACCAGTGCGTAGAGCCAAGGGGTGAACATCATGGTACTCCTTCGCGAGAATTTCATTCAACTTCAGTATATCGGTCTCTGGCAGCCGCTCTGCTGGCCATCCAACGACATAAAATCGCGTGTTTACTGGCTGTACACAATTCACATACTAGTCATGATCCATTGTTTCACGTTATCCGAAGCTCTCAGTCTGTTCACTCTCATCGAGAACATCGAGGACTTCTCGGATAATTGTTTCATGTTACTGACAATGTTCGCTGTATGTGTCAAAGCAGTGGTGACTCTACTCAGGAGATCGGAGATCATAGATATTCTCACAGCACTCGATGTGCACCCGTTCAAGCCGATGAATACTGACGAGGAGAGGATTCAGGAGGAATTCAACAAGCGAATCAGGTGAGTGAATGCTGTCTCAATGCACACACGAAAAAATTTAATAGAAAAACCTATTGAGTTCGTTAGAAAATTCTATTGAATTTCTATTGAACTTTCTATTGGTTTTTGGCTGATTCTATTGACATGTTCAATAGAAAAAAATCAATAGAAAAAGTTAACAGAATTCGATTTTTCTATGTAACTTATTCTTTTCATATATTTTCTGTAGAATTTGCTCGACTCAAATTTTCCAAGTTTTTTTTCATTCTATTTTTCTTTTGTTCTCATCAAGAAAATCAAACGAAAATTTGAGCCAAGAAATTGTATAGAAAATATTTCAATAGAATGAGTTATACAGAAAAATTGAATTCTATTGACTTTTTCTACTGAATATTTTCTATTGAACATTTCAATAGAATCGACCAAAAACTAATAGAACAGTTCAATAGAAATTCACTAGAATTTTCTAACGAATTCGATAGGTTTTTCTATTAAATTTTTTCGACCGTGTGACTTCGGCCAAATTGAGTGAATTGAATCGTGACGCTACGATTTAAAGATTCTTTACCTTCTTTTATGCTGGAGTCGTAGAATGCTCCGTATGGATCATGAGCATCTCCGTTTTCTTCCAAGGAATACCTTTCGGTGTCTTACCTTATAAAGCATGGTTACCGTATGATTATTCAAAGTCCACTGTTTACTGGTTGACATTTTGCGCTCAACTCTTCACTATCATTATTGGGGCGAATATTTGCATTGGCTGTGATACCGTCATGCCTGGATTCTACACAATAGTGTGCGCTCAATTCAATATTTTGAGATATCGATTGGAAAAGGTGATCGATGAATTTGACGATGCGATTGTATTGAAACCGGAGGAAATGATTTTCACGTACAGAGAACATTGCGAGAAAGGCATCATCACTTGTGTTCAGTATCACAAGGCTATTTTTGAGTATGTTTCCTATTCTTGATGATTAAAATAAAATAGATCTCGTTTTGCGATGAATTTTTCACAGAAAAAAGTTTCTGAGATTTAAGTAACTCCCCTCCTGAACATGCGTCATTCGTTGATTAATGAAAACTAGCTCATTTCACGAGGGGCTATTCACAGGCGTAATCGTGGTGTCACTCGCTGATATAATCAATTGTCATCCCATTGAAATCAATGTAATCATTGTAATCACATGATTACCATATTTGTAATCAAGTTTTGGTAATCAAGTGGTAATCATCTGTAATCACTGTAATCATTTGTAATCAGTGTAATTTTTTGTAATTGCTCCTAGTGAGACCGTGAATTTTGTTTTTGAATTTTCGAGCGCGTCATTTCTACCAACGGTAAGTCTCAGAGATCCCTGAATCAATTTTTCTGGGAATCCCAGATCTTTATGGTTCAGAACCTTGCATAGCCAATGAGTTTTGCAGAGAGCATTTTTCCGTAGAAAATTGATTCAACAGAGTTAAAATTTCTTCTTATTCTGGAGAACCAACGACTGAATTATCTCTGAATTATTTGCTGGTAAGTTTCGTTCTCCATCAATGGTAGATATTCAGTAAATTTATTTTGCTGATAGCACTTATAAATGCCCAAATTTTTAGATGGAGTGATAGAGACTGCATTCCTCTGTTCTAATTCCCGTCCCTCCTTCCTCATTTCTTTGCAGGTTCTAATAATTAATTATTCCATCAATTCATATTTAATAAGAGGCCATTTTTTGTGATTTCGATGATTACAGATGTTTGGTAATCACAGAATGTAATCGACGAAATCATTTGTAATCGTGTAATCACATTCTGTGCTCTTGGTAATGACGGTTATCACGTAGGCAATGCTAATCAGTGTAATCAGTCCCGTAATCCTGGGTAATTGATTACATTTTGTAATCGCGGTGTCATCCAATTCGCCTGTGAATAGCCCCTCGGTATTTATTTATTTTCCAATTGCCTATCAACCTTTGAAGTAAATCTAGAAAATTTTTTCCAAAATCAACTCCGTTTTTCTCTGGATTTATTGAAATTTCATAACATGCAAATGATTTTAGAATTGCCAAGAAAATAAATTCCATCTCAAGCAGTATAATTTTCGTCCAGTATCTGGCGAGCTCAATCATCATATGTCTAAGTATCTTCATGTTATCGCATATGCCACTTTTTTCTTCTCAATTTGTCTATTTTACTTTGTATCTGACATGTATGATGTCGCAAATTTTCTTGCTCTGCGCTTCAGCAAATGAAGCAACTATCGAAGTAATAACATCATCACAGAACATCATTGAAAAGACATATTGAACAATTGATTACTTTTTTTTAGTGTCAGAACTTGACGACGGGTATTTATAATACGAAATGGTACAATCTGAATCATCGCGCCAAGAGTTATCTAGGCCTCGTGATGGTTCGCACGTTGCGACCAGTCATTTTCAAGAGCGGTCACATCATTGTTCTTTCTCTGAGCTCTTTCAGTAATGTATGCTACTAGCTTTCATATTTGTTTTCTACATTAATGAGGCATCATTTTCAGCTCCTGAAACACTCATACTCCGCTTATAATGTGCTTCAGCAGAGTTCGAAGTGACATCCGCAGCCAAGACATTTTTGTCATATGCATTGGGCGACTTGCCGCTAAACGGGCGATTTTCAGAGTCCATTTGGCGTCTAATTATGACCGGTGGCGGTTGGCGATAAATTGACGATTTCATAATTTTTGTGATTTCAGAAAAATAAATGTTACCAGAAATTTATTTAGCGCTCTTCATTTGCTTAATACGAAACTGTCATAGTTTCTCATATCTCGCGTCAACGTCGCGTCGGGACTAACGCCCGAGTCGAATAATTGGACCTGACAAGTTCTACTTAGGTCTTTCCGTTCAGAACTGGATAGGTCTTGGGAAGCCTCGTCCCAAGTGCCTCCGAGACCTACCTCTGGTTATGTTCCATTTGAGCACTCGTTAGGTGTAAGCAGGACTTGTATTCAGACTTTCCAAATCCTTGCCGGTCCCTGTAATTCTATGGGCCCATATTAAATCCGGGTTCATATCCCTATTTACTCATGCGTTATTGAAATAAAAAATGCAATTATTGTTTTTTTTTAAATCTCGAAAATCGACATTTCACGAGAGGGTGGAGGGGGGACGCATGTATGCGGAGGCTTGAAATTTTTACTCAACAAGGGGAGAAGGTTGCAGCATCTATTCTAGCCACCCTTGTCCCTCCGCTTGCATGCGTTGTCGAAATAAAAAATGAAATTGTTAACAAATCTGACCCTTGTTCCAAGTGAAAATGAAAATTTTTTATTTCGACATTTCTGGCATCTCCGAGGGTTCCATTGGCATTAGGGGGGGCATAAATACAGAATCAACCTTCACCTGGCGAAAAAATTCGATTTTGGCGAAAGTCGACTTTCCCCTGGGAAAACCGAAAATCTGACCCTTTGGCTCGGGGGGAAAAAAAAATTTTTCAGTTTTCACTTTTTCCACATACTTTTGAGAGTTCTGAATAGCCCGTCGCTTAAATAGTTGGAATCAACGTTCACCCGGCTAAAAAATTCGATTTTGGCGAAAGTCGACTTTCCCCTGGGAAAACCGAAAATCTGACCCTTTGGCTCGGGGGGAAAAAATTTTTTTTCAGTTTTCACTTTTTCCACATACTTTTGAGAGTTCTGAATAGCCCGTCGCTTAAATAGTTGGAATCAACGTTCACCCGGCTAAAAAATTCGATTTTGGCGAAAGTTAACTTTCCACCTAGAAAAACCGAAAATCTGACCTTTTGGCTCCGGGTGAATACGTGAAGAAATAGGATGATAGTACTCTCTTCTGCCAGAAATGATGAAAGATTTTCGCATAAAAGTGAAACACGTAACCACTTTTTGATAATTATCAAAAAACTATTTTCTTGGCACAAGTAACACTTGTTCGAGAACTTTGTCGTTTTTCTCTCAGTGTACTGTGTATCTTCAGCCCAAGAGCGCTAAAAAAAAAGTCGCATAGAGAACCCCGAACCGGAATATGTCCATCGAACTGTTCCGCAATGCACCCCTTTTTCTCCGCTGAAACTTTACACTGCACCAGAATAGGCCGAGTCATACGGAAATCCTTCAATAATAGAATAACCGCGCTATTGTATCTCCTGTCGGACAATTGCGAAAAATTGGATGACAATATGATAGGGGGAATTTGCGTGGGATATCGACAGACGGTTTAAACGACATGTAGAGCCTCGAATATTAAATGAGATGCGTCGAACTTACACGAAGTCCTCCGCGTCATAACGTCAGATGCATTCAGGGAGAGAACATGGAATCGCTTCGACATAGTTTCACTCTACTCCAGTACTGCGGTATGTGGCCGTCACATCGTTGGTCATCCTTTAGTTTTAAAGCCAGGATTTACGGGCTGTACACCGTTTGTGTACTAGCTATGATCAATTGGTTCGTCGTGTCTGAACTGTTCTCCTTGTCAGCGATTAGAAGTATTGAAGATTTCGCCGATAATTGTTTTATGCTCATGTCTATGATAGCTGCGAGTGGAAAAACGGCTGTTATTTTGATTAGGAGGGAGGAAGTTCTTGTTATGCTGAATACACTTGATAATTATCCGCACAAGCCTATGCACGTGGATGAACAGAACATTCAGAATCAATTTAATCGACGCATCAGGTAAGTACATTGTGATTTTGGTGGCGTTGTGGCGAAAATTTTATCAGTTCTCCGAAGATTTTTTTGAAGAATTCTGCAGTTTTACGATTTTTTTTATAGAAAATGTCCTGTATGAACTATTTCATGGGAAAAATCGGTAGAATTTTGTCTTTTTGTACGTTTTTTCGTTGCGATGTTTCCTATAGGAATTGCTCAACATGAATTTTCCAGTTATTGTTCTCTCGATTTTTCTCGTTTTTTCAATACAATAGAATTGTCTAGCGAATTCGCTACGTGTTTCTACGAATTTTTTTCTTATGCGATTCTCAGGTGAGAAGGGAGTTACATTCAATATTTCAACACGAAGTTTTTATTCGTTTATAATAAAACGGGAATTATTTAATAAATGTTAAATATTGTGATGTCTAGAATTAATACGAGTGAAAAAAATTCATAGAAAAACCCAGTGAATTCACTAGATAATTTCATCGAATTTCTATTAAAATTTCTATTAGTTTTTGGCCGATTCTATTGTACTGTTCAATACAAAGTATTCTATAGAAAATCTCAATGGAATTCGATTTTTCTATAAAATTTTCTCGGCTCAGGTTTTCCAAGTTTTTTGTTTGATTTTCTTGAAAATTATTAAATTATTATAATTTTCTTAAAAATAAAAAAATTGGAAAATTTGAGCCGACGAAATTGTACGGAAAAATCCAATTCTACAGACTTGCTGTAGAATATTTTCTGTTGAACATTTCAGTAGAATCTATCAAAAACTAATAGAAAGTTCGATACAGAAATCCAATACAATTGTCTGTCGAATTCGTTAGGTTTTTCTATGAAATTTTTTCATGCGTGGAATGCTTTGTGTAAAATACTTAGTTTGATAGTGCGTCAATGCAATAATAGTCCATCAATTCTGATGGAGATTGATTTTTCTACTCTATGCTGGTCAATTTGAGATTGGAGTATGGTTCATGAGTATCTTCATGTACATGCAAAAATTGCCCTTCGGAGTTTTGCCGTACAAAGCATGGATACCATGGGATTATTCAGCACCCGGGATGTATTGGTTTTTGTATTGGCTACAACTGATCACTGTCGTTCTCGGGGCGAACGTTGCCAGCGCTTTGGACACCCTAATTTCCGGGTTCATGATGCTCATCTGTGCGCAGTTTAATATTTTGAAATGCCGCTTGGAGAGAACAATCGAGGAATTTATGATCGAAACGAGTTCGAAATCTGACAGGATTCGATGCGATTCAGGACAAATCTCCGAAAGGCGGATCGCTGCTTGCGTCAAGTACCATCGCGCTATCTTTCAGTACATCAGTATTTTAATTTCATGTTGATTGTTGTCTCGCGCACGAAATAATTTCATACACGGAGAGAAATATTCAGTAAAAATTACGGAACAATTCGCGTAACCCACAATGGGGAATCGTTTTCCGGCAATTTTTATTGGAATGGAAGAGAAGAAATCTGAAACGTTCAGTGAATTTTCAGGTTCGTCACCGAACGAAGTACGAAATTGTCACGTAATTTTTCTCGAAGAAATCAAATCTTACAGAAACTTGCCGACTTATTGTGCCTCCAAAATCAAAAATTTTTGAACGTTCAACAATTTTTATGAAGCTGGTGAGTTATTTCTACGTTTCGTTCCGTAAAATTTCTCAATCGTTGGGGAAAAATTACGGAACGACTTGTGCCCACAGCGGCGAGTCATCAGACGGGTGGTTAATTTTTACGGAACAAATCGTTGAATTTACGTGGCGATTCGTAGAATTTCGGTTTCGGCTCACTTTTTATTGAATTTTACTTCGCTCGCCGATTACGTTTCGGAACGTAATTTTTACGTTTTTTTCTGGTGATTTTTATTGAATTGTTCGGATAGAATTTTTCTCCGTGGAGAAAACTCTATTGGATTTACATCAAGCTTTCTATTAGTTTAAACCCATTTGACCCCAAGTTTCCGGACATTTTACAATGATTTTATTATTTAAACTTTGCAAACTTTGCAACGAAAATTATAATGTTTTGGAGAAAGCTGTCTTTTTTATCCACAAGTAAATTCAAGTAAATTTAACGCGACCCAAGATCTCTTCAGGAAAANTTTCCACGGACGTCGGTGGCCGAGTGGGCTAGACGCAAGTCTAGTGTGCGAAAGTTTGTGAGTTCGATTCCACGTGGAACTGAATTTTTCAACGGAAGGCTCCGGCGAGCGGGAGGTTGCTAATAGAGTAACCGCCTGTACCGGCATGGGTTTCCTGTGGTTTCCCCTGCTACTCCCATGTTCTGTAGGAGTGCGAATGCGGTACAGTGTAGAATCCACAGCCGCCTGCATAGGGTTGGATAGAGCGCCGAAATGAGACCCGAAAAAAGGGACTCAAAAGGCCGTAAAAAAAGAACTCATTTTTTTCTCTCATTGCAATGGAATGTTCGATAGAAGTTGAATGGAAATCCAATAGAATTTTCCATTACTTGTCTAGGCTTCTCTATGAAATTTTTTCTTGCTTTCTTTCACATATTTATTATCCTAATGGTATTGATGTGCATCCTATCATTCCAGACTGGCACAAACAATTAATTCCATGTTCACCATCATAATTTTTATCCAGTACACTGCAAGCTCAATAATCCTGTGTGTCAGTGTCTTGATAATGTCACAGATGCCAGTGACGTCTGCGAAATTCATGTCCCTTTTTACGTACGTCTGGTGCATGGTCTTGGAAATTTTTATGCTATGTGCCTCGGGAAATGCAGCAACTGTCGAAGTAATCGTTACAGTTTGATTCTGAAAAATTTGTAGATACGTTAATGATGATATTCCAGTGCGAGCGCCTGATCTTTGACGTCTACTGTATGAAATGGTATCGATTAACCGAACGGGCGAAAAAAGCCCTGTTGCTTATGATGGTCCGGACACTGAGGCCGATCGTCTTCACGAGTGGATATATAATCGTTCTCTCCTTGGAATCTTTCACGAAAGTATGAGGCTCCGTAATTTTTGATCCGCGGACAAAATTTCCGCGACAAAATAACCGACGACCATTTATTCATTGACAATTTTTCCACCGACAAATTAGCCGAAGGTTTCATTCAGCTTTCATCCTCTTTCAAAAGAATATCAAGTGCAAAAAAGAACAAAGTAACTCGGAATTCAGAGATAACATTTAACTCGCAATTTTCAATTCGATAACTCACATTTTACATACAATTACAATTCTTCCGCCACTCAGCAAATTCCCCTGGATTCATGGAAGCCCGCTATGACGATTAACCCTAGTTGGTCACCATATGAGAACTTGCGATTGGTCACCTCCGCAGGGAATCGCCGCCGTGTTATTTAGGCCCGAGCGTTGCCGAATTCACTCTATGCTGCCCGGGCGCGTTTAGCGAGACTTCGGCAACGTCGCACAACGGGCAATTTCATTTAACATGGGAAAAATTGCCCGTCTGTTAGAAATAATTTTTTTTCTTCAGGAATTGTGAATATAAATAATTTTAAAAAATATTATAATTTTCTAGACACATAAATTGACGCATTCCAATTTTTTAGGATTTTTCCGCTCAGCCAGTCAATGGTAAGAAAAAAAAATCGACCTTCTGCGGCGTTTCCCTCCCATGGTTAATAAATATAGATTATAACCATTCTCTGACATTGAATCAACACAAAATTACAAATAATACTGAACTAAAATCAAACTGAATGCAAATTTTGTATTACTGAATTAAAAGAAATAGTGAATTATAATTAAATTTCGTGTGAGGTAACGCGGCTATCGGTGATAATACAAATGGGGAAACATTGTGAAGTAGCCACTACTTACAGTTTATCGCCCGAAATTGTAAACACACGAAATATCGGATAATTTATCGAATGTACCAAGAATAAATTGGCGGCAGATCAGATGTCAACAATACAATTGTCGCTGGAAAAATTGTCTTCAGTTTTCTTTTCATTTGGGAATTTTGTTGCGCGTTACCAACTATGATGAATCGTTCACGTGAACAAGACCTTAAATCGAAGGGAATTTATTTTCAACAGTTTAAGAAATTTCCGGAAAATTGTGAAATTTTCTGGAAATGAAATTCCAGATAATTCTTTCAATGATCTTCTAGGATTGTTTTCATAATGACTGATTTTCTCGGAATTATAACACTCTTCGTACAATCAGGATCGGTTTCACTATATTTAGACGTTTCCACGTGAAAATTTTGTGCTGCACCAGCCTAGATTTTTCATGTTACAATTAGATTGATTAAATATTACTTTCAGCTCCTGAAACTCTCCTATTCTGTTTACACAGTGCTTCAACAATCTATAAGGTGATATTAGCAACTAAAAACTCCAGTCATAATTCAGTATTTGCCACTAATGTATTGTAGCCACGCGCTGTCCCGCTCTTTCAAATGAGATAATGTTGATACTCTGATGGTTGTAATGAAGTTATAAGAATTGCATTAAAAAAATGTTATAAACGTTGACGACGTCGATTTTTGTTCCTTTCGTAAACCTAGACTGATGTCAATGCATAGGGGAGGGTGTGCCTGTACCGTCCACCTAAGGGGAAATGCCAGTTTTATATTTTATATTTCAACTTGAGTATAAAAAACGTATTTGTGAGATATCTTTAACTATTGAACTCGTTATTCTCGAAGTGTAGACGCCTAATTCTCCTTAGAATCCACAAAATTGATTGAAAATAAAAGAGAGAGCCTATTGAGCGGTACTACCCGCAGTCGGGTAATACCGCTCGGCACGATTCCAATGCCGCTCATAGGGTTTTGCGTGGAGCGCTCGCACCGCAACCTAAACTGTACTCGAGTGCTGTCGAGCAACTACGTGGCCGATCCTATGAGTGGTATTACCGGCTCCGCTCGGCGTCAACAAAATTGTTGATAATTATTGACATGAGTGGAGTTTTGAGTTCAAATTGGTCTCAAATTACGCATGAAAGTACCACGAATCGAATAACCACAGTTTAATATGAGAATCCAGCGTTTGAAACTATCAAAAACCTTAATTACAACTCCACAAATTTTGCACTGTAAAGACGTCAAAACTTCGTTACGTATTTTTTCATATTTAAAGTGGTAAATCAAGTGAAATTTTTCTGACAATCACATCCTATCATCAAATTCTTCATGATCAGGAACAGATCAGAAATTTTCAAATTGATAGTTGTGGAGAAAATCGCGTGAGCGGTATTACCCGCTGAGCGGTACAGGCACACCCTCCCCTAAATTCCAGAGCTGTGAACTTGGAAAAAAAACAGTTAAAATAGTTTTGTCTGTATCGCTCACTGTCCCCCCACCACTCTGCCCAACCCCAACAAACAGCATAAAATCGGCAACAAAAATTTATAAAAAGAGATGCAAAAAATGCTAATCTCCAGCTTTACTAATTGACACATCGGCTGCTTTACACCATTCTTATATCCTTCCAACTCACCCGACAACCGCGAAATAACATGTTCCATAGCTACTCTACACGCCCTAAGCCCGCCTCACCACTCAATACAGTAAATTGTTTCTGGGAAAATGTCTCAATTTTCCGTGCACCCCAGACCCTGCCTATACCCGTCGAAACAACAGCCGCAAAGAAAGTTTACCTAGACAATGGAAATAATTGAACCCCTTCGCCTTCCCTTTTTTACCCCTTCGCATCACCGGAAGTTTCGTTAATTTCCAAGACCCCAGTCCCTCCCCGAGGAAAAGCTCCGAGTGTTTCCTGAATACGTGAGAGACCACTGTTATGCCTTCTTTCACCTGGAAATTTTCAATATCGAGGGCTATTGTGTCGACAATGGACAAAAGAGTTTAGAGTTTAGCGTGGAAAATGAACAGGCGGAGAGAATGACAATGAGCGAGGGAATACTAAATGATGTCCGCAGACATCGTGGAGACAACCGGACGAGTGACCCCTCATGCTGGCGGGTGCGGTGGAAGGGCGATCGGTATGGTACTCCTGCGCGAGAGTTTCCTGGCACTTGAGTGTGGCGGTCTCCGAATAAACCGAACCGTTGCATCCACCCTCGATGAGCGGTAGATCCAGTGCCTGTGATCACCCTCATTCGACTACAAAATTTCATCCAATCGTAACGTCTTCAGCTAGAAGATAACGGCCGTAAAAATCATACTGTTGTTAAACGGCCATCATATAGTTAAGTTTAAGTTAAGTGTGGCGGTCTGTGGCCCTAAATCCTATGGGCGAATAAATGTGGAAGCAACTTGTTGGAATTATTATATGAGTGAGACGTAGATGAAGGCAAAAAGCCATCTCTAATGACTTCATTTTTCTTGGTATGGATTGTATGTTTAATAACACCGGAGTCAGAGTGTTTATAAGAATTTTGTTTAGTCTCAGTAGAGTGGAGGAGTGGGATGAATGCCTCTTTATGGATCAGATTTTTGACCAGAGTTCGTCACCAATTTCTTTGTGTCGAATCAGTCTCTCGGAGAGCTTTGAAAAGTAAAGACGTGCCCTCATTAATAAAACCAGTTAAATTCAAATAGTCAATCACGAGTGTTTTCATTTATCGCCATAATCCTAATATAACTGTTCAACTCTTTTACCGACAAAAATAAAATTCTGCTGTTGAAACCGAGAAATGTGATGAGAAAAATAATTTATAACGTCAATGATTTATTTAGTCAATTTTATCTTTATTTTCAGCTGAGTGGTTCACTTGATAGCTATCTACATAATATAGATGAACATAGCTAATTTGAATAATTAATTAAAAAACCAACAAGACGATAAAGAGTTCTTCTTTTTCGTTGCCTCACATGCGAAAGGTTCCGAGTTCAAATCCCGGCCGGGTAGAATGGCGCGATCTAATCATTTAAAGTCTTGATCATCATCGCAGTATACCCTAACCGGGTCGAAGCGATGTAAAATAACGATAAAAAAAAGAGTTCTTCTTTTATTCTGTAGAAGAATATTTTTTCATCACGCTGTGACGAAAAGTGAACTTTTCGGCATGCTCCGCGTGCCTAAAAGTCCAATTTCCGCCACATTGTGATGAAAAATATTGTTCGTAATTCGTGAAAAACACTTTTTTGCACTCGTTACGAAATATACTATTCTGTACTGCTTCTCACGATTTCTCGTCTGAGAATTGGTATTACATACTTCCCAAACTCGAAAACTTGAAAATCACTACAGAAAAATATTGTTCCTGGGCTGTTGCGATGGGGTTTTTTTACTCGTGTGGTGGGCCAGTCCTTGCCTTCGGCTCGGATTATAATCACATTCGCCAGATAATGCTTTTATCGCCGTGTGACATACAGTATTTTATGTCGTTGGGCCCGAAAACCGCGATCTAACCGAGCGAAGCGAGGTTAGAATCGCGGTTTTCTCGGGCCCAACGACATAAATACTATTTTTTTCGTCGTTGCGAAAATTTAGAAATCGCCCAATTGGGGCGATAAGTCCCCTAACCTGGCAACCCTGCCCCTGAGGCATTATCCCTCTGGCGGGATATAGCAGTATTACGTGAGTGGTGGAGATGGTAATTCAGGGATTAACATTATCCCTCGCACAATGGAGCGGGAGATTTCACGAATTGGAGGTTTAAAAAATGATGGGATGGGGTTTACACAGGAGGCGTGATGGTATCGTGCCCCGGTACGGAAGCAGCCGAGTCCCCCTCCCCAATTCGCTCGTGCGCACTCGTAGGACGCTGCTGTTGACAGTCTCGTACGCCACTCGCGGACGCTTGGTTTTTCACATTTAAAAAACCCCGGAATTTTCCTCGATTTTCGTCATTCTATCGGTCTCAAAAAATCTCGCAACCCCCGTAAATCGTTGTTTTGGGTTTTTGCCTGGGGCTGGAAGTCGATTCGAGTGCAATTATCGAGCGGAATCGGTGGATTCTTGCGAGAAAGGACCAAAGCGGTCCTCGCGATGAACTTTTGGCGTTAAATCGACATGGCGGTTGCATTTGAACGTAACGGTCGTCAACGGTGACAATTTAGTTTCTGCCATTCAGTTGTCGTTCAAACGTGAGTCATTGAAGGTTCGACCGTTTTTCGGAGTGATTTATCTATTTTAGGTGGATTTCTCAAGACAATTAGGAGCACTTAGTGGACGAGAAGGAGAGGGGACGGAGTGAAAGCTGGCGATTGAGGAGTTATTGGAGATTTTAGAGTTTTTTTGACATGGATCCTTTCACGCAAGTACGACGCAGTTGTTTTGACTATTTTTAGATTTTTATTTTTGAGAGGTTTGGGGGGATCTTTTGGGAAAATTGGAGCGCGTGAGCTCTGCTCCAATTTGGAGAGTTTGTTGGTATTGAAAAAGGGGTGGAGATTTTTTTTTGTTGGTGTTTGAAGAAAAATTTTTTTTGGGGGTTCAGAGGTCATGTGAGGGTGATTTTGGGAGGATTGGGCTCTGCTCCGAATCGGTGATGTATTTAGAAGTGGGGAATAATGGAAATTTTGGTAATTTTGGGGAAAAATCAACGGGAATTGATTTTTTTTTAGATTTTGGGTCTTCGGGAGAGTTTTTGGGGAATATCTCGAGATCTAAGGGAGATAGGGACATTTGTCAGAAGAACTTTTTTGTAGCGCGTGAAATTTTGTACAAAAAAGTTCCTATAGTAATTTTTCGTCAGATTGCTCGGTAACGAGATAATTTAACAATCAGTAATGGAAGAATGAAGTTTCGGAGTACAGGAGGGAGAACATGCATTAGGGGTGAATTTGCGAAGAATATCTTAGAATTGAATGGGTAGAGGAAGGTTTTTGAAAAGATCTGTTCTGTAGCTAATGAAGTTCCCTACCAAAAAAAGGTCTAGACAAGAATTTTGCCATCTCCTTTGGATTAACAGATATTGCAAAAAAATTGATATCCGAAAATTCGTTCCTTCAACAATTTCCTCACTCTTTCACTTAATTGCAGCGAATGTTAGAACGTGCGAAAGCGCGAAGAGAAAAGTTGGACACGAAATTATCGAATGCAGGGCACAATGTTCAGCCCAGGAGAAGTCCACTGAAGGACGCCAACGCCATCAGCGCTTTACAAGCAACGAGTAAGTTAATTTCCCAGGGAAAAAAACCTCTTCTATTTTCCTCCATTCATTCTGTTGACATCCATCCGATTTTTCCTCCATTTCACGATGAATTCACTGAATCTAATAGTCTCCATTCATCAGTAATTTCAGAAACGAAAATACCACATAAAGAAAGGACACGTGAATCATCAGATTCTGCAGTAAATGTCATTAAGACAGTTCGCAGGGTCTCTGAGGAGACAAACAAACGTGATGTCATCCCTGATAAAGAAAATGGGGAGAATCAGCCTAAGAATGTTAAATCTAAGCTTCAGAGATTGGGAAAATTGTACTCAGGTAAGTTGAACTACTGAGTCATCGAAAGAAAACGAGCATGAACTCGTTCAGGCATTTGAACCCTTGAACCCAGAATTTTTTTATTTACTTTTTTTTATTTCCAAACTGATAATACTGGGGACAATGAATCAGGGAAAACTATTTTTAAAGACAATTCAGCGAACGAGCTGTAAAGATGTTTGGAATTGAGGGTGAGAGATTTCAAGGGTCAAGGGTCAAGTTGTTTTTCAGGCTCCAACGACCCTTGAGAACGTTTGGAGTTACGGGTTAAATGATTTTAAGGGTCAAATAACCTTTAAGAGCATTTAGGGTCCAAGATAAAATGGTTTTAAAGAGCCCACGGTCCTCAAGAACGTTTTTTAGTCGAGGGTTGAATGGTCTTGAGGGTCAAGTGACTCTTAAGAATGTTTGAAGCTGAGGTTCGACTGGTCTTGAGGGTCGAAAGGCCCTTGAAACGTCCAGGGTTGATTGTAAAATGGTCCCAGGGTTGAGCAGAGTGATCTGAAAGGGTCATTTGACCCTAAACCACGTCTTCAAGGGCCGTTTATCCATCAAGACAGTTGGCCCCTCAACGAGAGACTGAAAAAATCCCTGAATTTTGCTCTGGTTTCTCCTCCTTTTCCGCCATCATTTTCATCGAAAATAAAACTCCAATAATTTTTTCAGAACCTCATCATTTTTATGAATTAATCAATCTCATCTCATCATCTTCTATCATTTATTACTTCAGATGACAGTCGTGAGCTGAGTTCTCCCATTCACCGAACAGAGGAAAAATTCTCAGCAGAGGACGATACAACAGAAATAAAGCACCCAAAACGTGGAGCCAGATTGGACAGACTGGCTGCCCTGGCATCGGAGATAAACAATTGGGAGGACGACTTGTCCCATCCAACTTTAGTGAAAAAAGGTGAGAGCAAAGCTGAGAAGATCCAGGCAAAGATGAACGAGCAGGTGAAGGCTGCACCTGACCCTCAACCCAGCACCAGTGGCTATGGAAAATGGAAGAGCAATGCTAATGCCAAGAAAACCGATAGCCCCACGAGACAAATGAAGTGGGATAAAACTGTTCTAGATAATTTGGTAATTATTATTCTTATTACGCATCCTTTATTCTGTATTTTCTTAAGAGGAATCAATCGAATTCAAGGATTTCTCTCGTGAATATGCACTTTAATAAGCTCTACTCATTGACACATATTTATAAAGAAATGCAATCATTCGCTTGTTTTCCACGGCACCTACACAGTAAATATTCTCATTAGTATTTTTGTAATTAGTAATTGGTGATTTATTCAATTTCGGTTTAATGAGTTCATTCATTTCAGCCTTTTAATGGTAAAATTATCTCGAAAATGAGTCATGAGAGGAGATAAGGTCATCAGACCTTTCGTTTTTATCAGTTCTCTCCGAGATAATTGCATCATTAGAGAGGAATAATGTTGTATTGTGTTTATTTTACCGATAATTTTTCAGTACAAAATTGTTTGATTTTACTCAATTAAGGAAAAATCCTGTGAATTTGAAATTTTTGTGAGGAAGCGAGTGGAATATAGGATTTCTCCACTTTCGGGAGGAAAATTTTTTGTCGTTCATGTGACTACAGTTGTGATGACTAATTGCGAGGGCTGAAAATACTTCAATTATCGCAAAACCTAACTTCCGTTATGAAGATGTCATTTCTCAAAACTGGAAATTCATATTTTTGTCTGTGAAAGTTGACTTATCACAACTCTTCAGCTCGCTGCTGGACTAATCTTTAAAAATTCCCTTTAAAATGAATTAGAAGCATCCCCTGCCATCAAATAAACTGTCCAATCTTCACTAGATCGACCTCTCGTCCACTAATAACTATTCACAGAGGAATAAACAGAAAACCCCCAAAAAAGCCTCAGCAGTAAACAAGAGTGATTTCAACAGAAAATCCCAGAAAACCGTTTTTATTTGGAATTTTATGAACTATAAAAAAGATCTTTTGATATTTTTTCCTAAAACCGTTCATTTTCGAGATAAACTTGACTTATCACAACTCTTCACTCTGCTGCTGAACTAATATTTAAAAATTCCCTTTAAAATGAATGAGAAGCATTCCCTGCCATCAAATAAACTGTCCAATCTTCACTAAATCTACCCCTCGCCCATTAATAACCATTCACAGAGGAGTAAACGGAAAACCCCCAANAGCATCCCCTGCCATCAAATAAACTGTCCAATCTTCACTAGATCGACCTCTCGTCCACTAATAACTATTCACAGAGGAATAAACAGAAAACCCCCAAAAAAGCCTCAGCAGTAAACAAGAGTGATTTCAACAGAAAATCCCAGAAAACCGTTTTTATTTGGAATTTTATGAACTATAAAAAAGATCTTTTGATATTTTTTCCTAAAACCGTTCATTTTCGAGATAAACTTGACTTATCACAACTCTTCACTTTTCTGCTGAACTAATCTTTAAAAAATCTCTTTAAAATGAATTAGAAGCATCCCCTGCCATCAAATAAACTGTCCAATCTTCACTAGATCGACCTCTCGCCCACTAATAACCATTCACAGAGGAATAAACAGAAAACCCCCAAAAAAAGCCTCAGCAGTAAACAAGAATCGTTCGAAAAACCTTTTCCAGGAGGCTCAAGGCTATACCCGTACAAAAAGCAATTCTCGCCTAGTGTATGACTACAACGCTTGTTCCCAGGAAAAGGAAGGGTCTCCAAAGCGAGAGATTCAACCGAGGAAATCCTCCGGGGTAAGTTCATCCGAAAAGATCGCTTCACCCTCGACGAAGACGAATGGTTCGCCATCAGCGAGGACTCCAGAGACCTCCAAGAGCATCACCAATGGGAGAAGCAGGTTTGGTGGTTACAATGGTTCCCCTAAAAGTACGGTACAGTCACCAGGTTCAGTTCTTAGCAAAGCCTCGTTGTTTGAATCAAAAAGTTTAGCTAACAAGATCAAGGATCCCGCTGAGATGACACTTTCGGAGAGGATGGCACTATTTGAGAAGAATAAGGGAGAGGCGCTCATTCCAAAGGCACCGTTGACACTGTCGGTTCCTGCGAAGAAGCTCATGGAGAAGGAAAAATCGTCGTCTAATGTCAATTCAGGTGAGTGAATGAGGAATGAGGAGCTCCAGTCAATGACAAATGGATTAAGTCGAAGGTCAAGGGTCAAGTCAAGGGTCAACAATGCCTAAGCATGTTTGCGGTCGGGGATTAAATAGTCTTGAGGGTTAAACGACCCTTAGGAATGTTTGAAGTTGAGGTTCGAATGGTCTTGAGGGTCAAAAAACCCTTGAAACGACCAGGGTTAAGGGTTAAATGGTCTAAGGGTAAATGGGTTAAAGTTGAGTGGTCAGAAAGGGTCATTTGACATTTAATTCATTTAACAATAAAAGGATTAAATCGAAGGGCAAGGGTCAAACAGCCCTTGAGAACGAGTAGAATGAATTTTATACTCTGAACTCCAAACGTCCTTGAGGCACGTTTGACCTTCAAAACAATTTGACTTTCTATTAAAAATAAAACCATTTCCTGTTATTCCACAATACATTTTTTGTGGAGTAACAGGAGATTTCTCGATATTCTCTCCCGTCATCACTGGAATAATTCTAAAAATTAATGAATGAATGAATAAATAATAAATGAATAATAAATCCTCAATGCACAATTTATATTTTCATTCAGAAACCTGGAATAATTTTTTTACCAATTACCTTCTTTCCGTCAGCTGTTTCAGACCCATCAAATCGTAATGGCGCTGGAAAAACTGCATTTGCAAATCGTCATTTTTTTGAACAAGGTCCCCCTAAACAAGAGCTGGAGAACGACATCTTACGCGACAGTCAAGCAGAGAGGAAGAAGGAGTTGGAGATGTTGAGATCTCGTTTCAATCAGAATAAGGAAGTGGCTCAGGCAGCAGCTGGCTCCTGCATTCGCAAAAATTCAGAGTCCAATACATCTCCGAAAAATTCACCGGTTTGCCCTGTGAAACCCACTCCGGCCACGGTAAACCATGCTTCAATGGTATTATCATATAAAATCCCATTAATTATTTATGTGCCAGTCCCATTCGCATCCAATTACATAAATCCATTCATTAAAAGCAGGAGTGAAAATACGAGGTCTTCCTTAATTGGGTGATCGTTAAAAATGTGTTTGGAAATTCTATTGAATTTCTATCGAAATTAATTTTTCAGAGAAAAGAGTCAGTGGATTTTATTCAAGAAAAAAAAGGAAAATTCAAAAATTAAAGAATAATAAATAATTAATAATTTGCATAATTCCATAATTTTTAAGACAAATCAACGAAAAATAACTAGAATTCCAGTAGAAGGACAATTAGAATTTCCTAGCATATCCTTAAGGTGTTTCGGTTAAAAAGTTAAAATAATGAAAAAAAAATGGAAAATTCACGGGAGAAGTTTCTAAGTATGCTGCGTCATTGAGAATTCTTGCACATTTTCTTCAGATCTCAGTTTCAAGAAAAAAAATAATGAAATTTGGGAGTTTTAGTAACCCCTCCAGCTATAACCTCCGAGGTTACCCCACTCTCAATTACGGAAATTTCCATGGCCCCCAAAAAAATAATGAACTATTGCGGAAAAACTAATGGGTGATAAATCAAATCTTTCTTGAGAACCCGTATAAGTTTCCGATTTTTTTCACACTTCATAAAAAAGTTATTTGAACAAATGATTCGGAAAATTATGAGTTTCGGGGCAATTACGCCCTCACGCACAGCATCATGGGAAAGGTAAGGGTTGGACCATGGAACAGAGAGAAAGAAAACACTCGACAGGTTTACCACCTCGAGACGCATTTTAACATCATTTCAATAATTAGAATACCATCCAATAAAAATTATTTGAGACCCGCAGGTGATGAGAAAAAAATCAATCAATCTGATAAATAAACTCAATATTCAAAAAATGTTTAAATGCGCACTTATCAGAGCTCGAGAATAAGACTCCCCTTCCATTTCATCCCCTCCCAAATGGGACTGGCACCCCGAGTGACCCCCGACTTAATCTCTCTCATCTCCCACAGGAGCACGTGCCCCCGGCGCCTCCCCTCCCCTCCCCCAAGACGACGCCCCTCTCCTCCCGCGGGCCCCCCACAAAGCGTCAGCCCCCCAACTCGCCCCCTCAATCCCACCCGTTGCCCCCGAAACCGATCTTCACAAATGTGAAGCGGATCAAGGTATCCCCCCCTAAACCCGGCCACCTCTACCCAGACCTGACGAACCTCGAGTCCTCCGAGACAGACACCACAGACACAGAATACACCCTCGGCACAACAGAGCCGGAAACCGCGACCCTGGACGAAACCTCCGACGACGATGACTCGACTTACGAAGGCAACACAAGCTTCGAAACGAGTATTCTCCGTGCAGTGACTCAAAATACCCCCAAGAAACGCACAATCTCCCCTGACCTGGACTCCTCGACATCGGACATATCAGTTTTAGACGAAATGGACGAATATCTGGACGAGTGCTTGGCCCTCCAGGACTCAACCCCAGGTCCAACGCCTCCTAAGCAAAATCGGGGAGTTGGGAGTCCCTCAATGACCTCCACCAGCTTCAAGTACACCACTGGATCAGCCCTGAGGTCGCCGTTGAAGGTGACACCCTCCCCAAAACGTAGAAACGATCCCTACATTGTCGAGGGCGACAGCAAGCTCCCCCTGATGCATTCGGTGAGCTTCTACCGCAGGCAGCAGTCTCAAACCCCGAAGACACCGGTGAGAACGGTCACCAGGGTGATTGATCATGAACGGGAGTCGGAGGATCACGATTACAATAAGCGAGAGGCACTCCTCGTCCAGGAGAAGCTCAAGCGCCTGAAGGACGAGGTGTGCAAGCAGAATACGATAATAGGGCAGTCGAGTCAAGCCCTGAATCTTTGTAATGCAACGGTTGAGTTCAGCGGGTCCAGGGAGCAGGTCGAGGGGGAGAGGTTGCTCCTCATGGCGACTCATCGGCGTCAGGCGGCGCACAACGAGATCCAGAGGCTCAAGGTCGGTAAATTGATGGAATGCATTTCAGAGAAGTGGTAAACCGGGTTGTGTCGATTTTGACTATTAGTTTTTGACGAATATCTCGGAATCTAAAGGAGATAGGAACATTTTTGTTATGACCTTTTTTGTAGAACCTATTGAGGGTTATGAAAAAGGTCATAAGAAAAATTTTGCTATTTCTCTTAGATTTCGAGATATTCACCAAAAACTGACCAAAAGTCAAACTCGAATTAACCGGGTTTACCGGTTTGGTACTGATTTTATTGTACAATAGTGTCTTGATGGCCTTCGTTATGCTTTTTTTCCTGTCAGATTCGATATTCATTTTTTCAATTGATTGTGGTAGAACACCCTTCAGAGTAAATCTGTCTTAACTGGTCCTTTGAAGTTCTGTTCTATTAAATTATTTATTACTACCGAGGCATAGGAAAGGGTCAGGGTTTGGATCGGGAATATGCACAGGAATAATAAGCACTCACTGGATTTAGTATAAAGTTCGTATAATTATCGGATTAATCAAGTGCAGTGAGATATCGCGATGTAGAGAAAAACTCAAGAACTCGTAATACAAAATAATAACTCAACTACAAATGATAACGTTTTCATTCTCTAGGTATTGCGTGATTTTATTGCCCACTTACATGACAAAAATCACGTATGCAATAATTCAATAGAAAACCTTGCAAATCCGTTAGAAAATTCTATTGAAATTATATGGAGTTTCTGTAGGATTTCTATTAGAATTCTATTGAAAAATTCTATTTGTTTGTTGCGCTGATTCTATTGGATATTCGATAAGAAAAAGTCAATAGATTTCGCATTTCTGTTTGAATTTTTCTCTTGCGATTTTTTCTATAAGAATGCTTGGGCATCAATTTTCCAAGTTTTTTCTACTCGGATTCTGCAATACAAAACAAAACAAAATCCAGCGGAAGAAACTTAGAAAATTTGTGTCCAGTAATTCTAATAGAAAAAAATCTTTAAAAATCCTAATCTTGAAAAAATCAACCAGAAATTCGAAATCTATTGATTTTTTCTTATTAAATATTCAATAGAATCAGCGCAAAAAACAAATATAATTTTTCAATANTTTTTTTTTTTTTTTTTTTTTTTTTTTTTTTTAGTTTTGGTGGTTTGGCGCAGTGGGTAAGTTCGTTGCTTCACATGCGAAAGGTTCCGAGTTCAAATCCCGGCCGGGTAGAATGGTGCGATCTAAGTCTTGATCATCATTGCAGTGTACCCTAACCAGGTCGAAGCGATGTAAAATAACGATAGAAAAAAAATTTTTTTTTAGCGAATTCGCCAGATTTTCTGTTGAATTTTTTCATGCGTGATGTCCTTGCCGAAACTATATACTTTCAATAATCGTGTAATTTCGGGCATTTTCGTGTCCAGCCTCCTCATCTCGCCGGCGTTAACCATTCAATCGCGAAGTGGTAAAATGGTTTAAGTCAACTCATCTCTTAGTTGGGTTTTTGAAGAATATCTCCGAATCTAAAGGAGATAATGAAATTTTCGTAATAATCTTTTTTCTAGAGCAAATTGAGTGCTACAAGAAAGGTCTAGACAAAAATTTAGCTATCGCCCTTAGATTCCGAGATATTCACTAAAAACTGGCCAATTGTCAAAATCGACTTAAACCGCTTTACCATTTCGCTACTGAATTGTTTATAATCATTCTCATTGCAAGAAGCAATACGACCGATGAAAATCATGTCCCAAACAGGTCGAGGGTACATTGAGACCCAGTGTACCTGGTGCTTCCGAAGTACAAGAAAGCGGATCGCTCACAATATCCGCTGTCACTCTTCCCCTCAAGAAGGATCAGATCAGAAACATGGATGCGGATGTTCGCCTTCACTTTTTGTGTCTCATCAAGCACCTTGATACGGTCATCGCCACCCAGGTGGTGCAGGCAGAGCCCGGTGACTCGTGCATTAGATTTCCCTCGACACTGAAACTTGAGGATCTTTACAGTGATTTTAAGATCAATGTCGAGGTCTACTCGTTGGAGACGAGGGCTGAGATACTTCCCCACGAGGTCAAGTATCACATTCATGGGGGCCACTGTGGGGGTGGCAATGCAAAGAAGGGGGTCAAGACCCCCAAGAAGTTCCTCAAACAGGAGAGCAGGCTGGTGATGCCCTCGGTCCAGTCGCCAGCTGGACCCAATGCTGTCAGGTCTCCGGCTTTCATTCTGACGGGATATGTTGTGTTCAGTCTGAAGGAAGTTAGCAGGCAGCAGTTCACCCTGAACAAGGTACCCAGGAACTCGGTGCTGGAGGGAAAACTGCAGATGCATGTGGAATGCGAGCTGTCTGTGTCGGTGGAGCACAGGGGCTTCTTGACCATGTTCGAGGATGTCTCTGGATTTGGGGCCTGGCACAGGAGGTGGTGCCTGTTGAAGGGGGATACACTCTCCTACTGGAAGTATCCGGATGACGAGAGGAAGAAAACACCCATTGGGAGTCTGGAACTCCAGGGGGTGTCTACGGGGAGTGTCGGCCTGGTTTCCAGGGATATCTGCGCTAGGCCGCACACTTTCCTGCTGGAGACGGTCAGGGAGGCGCAGCCCGGGGATGTGGAGAGTCTGACGGTGGTGAGGAGTGGAGCGTTGACGACTATTAGGTGAGCTTTTTCGCAACTTTCACTTTTTATTTTGAATGGAAACTTTGGAAGTGGGGGCTTTTTCGATTCTTCAATTTCGGTTGACGACGGTTCAGGGTGTCATGGGAGGGATGGAGATTAGGGTTTTGGAGAGTGTCTGTGGGGGGGGATGTGCGTAGCTGAAAATCATGGTTTTTTATTCACCCGTCAGCACTCGCGCTTTATTATTTTCTATTGAAATACTTCTAAGAAATAGTTTTTTGGGATCCATGTCTTATCAACTGGCGACATTTCAACTAAGACATTTCAACTAGCCACATTTCAACTAACAACATTATCAACTAACACTCCTTCAACTAGGACATTTCAACTGGAATTTTATGCGAAACATAAACTCCAAAATTCCAAGTTTTCCGATTTTAGAAAAAAATGAATTAATATATTTAAAGTTTTGCAAATATTAAATGTTTTTTTTTTCAATTTTTGACAACTACTTTGTAACATACAGCTATCCAATGGAAATTTCAATATATCTAATATTTCTCAAAAACATTCGGAATACGTAAATAACGATGATACCGCACAAATGGAGAGGGATAATCCCCTCATTATTATGGTGCCTTTAGTATCAGATTATAGAATCAGTTGTTGGTGAGAAATAGAACTGTGCACATGGCCCTTCAAATATGCCGTTAACATTTGTGAAGAGTACGAAAGGAGCTGATCTGCTTCTAGAGAACAATTTTGGAGTTTATGTTTCGCATAAAATTCCAGTTGAAATGTCCTAGTTGAAGGAGTGTTAGTTGATAATGTTGTTAGTTGAAATGTCGCAGTTGAAATGTCCTAGTTGAAATGTCGGCCAGTTGATAAGACGTGTTACCGTTTTTTGAAAATTATCTGAAAAGAATTTTTTTGTGCCAAACATGCAGAGAGTGCGCCGGAATGAAAAATTTTTGTCGGAAAAATAGATTTAGTAGTTAAAAAAAAAATTGTATTCTCTGTACACGCAAGAAAGAGAAGGCGATTGCTGGATTTGAAACTGAAGCAATGCTCAAATCTGGAGAAAATGGGTCGCATGCTGCCAAAATTTGTGAAAACCAAATCATCGATTGTGTCAGATAACATCGAGTTATTTTCGAGTGTGTTGATGTCAGGTACACGGAGAAAAAAATACCAGAAAAATTACTGTGCTGACACGTAATTCTGTATTCCCTCTCTGTACAGAGAGAGAAATGTCATTTCTAGCACTACTCCTTCGTTATTCGATACTCCCATACGTATTTTGCTCAATAATCCATCAATCCAGGACCAGTGATAGGCATATCAATCAATCATAATTACCGTTAAATGTTGAAGTTGTTAATTTTTAACATAAATCTTAAAATTTCCAATATTAAAGTAACCATCAATTGTACATTTAAATTGCGAAATATTCTATCAACCAATAATTTAGGTAGGAAGATTGACGATTATTTGGATAATCGAAAATCAAGTACCTAAATTTAGAATTAGTTTGTTAACTAAAAAATTACATTTCAGTATTATCAAATATTTTATTTACCATCAATCGAAAAAATTTAGCTAATAAATTCTATGATATGTTAAATTTGTTAAATATACTTAAACTTTGAACAATATCAGGAAATAATTCCTTTTTAATATTGTCAAAATCTAATATTACTGCCTATCCCTGTCCAAGACCCCCAAAAAAACACTTAATCAGCATATCGATTCGATAAATTTCAGACACTTAATTTCCGCGGACACTAAGGAGGAGCGTCTTGAGTGGTGTTCGAAACTAAATCAGACTCTCAACTTGATCCGTGCCTGGGGGGGAATGTCATCAGCAGTCCCATAAATCATCTCTCCGACGCAACACTTAAACAATTACTGATGAACTTTTGGTAGATGAACACGATTTTTAACGGAAAATAATAAATTGAAAAACTTTAGCCTAAGACTTCCTTGATTACGGTAAACAACAGATCAATGATAAATTACGATCATTTCTATATTCTTTGTCATTGTCTTGTTCAATTCACGATGAGAATTGCCACATTACGAGCAATTATTGTAAATATAAAAATCGTAGGATTAATTACCTTATATACGTAACAGTATTTATCGCAGATTGTGTACACGTGTTGTATCAGCGGTACGTTTATTAACTATATATGGCTATATAGATATCTAACATTTTCTTACGATTTTTTTCACGCTGCATTTGTATTCTTGTATTGTAGTGAGAGACTAAAACAATAAATATTGACGTACCTTTTATCCACGTGTTCTTGTCCGCTTCGTACTTTTATCCATCTTTGGTACATAATTTCATTAATTGGAGAGGTGAGAGGTGAGTATGGGGTGGGGGTAATGTGAGTGGAGATGGGAGAATGGTAGTTGAGTCCATTCAAGAAGGGATTAACAAAGTTCAGATTTGACAGGCGTTAACTAATATTAGATTTATGGGCACCGAGAGAAAAATTGTGCTTTTTTAAAAACATAATTATAAAATTTAGGAAAACTCGAGTCATTAATTCACTTGGGAATTGATGCACAAGAAAAAACATGAAACAATTTGATTCGTCAATTGTTCATTTATAACTTTTCTTTAGTTATGAGTAATTTATTCATGTTTCAGAGATTGAAAATTGATTTGTTTTTTATTCCTAGTTTTCAGTGCTCAATTACACCGGGAAGTAATTGGAAATAGGGACAGTGATGGTGGAACGATGAAACGAGAGAAAAATAGTGTTTTTTAATACAGGAGGGATTATCAATGTTTACATTTGACAGGCGCTAATAAATATTAGATTTATGGGCACCGAGAGAAAAATTGTGCTTTTTTAATTATTAATAGTTATAAAATTTAGGAAAACTCTCGAGTCATTAATTCACTTGGGAATTAATGCACAAGAAAAAACATGAACCAATTTGATTCGTCAATTGTTCATTTATAACTTTTCTTTAGTTATGAGTAATTTATTCATGTTTCAGAGATTGAAAATTGATTTGTTTTTTGTTCCTAGTTTTCAGTGCTCAATTACACCGGGAAGTAATTGGAAATAGGGACAGTGATGGTGGCACGATGAAACGAGAGAAAAATAGTATTTTTTAATACAGGAGGGATTATCAATGCTTACATTTGACAGGCGCTAATAAATATTAGATTTATGGGCACCGAGAGAAAAATTGTGCTTTTTAATTATTAATAGTTATAAAATTTAGGAAAACTCTCGATTCATTAATTCACTTGGGAATTGATGCACAAGAAAAAACATGAAACAATTTGATTCGTCAATTATTCATTTATAACTTTTCTTTATTTATGAGTAAAATTAATAAGTAATTTATTCATGTTTCAGAAATTGAAAATTGATTTGTTTTTTATTCCTAGTTTTCAGTGCTCAATTACACCGGGAAGTAATTGGAAATGTATTTCAGGGACAGTGATTGTGCAACGATGAAACGAGAGAAAAATAGTATTTTTTAAAAACACAATTACAAAATTTTGTAAACCTCTCAATTCATTAATTCATTCAAGAAAGAATACACAAGAAAAAAAAATAAAACAATTTTTTTAACAATTATTCATCAAGAACTATTATTTATTTTTAAATTGTTTATTCAAGTTTCCAAAACTTGAAATTGATTTGTTTGTCATTCCTAGTTTTCATTGCTCAATTACACCAGGAAATAATTGGAAACATATTTCAGGGACAATGATGTTGCAATGATAAAAGCCACAACAGAGAGAAGATATTCGACGATGGCCGGAGGCAACAGAATTATCCAATCATAAAAAGAAGACGAAGATAAACGCCCAGAGGTGTAAAATTGTAAAGAGAAACTACGAAAAAAACAGTCTCACCGGTATTACATATTTCAGATATCTTTCATCGAGACATCATATCCCATAACATTTTACGTAATCAATCGGAATTGATCAGAAATTACCAAACTTTTGGATGCGTTCATCAATCACAGCTATTTTTACCAATGAATTTCTTTGCAACAAATTATTTCAATAAATCAATCAAGGTGTGAAACTTATCTGTTAATTAGCAGTTGATGAAATTTCGCACGAAAAATGTTTCTCGATATTTTCGAATTGCACGAGCTGTGAAAAATCGACTTTTTCACGTCTGTACCGAAGCGGCGCAACGGTTTTCAATTAACATCTCGGAATCTAAGGGAGATGGCAAAATCATCGTAAGAAACTTTTTTGTAGCCCTTAGTTTGCTCTACAAAAAAGGTCACTACGAGAATTTTGTCATCTCCCTCAGATTCAAAGATATTTCTCAAAAATTCAGCGGCGGCCTAAATCTAACAATCATTCAAGTAACAAAAAATAAAGCAAAACCACAAATAGCTCAAATTTTTTTAATGCGATCAACAGAGTCTCGCAGCTATCCTGCCCGACTCCATCGAAAAAAAAACAGATACAAAATAGATCAGAAAAAAATCTCGATCCCTTGGACCAATGGCATTGCGCCCGACGATTGCCCCAGAGCATCGAGCCACGTCATTCAGAACTTAATTTAAACCAGTGTAATTGTCGGATGGAATCCATTTTCATCGGCAGTGTAATCCACCCTGTACGTCTTGCCGTCGGGTCCCCTGAACTCAAAACTGCCAACAATGGACATTGCCTCATTCTCAGATCCCTCGTTCTTCAATTCAGCGGTTTCCTCCCTCTTCTGTCCATCACTCTGCTCATAACTGAAATGATAACCACCAACTCCAATACTGTTGTTCTCCTCAGCCCTGACAATCGTTATATCCTGATTTGGATTGCCCTGTGGTGCTGCATATGCAGTTGCAGCTAGTGCAGCCAGCAGAATAAATATCTGAAATTTTTTTTCATTGTGACTATATTTTAGTATTGTTCACCGATATATCGAAAAATATATTGATATATCGATGGATAAAAATTCATTTTTTAAAAAAGTCAATGAAACAATCAATATATTAACGCCTTTCGACATATAACACTTCAATATATCGATATATTGATATATCAGTACGAGAATATTAATATATTGAGAAATATTGATAGATCAATACCTGGAAAAACATTCATGCATTGATATATTATCCTGCTGATATATTTATATTTTCAATATATTTATATATCAATATATCAATATATAAAAAATAATTTTAATATTATTGTCATATTATTTTAACATTTTTTATAAATATATAAAAAAATAAAAAATATAAATATATCAGCAAGATAATATATGAATAGATCGATTTATGATCGAAAAATGCCACTCACAAGGCCGATAACGGTCGATATATCGATATATTAATATATCAGACGATATATCATCAAAACGGAGGTTATTTCAACAGGTATATCATTAATATTTTCGAGTGGTTATTTTTTCGATATATTGATATAATAATATATCGATATATTAATCCACACTATTACATAATCGATATTTCCGAAGCTCTTCGAGAAGGCGATCCAGTTTTTTGGAAAAAAATCTGTGAATACTTTCAACTTATGATAAATATATTCAACATTTTTATATCGGAAAAATCTTTAGGGGCCATCAATATTTTCTCAACTGAATATTGACGAAAAATCAAAGAATAATAATTTGAAGAAAATGAATGAAAATTATGATAACTAAAAAATAAAAATCTGCCGAATGACGTATTCGATATATTGATGTTCAAATTCAGAATATATTACGGAAAAATATAATATATCGTATAGATAGGGAGATATGCCAACATTCTTACAACATCGCATTAAAAAAATAAACTATTGAATAAAAAAAATCTGTCATCGCGATATTTTTAACAAAAAATAATCCCAAAGACTGAATCACTAAATTTATGATAATTCCACTATCGATTGCCGTAAGCCGCCATGAAATTTAAACTTTAAAAATACGAGGAAGATGAAATAAGGCGTCTTCACTTTCACCATTGCGCAAAAAAATGGGTTTTTTTATGACGGCCACTGAAGGGACCTTCTCGAAAACTTGCCCGAAGGACGACCGTTCAATTATTTTTTTTCATGTATCTCTCTTTTTATTTTTCATCTGAGCAGAACGGAAATTCCCGATGCAGGAGATAAGAGGACCCACCGTTTTATCCATGATTACACCTTTCGTTTATTCAATCGAGTATTCAGGGCAACAATTGCAATTTGTTTTTTTCACTTTGCGAAAATATGTAGGGAGACCATCACTGTACGGAGGATTGCAGGCAATCGTTACCTTTATATACTCGGAAAATGCATAATCCCCACCATTGGGATGAGGTGAAGAGATTACGAGATGTACTCATCCCAGGTGCATCTTCCAACCGCTTGGGGATTATGGGTATGACGTTGTCGATTGCTATTGGCGTGTTGGGGGACACCCTGGTGTTGCATTCCTCCTTGACGAAAAATATTATGCAGAAACTGGAGATTAACGGATTTTTATTCATCGTTTTCTCCATATTACGGGGAAAGCAAGTGGATAATTGCATTTGTTTGTAAATGAGTGTAGTTATTGTTGCTAATAAGTTAGCAATTTACTCCTGAATGGGTTCTCTTTTTATAAATTCTTATCTCAGGACTAGCGAACGGGCGTCAGTCCCTAGATTAATTTAATTTTATCCGTTCTTTCTCTTATAAAATGTATATTTTTCCTTAATTCACAAGTTACAACATTGAATGAAGAGGAATTATGTTAAAGATCAATAAAAAGTGTTTTGTTTTGTGACCAAAACAAACAGAAAACAAAAGTCATTCGAAATCTCATTTGGGTAATAGAAAAATCTCTCCACGTATTCCTGAAAGTTTTAAAAATCTGTTTTTATTTCATATGGTGAGAGGATATCGCAACTCCTCATTCCTATGGTCGGATTCCAATTATTATTATGAAAAGAAAATTAAAAAAGAATCAGAAAGGGAGAATTGGCTGGAAAATGGATTTTTTTCTTGTTTTACGTCGGCCGGCACTTCAAATCACTTTTTCTCTCCAAGTATTAGAGGAATATTAATGTCAGCGAGAAGAAATTCAAAAAATGCAAAAAAGTGGGCGGGAAGAACTAAAAAATTGATTTTTCAATGGCTCCGGGAAGTTTTAAAATCGACATTGTTTCGAATAATGGAAGAATGCCCATAAATAAATTGTTTATATATTTTATTAAAATATAGAATAATAATTATAATTGTTTATAATTGTTTATATATTTTATTAACATTGTATTATTTCTATTATTATTATTAGCTTTCAGGGGTTGTTTTGTTCTTGTAAATGGTGAATTATCTCAGTGATAAGTAATTTTAGTAAGAAATTTTGAAAAATAATTTTTGTCGTAAATTTTTGCAGTTATAAAAAGGGTTTTTCATAGATATTTATCAATAGACTTCTTGATCACGTTTCATCAGTCCAGTGCTAAATCATTCTTCTGTTAATCGAAAACAATGATCGTAAACAAGTCATCAGACTTCCATCAATCTATCACTCCATCTCATCATTCGTTTCGTAATGCACCTGAATGATGGCACATCTGCATGGTAAAAGAATCATGAAATCAGAGTCATTAAAATTGAAAAAAAATCATTGCAGGATATCCAAACATTTAATGGTGACGAGAAAGTGTCAAGACACATTTCCTGTCAAAAATTTTGTCGACTGCAAACATCTCTCAACGATTTCCTATAAAGTCACGCGTCTCCGGGACAAATGCCAATTTCGAGAACTATAAAAATCGAGTGTTTATCAGATCGTAGAATTTTTTATTGTACTTTTGAACAACAGTAAACGAATCACTAGATTTCCATTGATCTACCACTCATTTATTTAAAAAACTGAATTAAAAAAAAAAATTTGTTTCAAAAAAAAGGGAAAAAATCAATGTTTTATTAAAAATAAAATTATTTCTATAATGATGGACTCGACGCACACATTAAAAAAAGTTGTCCATTGAAAATTCTCTCCGTTTGTTTTTGCTTTTTTCTTCAAAAAAGGTAATGTTGAAGAAAAAATTCTAAAACTAAATTTTCTACATCCTGACAAATGTTTCATTATCTCCGTACTGAGAGATTTTCGAGAAAAATATCAATAGACATTTTTTATCGGAATTTTTTTCAGCTACAAAAAAGTTCTGAAGACATATCCCCCTAGAACCGCTGGTTCCCGAGATAACTGCACAATTAGAACCCATAAAAACCGATTAAAAAGCTGATGGACCTAAAAAAAGTCATCATATTTCCATTACTCTATTCCTTCCCCATCAGTAATGCCTTCGAATAATCACTCATCTCCCCCACGAAAATCCTAGCGCCGATGATTCTGAAAAAGCTGCATTGCACCTCGACAAATGTCGAAAGAGGGAATTGTCAATTTCGAGAACTATAAAACTCGAGTGTTTATCAGATCGTAGAATTTTTTATTGTACTTTTGAACAACAGTAAACGAATCACTAGATTTCCATTGATCTGCCACTCATTTATTTAAAAAACTGAATTTAAAAAAAAAATTTGTTTCAGAAAAAAGGGAAAAAATCAATGTTTTATTAAAAATAAAATTATTTCTATAATGATGGACTCGACGCACACATTAAAAAAAGTTGTCCATTGAAAATTCTCTCCGTTTGTTTTTGCTTTTTTCTTCAAAAAAGGTAATGTTGAAGAAAAAATTCTAAAACTAAATTTTCTACATCCTGACAAATGTTTCATTATCTCCGTACTGAGAGATTTTCGAGAAAAATATCAATAGACATTTTTTATCGGAATTTTTTTCAGCTACAAAAAAGTTCTGAAGACATATCCCCCTAGAACCGCTGGTTCCCGAGATAACTGCACAATTAGAACCCATAAAAACCGACTAAAAAGCTGATGGACCTAAAAAAAGTCATCATATTTCCATTACTCTATCCCTTCCCCATCAGTAATGCCTTCGAATAATCACTCATCTCTCCCACGAAAATCCTAGCGCCGATGATTCTGAAAAAGCTGCATTGCACCTCGACAAATGTCGAAAGAGGGAATTGTCAATTTCGAGAACTATAAAACTCGAGTGTTTATCAGATCGTAGAATTTTTTATTGTACTTTTGAACAACAGTAAACGAATCACTAGATTTCCATTGATCTGCCACTCATTTATTTAAAAAACTGAATTTAAAAAAAAAATTTGTTTCAGAAAAAAGGGAAAAAATCAATGTTTTATTAAAAATAAAATTATTTCTATAATGATGGACTCGACGCACACATTAAAAAAAGTTGTCCATTGAAAATTCTCTCCGTTTGTTTTTGCTTTTTTCTTCAAAAAAGGTAATGTTGAAGAAAAAATTCTAAAACTAAATTTTCTACATCCTGACAAATGTTTCATTATCTCCGTACTGAGAGATTTTCGAGAAAAATATCAATAGACATTTTTTATCGGAATTTTTTTCAGCTACAAAAAAGTTCTGAAGACATATCCCCCTAGAACCGCTGGTTCCCGAGATAACTGCACAATTAGAACCCATAAAAACCGACTAAAAAGCTGATGAACCTAAAAAAAGTCATCATATTTCCATTACTCTATCCCTTCCCCATCAGTAATGCCTTCGAATAATCACTCATCTCCCGCACGAAAATCCTAGCGCCGATGATTCTGAAAAAGCTGCATTGCACCTCGACAAATGTCGAAAGAGGGAATTGTCGACGTTGGGTCAGGGCTCCACTTGGCGGAGGGAATCCACAGTGACCTCTGACCCGGGAAAGAGTATCGGTTTGACGCGCCTTAGAAAGTTTAAAAGCCGAGTAAACCATCACCAGGTCCTCCTTTCCTCTGACATATCAGAGATACCGGAGAGTCACTGGAACACCATTCAGGTGGGCATGACATAATTGATCAATTGATTGACGACACGTCTCTCCGCTTCCCTCAGCTAGACGCCGAGATTAATAACGTGTACTGGGGTGGATTTTTTTATCCCCCTCTTATTCATGAATTTTTTTTTTCATTCTCTTATTTATTCAGGCAGAAGGCAAATCACGCTTACGTCCTTGCGCACTGTGACATTTGGATTTTACGGTGAATTCTCTCTTACCGCAGAGAGGAGCCCAGCGGGCACATTGGCAAAGCCACGAGGAAAGTTTCATGTTACGTAATTTTTCACCATACCGAGGCGATTGGTGACCTTGCCATTTGGAGATGCTACCGCTGGGGTGGGGGGTGATATTCGAGGTAAAAATGTGAGGGAATTTGTGGAGACAAAATTTTTCTCACTACGACTTTTCACATTTTTCATGCGGAAATTTATCCCTCGGAAAAATTTCCAACGACATTTTTTCCCGTCGTCAGTAATGTCATAACTTTCCCGATTTTTTATGCGAAAATTTATCCCTCGGAAATTTTTTCTCGGACATAATGCCGAATGACTTTTCACATTTTTCCGACGGAAATTTTTTCCCCGCAAGTGCAATTTCATTTGCATTCATGTGGAGTTTTATTTGTGAAACTCAAAAGTTTAATTTGGTGTTTTTATGGAAAGAATTATTCTTTTAAGAGATTTGGCCTTTTGGTACAGATAAATAATCCGGAGGTATCAATCCCTCTTTTACTCGAATGGGGGAATTATGCTGGGGTACGAGGGGGAGGGGGGATTGCGTGCATGAAATTGGCCTAGTTGGAACAATGGTTGAGAAGCGAGTTGGGATGAGGTGAAGCTGTAATTGAGAAGGCAGTGGACCTGGACGAGCTTCCGGAGGAGATTCTGAGGTTTTCAAGGGATTGTGTAATATTCGGCGAGACCTTTATGGGGTGTCTTAGTTCTTTGCGGAAANGGGGGGGGGGGGGATAATTTTGGTGTTGATTTGAGAAATCATGTTGAGCGAATACAGTGATATCCAGAAATTATTTTAAAAAATTCATTGACCAGAATTGTATTCCTTAACATTCCTTTCCCGTAAAAAAAAAGCGCAAATCATCGAAATTTTAAGAGACTTTTTTCGCCATAATTTATGAAAAACGAAATCTTCAAAAATTGCTATTTATCGATTATTTTATCTAGGTGTTGTCAGAAAGAAGAATTCCATTTTTTTAGGTTTTTGATAATTATCTTTTTGTAATTTCAAAAGGTCAAACCAGGGAATGAAGCTTCGACCTGCAAAGTTTGAGTAATAAAATCATTCAAAAATTGATTGTAATATTTTTAAATGTCATTGGTAGATGTCTAAATCCGTGTTTTATACATTAATTTTTGCATTTTTGTAATTTTTATTTCCATATTGGCATTCTCATATAACGCAATCAATAAACTTCTGAACGAATCGTCATAATTCTCGATGAGTGCATCAGTCCAGATAAATCGTTCGAACTTGACGAGAGATGTCAAAAGGAACGCATTGAGCCCAAGGGCGTTGGAATGGGATGAAATGTGACTTGAAAAAACGTTATAGACAGGATCATTAACGGTATTTGAAAATATCAATAATTCACCACTAATGTTGATTCAATCAATGATTTTCAGTTGTATTAAGGTCAACGATTTTTATTTGGCCAAAATTTGACATTTGGTACATTTAAGATTGAAACTGTCTGCAGTCTTCCAAAAAGCGATCAAAATGAAAAAAAAAACAGATAATCACCAGTATGTCAATAACATTCTGCAGAAACTGACTTTTTATCTAAACAAATCTCTTATAAATAAACAATGGGAATAAGAACAAACTGCCCCCTATTTTAATAAGAAAAAAAGTGTTTATTTCATTTCGCCATAATTTCTGCAATTAATTTTCCTCAATTATTAAAAATACTACAGACTTTTCGCGGGCATTAAAATATTTCATTTTCGGTAAAAGGATAAATATCCTTGATAAATTCGTTCCCACCGCTGTTTGGACAGTGATTCAATTGCCAACTAATGAAGCTGTTATTGGGATCAATGAAACGCTTGTCCATGTTTGAACTCTGCCGAGTGGATAGCCGTGTGTGCAAAGGCTCAACATAAACTGTTTAAAACTTGAGAGTCACTGAGTGACCATAGTTTATCCTAAAAAATCAGATATATCACATTAATTTTTTTATGTACCTGTTTTTTTAAATGTAAATAACTGTAAATAATGTAAATATGTAGGGGACGGTGGGGCAAAATGAAACACGGGGCAAAATGAAACAGCAAGAAAATCTTGTGATCTAAGGGAGGTAGGACGATTTTTATGGAAACCTTTTTTGTAGAGAATTTTACAAGCTACAAAAAAGGTCCTTTTCAAAAATGTCCTATCTCCTTTAGATGACGAGATTTTCCCACTGTTTCATTTTGCCCCATGCTCCCCTATGTTATATTGAATAAAAACATGGTTAAACAAAAAAAAATGTGCAAAGGCTCAGACTGGTAACCTAAGGGTTGTGGGTTCAACCCCCACCTCCACCTTCGCATTTTTCCTCATATTTCTTCAATTTGTTCATAAAAAAAATGACAAATAAAATAACTTGTTTGCAAACTATCCGTTTGAGAGTCACTGAATGACCATAGTTTATCCTAAAAAATCAGATATATGACATTAATTTTTTTATATACCTGTTTTTTAAATGTAAATAACTGTAAATAATGTAAATATGTAGGAGACGGTGGGGCAAAATGAAACACGGGGCAAAATGAAACAGCAAGAAAATCTTGTGATCTAAGGGAGATAGGACGATTTTTATGGAAACCTTTTTTGTAGAGAATTTTACAAGCTACAAAAAAGGTCCTTTTCAAAAATGTCCTATCTCCTTTAGATGACGAGATTTTCCCACTGTTTCATTTTGCCCCATGCTCCCCTATGTTATATTGAATAAAAACATGGTTAAACAAAAAAAAATGTGCAAAGGCTCAGACTGGTAACCTAAGGGTTGTGGGTTCAACCCCCACCTCCACCTTCGCATTTTTCCTCATATTTCTTCAATTTGTTCATAAAAAAAATGACAAATAAAATAACTTGTTTGGAAACTATCCGTTTGCTGTAAATAAAAACACGAATAGACATTTATTCTTTATTACGAGATATGGGAATAAATAAATTCATTTCATTTAAATAGACTTCATTTAATTGAAATAAATTATTCCTGAGTGTTTCACTCCGAGACGACGATGAATCCTCGAGGCAGTGAGGCTATCCCGCTAAAGGATACGAACTTATCCTTCTGCAAACGGTTGAGCCAATGGGTATAAGCGTCGTTGAATGGTGACATTTAACGCCGCAGTAGGGTAGACAGACGGTACAACAGGCCACCAACAATATTACGCAAGATTACGGAATTCTCGGACGGACGGAGCGGGTTTACAAGTTTGAGAAACATAGCTCAGTGATTTGAATATCGAGCTCGAGCCCACCAGTCGGCCCAACTCCTCTAATACAATGAGGAGAATTTATATTTTTATTTTTTAGTTAAAAGATTCATTTTTCGATCAGACATGTTGACTTACCCTTTACCACCCGCGCGTCTGGACACAGATACGTTGAACTCTCACTTCGGGATATATCGATGGAGTCATTAGCATATTAGCGAGCTCATGGGGGCTTACGTAACACCTCTACTTTCTTTATCTTGCGCATGAACCAGAGATCCTCTTCTCACTCATCATCATCATCATCATCGTCTGATGGGTTTTTGAATGGTTTTATGTTTGGTTTAACGGCCGGTGGGTGGAGGGGAAATTGAATGGGACGAGTTTTTCTTTAAATATCTCGGGAGTTGATGAAGATAGCAAAATTTTCGTGAGAATGTTTTTTGTGTAATAGCGCCACGGCTAGAAAAAAGGTTCTGATGAAAATTTGCCTGGCTCAATAGGATTACAAGATATTTTGCAAAAAGTGATGACAGAAAATTGAGTTGTAGGGGAGGATGCGATTGGTCCGATGAAAAGACCAATATCGCCTGACCGGATGGTACGATTTAGTTGAGTCAGAACTCATGTTGAATCTTGAGATACCCTCAAAATTATTGAACTTTACCTTTTCGATCTAGAATTATTCACGATTAACAATGATCTAATTTCGACCCCGTTCTTTCATTTTATTCTATTATCACGGGAAAGAAGAGAGATAGTGGAATTTTTGTAGAAAATTTTTTTGTAGTTCTTTTCTCGCTCTTCAAAACATATTATTACAAAAATTTTGGTATCTCCCTTGGATTTTGAGATATTTATCAAAAACCAAACTAATCGAAAACTTGACATTTGCTATTTCATCGCTTGATTTTCATTTTGCTTTATGGAAAATACCTCCAGATCCAAATGAGGTGGCGGAACTTTTTGAAAGACTTATTTGTAGAGAAAATCGACAGCTCCAAAAAAGATCTTAGCAAAAAGTTGGCTATCTCCAACAGACAAGGAGATATTCATATAAAAATCAAAAGTTCATTCTGTTCCTCGATGACTGATTAGATTTATTGTTCATTTACGCACAGTTTTAAACACTCACGGATAACTACTCAAATAATGCAATATGGAGAATTAATGGGACTGGTGCAACCACTTTAATCATCTGTATATAATTTTTTAAGATGACTCGGGGACAACCGTTGCGAGAAAACTCGTTTGTTTGAATCTGGTAGTCAAATGAGGAGGATGAAAGGGAAATTATGACTGTGAGGCCTTTTTCCATTGAGTATTTATGGAAGAGTTAATGCCGAATGTCGAATGGGATTTGTTTACGTTCCTGGTGACATTCCTATGAATTTATTCTTATCGTTTTGGCATCAGTTATTTTCATCGCTGATTTATAGAAAAAATTATTCTCATATTCCGGAGAATTTACGGTGGGGAATTTTTCTTATGGGTAATGACGATTTTTATTCGGTTGCATTGAGTCGTTTCATTTATTTGATGGGCAATATTTTAGTTGCAAATCTAAATTGATCATTTTTAAATCATTATTGGGGTATAAATTTACTCTTATGGGATATGGGTACATATCGAGAATTTAGTGACTATTTTTGTCATGGCTCGGGGTTCTGAATGTCAACTACTGTTTCTCGATGATTTTCTGATATTTATGTGATGAATTCCCTTAAAGCGGCGAGAATCAGTGATTTATTTATTTCGATAGTCGTAAACAGAATGAAATATTTCTGTTAACTGTGTGATTCTCTTGAAATTTAATGGTTTACGGGGCAAATTTATCGGGATATTTTTTTCTCAAACCGGATGAAAAAACAGATTTTATTCATCATCCGAATTCAAGATTCAAGGAAATGGAAAAAATTGAGCTTTTTGAAAAGCAAAATGAACGAGTGGTTTTAGTGAAAAATTTGGAAAGATGTTTATTTTTCTCGTTTTGGCATCAGAATTTGTAGAAAAAATTATTCTTATATTCCGGAGAATTTACGGTTGGGAATTTTTCTTATGGGTAATGACGATTTTTATTCGGTTGCATTGAGTCGTTTCATTTATTTGATGGGCAATATTTTAGTTGCAAATCTAAATTGATCATTTTTAAATCATTATTGGGGTATAAATTTACTCTTATGGGATATGGGTACATATCGAGAATTTAGTGACTATTTTTGTCATGGCTCGGGGTTCTGAATGTCAACTACTGTTTCTCGATGATTTTCTGATATTTATGTGATGAATTCCCTTAAAGCGGCGAGAATCAGTGATTTATTTATTTCGATAGTCGTAAACAGAATGAAATATTTCTGTTAACTGTGTGATTCTCTTGAAATTTAATGGTTTACGGGGCAAATTTATCGGGATATTTTTCTTTCAAACCGGATGAAAAAACAGATTTTATTCATCATCCGAATTCAAGATTCAAGGAAATGGAAAAAATTGAGCTTTTTGAAAAGCAAAATGAACGAGTGGTTTTAGTGAAAAATTGGGAAAGATGTTTATTTTTCTCGTTTTGGCATCAGAATTTATAGAAAAAATTATTCTTATATTCCGGAGAATTTACGGTTGGAAATTTTTCTTATGGGTAATGACGATTTTTATTCGGTTGCATTGAGTCGTTTCATTTATTTGATGGTTAATATTTTAGTTATAAATTTAAATTGAAAATTGCTCAGTCATTACCGGGAGATAAATTTACTCTCATGGGATATGGGTACATATTGAGAATAAGTGACTATTTTTGTTGGTCATTTTCTGTCATTTATGTGCTGAATTTCCTTTAAATGCCGAGAATCAGTGATTTATTTGTTTCAATAGTCGTAAAAGGAATCAAACGTTTCTGTTAGATCTGTGATTTTCTTGAAAATTAATGGTTTGGAACTATTCATCACTCACATTCAAGATTAAAAAAAAATCAAAGAAGCGATTTTTTGGAAATGTCAATTCTCTATTCAAAAATTTTTTTTTAATGTCGAAAGACACTTTTATTGAGATCTAATAAATTAGTTCTATTATATTGTCATTTGAATTATTGCTATTCGTGTTAATTGAGATACGTAAAATATAAAAAATTTGCTCTACCGTCAATGATAAAAAAGTCAATTGCATAAAATAATTGATTTATCACTCAATTAATAAAAACCACTTTCCAAACTTATTCCTGACTACGTCCCTACGCACACAAATCCATCTTGCGTTTTCTCCCTCGATATCAATCATATACCTAAGATTTCAATCTAATGTTTTACGAGACATTTAATTTCCCCCGTCTCCCATTAAGCCGCAATTAACGAATTTCTTCACTCCAGCATCACAACGAATTTCCAATCCCAATGAAATTCTCAGACCTTAATTACGCCTCGCGAATTGATTCGCGAATAAAATGACGAAAATTCCCTAAATGAAGACTCATTTCTCTCAGACGCCTCTCATGAGTTCGCGGAAGAAATATCTTGAATTGAATTTCTCCCAAACCGCGAGTACTCATTACGTGTCACACTTGACATTCGCGGATGTATCGAAAGTTTTTTGTGCCCCGAAGAGGTTCCGAATGGGGAATGTGTGTCGATGGTCTAAAAATAGTCTCTAAAATTGTATTTCAATCAATGAGTAATGAGTTTAATTGATCAGTTCAATTAATCAGATAATTTTATTGCGCGGAAAACAAATACTTGAAGTGAGTATATTTTATACCGATTGTATATTTTTTTTCGTGTGGGAATGATTTTTTTTAGCTTATAAAAAGTTGCAAATGGTTCAGTTAGAAAAATGATTTAAATCTGTTTAAAATAGCTGAATTGTTTGAGAATCTGTTTGAGAAATGAATTTTTATATTTCATTCAAAAAATATCAATCATCATTTCGTCCAGTATTTATTATTTTTTATTCCATGTGCTCAAAAATATATATTTTTTAATATTTCACACTTATTTTTTCAAGAGTGGAATAACATCAGAAATTCCATTTCAAATACTATTTCATGACAATTAGCAATTTGAAATCTTATTTCCATCTGATTTTGATGAAATACTCCCATCGAAATCGAAAGTACTCTATTCCCTAAAGAGGGCACAAATGGTAAATACGTCGTAGGCAGTATCGAATGATTTTCGTATTGTGATGAGAGCCGTCCGCCAATCTGTTTTTTCACTCACTCCATTGGAAAGAGAGAGCTCCAGTGGGAGGAGACGGGCGGTATTTCGACACATCTGAGAATTTCGGCAGAATGCTCTCGGGAAGATGAGTGGAAGAAGGATTAAATAATGGGGGTACGAGTGGGGAACCCGATTAAATCGATTTTTTCGGAGTATATAAGGTCCGGCCTGTGCCATCGGAAGACATCAGTTCCTCTCTCGACTCAAGTCAGTCACATAAATTCAACAAAAGTCAACATGAAGATGGTGTGTGTCTCAGGATAATTTTTATTATTGATTTAAGTAGAACAGTGATAAATCGAGTTCTGAGGATTCATTATCAATTATCGTTATTTAATTATCTGGATGATGAGTGGTGCAAGGCAAAAATTGTAGAGGATTTGTTTTTCATCGGGGATTTTATCAGTTATAAAAGAAATTGATCCTATTCGTCTCTAAAATCACTCGTTAGGGAGATATTTCTGCAATTAATAAATCAAGTGAATTATCGATTTTTTTTCATTTGGTGGTTCGAAAAAAATGTCAAAGGATATCTTTGCTGGAAATTTTTTCAGCTATAAAACATATTTATTGACATTTTTTCTGAACACCCTAATCCCTTTAACATTTGCGAAATTATCACACAAATCGAGTGAATTATAATTCCTTGCTTTATTATTGCAAATATTTCGATACTGAGTGATTTTATTCGAAAATATTGTGGAAAATTTTTGAAATTTTGGGTTAAAACCACTAGTTCTCGAGATATTCTCCAAATAATCAAACATAATTCAATTGACGCAACTCGTTCGCCTCCCCTATAACTTGATTTATCACCCAGTGAATTAATCGGTCCCTGGTGTCTCATAGTTATTTTTTTCCTTCACCCAGATCATTGTCCTCGCCGCCCTCGTGGCCATCGCATCCGCTGCCCCCCAACGCCAGCAACAGGAGGTCGTCGTCGTGAAGCAAATCGAGCACAACAACATCGGCCTCCCGGAGGGATACGGCTACGAGTACGAGCTGTCTGACGGCAGCAGCAGACAGGAGCAGGCCCAGTTCGAGAGCGCCACCGACGAGGAGGGCAAGCCCGTCCAGGCCATCGTCGTCAGGGGTCAATACAGCTTTGTCGGCGAGGACGGAGTGACCTACACTGTCAACTACACCGCTGACAAGGACGGATTCCACCCAGAGGGTGCTCATCTTCCTGTTGGCCCTGTTGCCTAAATTAGCTTGTGACGAAAACGGATTATGCTTTTAAATTTTAATAAATTACGTATTTTACCAAAATTGAGTATTACTATCATTATTTGTCAACAAAATTCCTGATTCTTCCCACAATTCAACTGTACATCGGCCGCCGTACGAGGAAAGCGCAGCAAAAATCAGTAGAAGATTCTGAAAAAAATAAATTCTGATGTTGAATAAAAAATGCTAAGAAAATTCCGTTTTTTAATGATTTTCCAATCATTGAGGATCGTAGATTCGACCTAAAACCTCCGAGATGTGGTGACCAAGATAGGGTGAAGGATGTCCGAAATACCTCGCTGATGATTATTAAGGGGATACGACGGTGAAATTTAAAAGTCTTCACTGCACGGAGAAAAATATTCAATAAAAAATATGTATTTGTTCCGTAATTCCGAAGCGAAATGGGGTTGTAGGAAATTTTACGGACTGTCACGTCATTTTTACCTAAAATCACGGAATTTTTCCAGAGCCTTCCGTAATTTTTACCTGGATCTCCTGTGAAAAATTACGATACCGTCACTTAAATTCTCTGAGTCGATTCCGTAATCGGTGAGCGAACTGTGAGTTCCGTAATTTTTACTGAATTTCTCTCCGCGTGGGCCTCGGGACCCATTGAACAGTTTGTGATGACGGATTATGGGAATAACGAGGGAAAATTGCGAACACCATCGATTTTGCCCCGTATAACCACACGGAGAGAAATATTCAATAAAAATTACGAGAAAAAAGACATAAAAATTACTTTTGGAAACGTAATTTGGGAGCGAAGTAAAATTCAATAAAAAGTGTCAATCGTCACGTAAATTCTACGATCTGTTCCGTAAAAATTACTCATCCGTCCGACGCTTCACGGCTAGCCATGAGTCACCGTGAGGGGGAGATTTTAACAACACGTTCCGTAATTTTTCCGGAACTTTTCGTAAAAATTCTTAAACATCCAAGAATTTTCATGTTTGAGGCATATTAAGTCTTGAAGTTTCTGTTAGATTTTACAACTTCCAGAAAAATTACGTGACTTTTTCGCATTTTTTCGGTGACAGACCCGAAAATTTACTGAACGTTTCAGATTTATTCTCTTATATTCCTATCAAAATTCACTGAAAACGATTCTCGCTTGCGGATTACGTGAAATGTTCCGTAATTTGTCTTGAATATTTATCTCCGTGCACGAAAAACTTCATTTTTTCCTGTTTATGCCTTCAAAATGCTCCTCGCGCCGTAGTTTCCATAGGATTTTAGTGTTTTTCAATGTTCGTTACACTCCAAAGAATAAAGTTAAGAATCCGTGTTAGTCTATTCGCAATGAATTATGAATAAATGAATTTTGAATTTCATAAATTATTCGCGTCTCCAGAGTAGGACTAAAAATTCATTGTTTTTAGTAACTGAATATTCTAATCAGTTCTAATTTCATAATTTTTCACTAAAAGAATTTTATGGTTATTCATATTGAGAATAATCCCGGTTCCCCTTGGCTCCCACCCCATCCAATCATTTCCTATGCCGTCACAAAGATGTGGAACGCTAAATAAATTTCCATTTTTAATGTAATAATTTTCATTGTAATTGTAATTCTAATTTTTATGAGCAACAATGACGACACAATTGTTGAAAATGAGGAGATGGATTTCCTCTTGAACCCGCCTTTTGCTCGTTTATAAAAATTAGACTACGCGTGATTACAATATTCAATTACTAAAAACAATGAATTTTTTTTTTAGTCCTCTAGAGACGCGAAAAATTTATGAAATTCAAAATTCATTAAATGAAAAAGAGCGGCGCGGCGCTCAGCGCGACCAACGGAGTGTTAACACTCCTAACTTAAACTTAACTCCTAGCTTAAAGAAGAGATGAAATTCAATTCAGTAGTGAAGCGGTAAACCGGGTTAAGTCGATTTTGACTTTTGATCAGTTTTTGATGAATATCTCAGAACCTAAGAGAGATAGCAAAATTTTTCTCATAACCTTTTTTGTAGAGCCAATTAAGGGCTATAAAAAGTTCCTGACAAAAATTTTTCCATCTCTTTTAGATTCCGAGATATTCGTCAAAAACTGGCCAATAGTCAAAATCGACTTAACCCGGTTTACCGCTTCGCTACTGAATTCAATAAAATAATATAGAACGTTCAATGATATACGATAAAAGATACGCAAATGATGCGTAAAGTGGCCATTCGGAAGCACATTGCTAATTTATTAGCAAAAATAGCTATGAAAATATGAAGACAAAAGCAATTTCCGACTAGTTTTTCGAATCTTCTCCCCATTTTTGCGGCGATTCCCTCGTATGGTCACCAATTGACAGTAATATAGTGAAAAAATCCGGAATTTCATCGACAAGTAATGAAAATAATGCTCATAATTATGGTAAAACACCTAATTTATTATAATTTAAAAACAATCCGTTTTCGTCACAAGCTAATTTAGGCGACAGGGGCAACGGGAAGATGAGCACCCTCTGGGTGGAATCCGTCCTTGTCAGCGGTGTAGGTGACGGTGTAGGTCTGTCCGTCGTCACCGACAAAGCTGAATTGACCCCTGACGACGATGGCCTGGACGGGCTTGCCCTCCTCGTCGGTGGCGCTCTCGAACTGGGCCTGCTCCTGTCTGCTGCTGCCGTCAGACAGCTCGTACTCGTAGCCGTATCCCTCCGGGAGGCCGATGTTGTTGTGCTCGGTTTGCTTCACGACGACGACCTCCTGTTGCTGGCGTTGGGGGGCAGCGGATGCGATGGCCACGAGGGCGGCGAGGACAATGATCTGGGTGAAGGAAAAAAATAACTATGAGACACCAGGGACCGATTAATTCACTGGGTGATAAATCAAGTTATAGGGGAGGGGAACGAGTTGCGTCAGTTGAATTATGTTTGATCATTTGGAGAACATCTCGAGAACTATTGGTTTTAACACAAAATTTCAAAAACTTTCCACAATATTTTCGAATAAAATCACTCAGTATCGAAATATTTGCAATAATAAAGCAAGGAATTATAATTCACTCGATTTGTGTGATAATTTCGCAAATGTTAAAGGGATTAGGGTGTTCAGAAAAAATGTCAATAAATATGTTTTATAGCTGAAAAAATTTCCAGCAAAGATATCCTTTGACATTTTTTTCGAACCACCAACTGAAAAACAATCGATAATTCACTTGATTTATTAATTACAGAAATATCTCCCTAACGAGTGATTGTAGAGACGAATAGGATCAATTTCTTTTGTAACTGATAAAATTCCCGATGAAAAACAAATTCTCTACTATTTTTGCCTTGTACCACTCATCACCCAGATAATTAAATAACGAAAATTGATAATGAATCCTCAGAACTCGATTTATCACTGTTCTACTGAAATCAATAATAAAAATCCCGAAACACACACCATCTTCATGTTGACTTTTGTTGGATTTATGTGACTGACTTGAGTCGAGAGAGGAACTGATGTCTTCCGATGGCATAGGCTGGACCTTATATACTCCCGAAAAATCGATTCAATCGGGTTCCCCACTCGTACCCCCATTATTTAATCGTTCGTCCTCTCATCTTCCCGAGAGCATTCTGCCGAAATTTTCAGACGTGTCGAAACGCCGCCCGTCTCCTCCCACTATGTCATCAAAAAATCCGATCTGATGCAGAAAATTTTGGGAATACGCTCTTCATGTTTCACTCGAGATTTGGAGGACGCAGCATGAACATGTAGATACTTTGCCACCGCTTTCAACAACAAGAAATTTGTCTCAAGAGGCTGATCATTCGCGAGGAGTACGTGCCATTTCAGGATGAGAATATCTTTCATAAAGTGAAACTCAATGATAAATATTTCGTTCGAAGTTGCAGGATTGCTTTCACATCGTCATTGTTATTATATTAAAAATTCATTTCTTGTATTTGGGGATTGAATAGGCGAAAGGACAAACAAATAGCCACTGTTGAATTATTCATGCAGATCTCTCGAAGCAAAAATATATCCATTTGGATCTTGTATTTTATTTTCTGTTTGCATCAAACAAACATTTCTTGGAGCCAAATAGGCGGGCGAGTGCCGAAAACATCAATTGTTTCGAATTTCTTTCTCAAAATACATGAAAACATGATTTTCTCAAAATGAGAAAACTCTTCATTTGAAATGAATAAATTCAGTAGCGAAGTGGTAAAACGGTACAAAAGTCAATTTTGACTATTGACCAGTTTTCAATAAATATCTCGAAATCTAAGGGAGATAGCAAAATTTTTGTTATAACGTTTTTTGTAGAACGGATTGAGAGCTACAACAAATGTGATTACGAAAATTTCGTTATCTCCGTTAGATTCGGGAATATTCCTCAAAAACTCAACTGGGAGATAGTCGACTTGAACCGTTTTACCACTTCGCTACTGAATTGTTTATTTGATTAAAAATATGCAAATAAAGATTTTTATGTGATTCAAATCAGTCATCTTTCTGGGTGCAAGAGCTATTGAACAAACAAGAATACCGAATTCTTTCAAATCCCAATTTTTGGGAAAATATCGTTAACACCTTCGGAATGTGCATTTCTGGAAATTTAAGTCCACGTGGAAGGTCGATGTATTTATGACGGTGGCATCTTCGGATGTTAGACGTTCAAGGCTCTCGATAAATTATTCAAACGCGTCATTTCGGTTTCGAAAATTGTTGACATTTTGGTGGGAGAAAAAACTTGGCGATTGTTCTCAAAGGTGACTTATTGAATAATAACGCTGATGCAAAATGAGGAAATTGAGGGAAATTGTGAAATTGGGATAACGTAATACGTGGAAGGTGTGACATCACCTACTGATAGATATTTATGAATAATTGAACGGAATTTAGTAGCGAAGTGGTAAAACGGTTTAAGTCTACTTATCTCCCAGTTGAGTTTTTGGGAAATATTTGGGATTCTAAGGGAGATGGCGAAATTCTCGTAATTACATTTGTTGTAGCTTTCAATCGGCTCTACAAAAAAGGTTATAACAAAACTTTTGCTATCTCCCTTAGATTCCGAGATATTTATTGAAAACTGGTCAATAGTCAAAATTGACTTGTACCGTTTTACCATTTCGCTACTGATTTTATTCGAGAAAAATGCATGTCCTCGAGTGTCGTGTAATAATAATGAGCAATATATGCTCATATTCTGTGGGAGTTTTAATTTCAATTTTTTGAAAATTGAATGCAAAATCGGTAATTCAGGAATCACTCTGTAATTCATGGCAGTTGATAATGGAGTTGTTCGCGGAATCGCGAATCCAGTGATGGTAAGCCTCTACTATTGTGCGAAAAGCCCTCATCGACATCTTCGTTTGAAAATTGCTCAGTATTTTTGCAGCAAAAAAAGAAGAAAATGAAAAAAAAATCAAATTTCACGATGACAGCATCATTCTTTCATTCAATTTATCCAAGAATTTTCATGAGAAATCTAAAACGATTGATCAAAGAAGAGATATAATTCAATGAACGATATAGTATAATACGGTAAATGATATACGATATGAAAAAATTGTGGGCAAAGTGAGCATTCAGAAGTACATTTAGAATTTATCTGCAAAAATAGCTGTCATATGAAGCCAAGAGTAATTTCCGGCATGATCAACGTTTCATGAATTTTTAATTTCGTCTGCAATGAAAATTCCCGTCAACACTGAGAGAAGAAATGAATTCCGCCGAAAGGTCCGTCATTGGCAAAACTAAATAACTTCGAGGGGACAATTTGTTTTCTTTCAAAAATATTCTTTCCTCGTCAATGTACTCTTCAAGAGAGCGAATTTTTACTCTCAGTGTAATGTCATTCACAGTGAGAGCTGCTCCTGACGACAGTTTTAATTTACAAGTACACTCCTTTGCACTGAGAGAAAAAATTATTCCAGCCAAGGATTGATATTCTCGTCAGAAGATAATATTTTTTCAGAACGAATTTTTCCAGGACAGTCATTTTCAGAGAGTCCAAGTCTATCCTCAAAAATTACAGTGATATTGAGCAATCTGATTATTATGCTACATATGACCTTGACAAAATGTTCTCCGATATCTTCCGGATTTTACAAATTGGCGATTTTCTCAGGTAAAGAAAATGGAATAATTCCAAATGTTAATAATTATTATTGGAGTTTCTTCGAGGTCATATGTAGAAGAATATTCTTATAGATCGACATAATTCTCACGCTTGGAACTGATTTCGGAGAACCTGGAAATGACTGGCCTGGAGAAATACGTCCCAAAAGAGATATTTTCTTCTACTAAGAGTATGAAAAAGATATCACCAATAACATTTTCTTGGAAGGAATAAATTTTTTTTTCAGTGTGTAGATTAAATCGATCTACACTGAGAGAAAAACAAACACGTTGTCAAACAAATCTTGTTTGGGCCAACAAAATCGCCAGTTGAAAATTGCCAAAAAAGAATTTGTTCGGTTCGATTTTGAAAGTCTCAAACATTAATAATTGTTCTGCTTTCGACAGCAACGAAATATTTGGCTCCAGAGGCGGATAATTCACACCAGACTGTGCCTTTTCAGGATGAAAATATCTCATACAGAGGAAAATTTATCAACAAATATTTTATCCCTAAGTTCCAAGATTGCTATCATATCATTATTACTGTTTCATTCAAGGGTTCATTTGTTGTCTGTGATTATTAGACAGCCGAAACGAAAAACTACTATCCCTTGTTTCGCATAAAACAAAGATTTTTCGGGAGCAAAATACGTATGGGAGTATCGAATAACGGAGTAGTGCAATTTTTTTGAACTACTAAATCTATTTTTGCGGCAAAAATTTTTCATTCCGCCGCACCCTCTGCATGTTTGGCACAAAAACTCCTTTTTAGATAATTTTCAAAAAACTATTTTCTTGGCACAAGTAAGACTTGTTTGAGAACTGCCGTTTTTCTCTCAGTGTACTGATTGAATCACAGAAGAATCAAAGTCAAGTCAGGTCAAATCAATAAATGAATAAATAATCAATCGTTTCATCCAAATAACTAGGATACCATTAATATTCACATTACAGTGATATTTGAGCAGTAATACTCGATTCACTTGACATTTAATAGAAACACTTGAACCTCCAAAATAATTCAAATCACGTGCTGGCCCCGTGATGGCCCTAACGAACATCTTAACATTGAGAAGATGAGCCCGAGCGCGGTCCTTTCATTTCCGTAGGCGGCGCGAAGAGGTAGGGGACAGGATGTCGAAATGGATGATAATTTTTCCGTAGAAATTTCTGATTATCAGGGGCTCATGGCTGAAAACATGACAAAACACGAGTGGGGAATAATCGATTTTTCGCAGTATATAAGCTGGACGAGGATGATCAGTCGACACCAGTTCCTCTCGACTCAACAGTCTCACAAAAAATTAAAAAATCAACATGAAGATGGTGTGTGCTCCCAAATAATTAATACACTAGAGCAGTAATTATTAGTGTCTTTTCATTCGTAACTTGTTGGTGACAGCTATGAAGGGCCCCAACAGGTGTCTGTTTACCGTTGTTTTTTTTTCAATTTTGAGATTTCTTTAATAACTAATGGGTTGATGAACAGAATAAATGAACGCACTGATGAAGAACACTGTGTGGTCGATACGTTGGCAAATAGTGGAAGAATATATTTTTTCTCTCGATTCTGTCTTTTTTCAATTTCATTTAAAATTGCTGTTATGGCCGATAATGCACGGAGAGAAATATTCAATAAAAATTACGTATCTTTCCCGTAATTCCGGAGCGAAATGTCGTTGTAGGAAATTTTAGGGAACTGTCGCGTAATTTTTCTAAAGCGTTCCGCAATTTTTATCTGAATCTCCTGTGAAAAATTACGATACCGTCACTTAAATTTTCTGAGTCGATTTCGTAATCGGTGAGCGAATTGTGAGTTCCGTAATTTTTACTGAACATTTTTCTCAGTGTGGCTGAGGAAGTGAGAGTTTTTTAAAAATAATTATTGAGAATCATCGATCGATCACTGGATTAATAAAATGTCAAATTCTGTGAATTAATTTGTGACTAAAAGTTAATTAAACACCAATTAATCAATTGATCTTTCAATCAATTCTCGGTACAATTGATGAATTGATGAGGGCATGAATGAGTTGTTCAATCCGTTAATTATCCAGTTAATTAATGCAATGAATGAATCAATCTCTTTTTAAAATGAACATTTAATGGGTATTTAATTTTTGCAGTGGAAAGTTTGATTACAATTCACTTGGAATTGATTGAAATGCTCATTTGTGCAGATCATTGTCCTCGCCGCCCTCGTGGCCATCGCAGCCGCTGCCCCCCAACGCCAGCAACAGGAGGTCGTTGTCGTGAAGCAGACCGAACACAACAACATCGGCCTCCCGGAGGGATACGGCTACGAGTATGAGCTGTCTGACGGCAGCAGCAGACAGGAGCAGGCCCAGTTCGAGAGCGCCACCGACGAGGAGGGCAAGCCCGTCCAGGCGATCGTCGTCAAGGGCCAATTCAGCTTCGTCGGAGACGACGGACAGACCTACACCGTCACCTACACCGCTGACCAGAGCGGATTCCACCCAGAGGGTGCTCATCTTCCCGTTGCCCCTGTCGCCTAAATTAGCTTGTGATCAAAGCGGATTGTTTTTAAATTTTAATAAATTAGCCATTTTACCAAAATTGTCAGCATTATTTTCATTATTTGTCGATGAAATTCCGCATTTTATTCCGGAAAATGAATTGAAAAAAAAATCGAGTCGCATTGTGTTGATAATTTTATCTATTTCATGGGGAAATTTTTGGAATTTCGATATCTACAATACACTGAGAGAAAAACGACAAAGTTCTTAAGTAAGTCTTACTTGTGCCGAGAAAATAGTTTTTTGAAAATGATCAAAAAAGGGGTTTTTTGTGCCGGACATGCAGAGAGTGCGCCGGAATGAAAAATTTTTGTCACAAAATGTGGAAAATCGTAACAACATCGGTGGAAGGAACCACTGGTTGCCTAGCGACGACACCGACGTCACGAGGCGACACTATGTAGTGAGCTATGTGGGACCTACCCCCGCCCCTCCGAGGCGACGAACTGACCTGGGGAGAGGCTACAAAGTGATAGCCGGAGGGATGAGGGACATTCCTGCCAAGGACACGGATGCGCATAGATTGAAATATTTACTGTATTAGTTCTCGTCGAATATAAAGATATTGTTCTCAACTTGAAGTTTAATTATTTCTAACAAAAAATAGATTTAGTAGTTGAAAAAAAATTGCATTCTCTGTACACGCAAGAAATGTCATTTCTAGCACTACTCCTTCGTTGTTCGATACTCCCATACGTATTTTACTCCCGAAAAATCTTTGTTTTATGCGAAACAAGGGACAGTAGTTCTTCGTTTCGGCTGTCTAATAATCACAGACAACGACTGAACCTTTAAATGAAACAATAATAATGATATGATAGCAATTTTGTAAGTTAGGGATAACATATTTGTTGATAAATTTTCCTCTGTATGAGATATTTTCATCCTGCAAAGGCACCGTCTGGTGTGAATTATCCGCCTCTTGAGCCAAATATTTCGTTGCTGTCGAAAGCAGAGCAATTATTCGTGTTTGAGGCTTGCAAATTCGAACCAAAAAAATTCTATTTTGGCAATTTTCAACTAGCAATTTTGTTGGCCCAAACAAGACTTGTTTGACAACGTGTTTGTCTTTCTCTCAGTGTAGTACGAAAGACAATGAATTTTTATTAATCACGGAAAGGGTCTATATGGCATGGACGAAGTACTTGAGGAGTTAATCGAAAATTGACCTCATGCTTTTCACGAAATCGAAACTGCCAGAAGTCTTTTATTGGATTATGTGTAGGAATACTCAATAAAAACACATTAGTTTTATTCTTCAAAGTAAAACTCTTTAATGATCGCACGCAGAAGGTATATCTTTCTCCAACGAAGTCTCTAGGACGACTAACTAAAAGTCATGAGAGTTTTCACTCTCTGGACCCATTTGACAAAAGGCCCTTGTTTCAATTTTCTTCAGCCTCTCCTTTGTGACTCACCATGAGGACTGTTTTTCTACACGTCTCTATTTTCTAAGAAAAGCCATAAATGTCACCCTGAGTGTTTGGGTGGAAAAGAGAAAATGTTTAACTAAACTAAGAAATTAATTTTTGTATTCAGGCATGAATTCCAACATCTTTTGGTTTTTAAAATATAAAGATAGGTCTCTGACATTTTTCTCATCCATGTTCCAAATACCGTAAGCAAAACCGTCAGCAGCTCTCCTACTGGCTATGTAATAATCTCAGAATTTGACCTGTTTTCTCAATTTCAAGGCCTCATTGTAATCATCACTGGGAAAATTTGAATTTAAAAGCACTCAGTTACTACTTATTATTTTCGGGAGATTCTAATCTTCATCCTTCTTAGAGAACGATATGGTTTCCACCAAACCATGAGGACTTATGAAACTTTTCAGTAATTATCCCACCGTTTTATAAAAGTATATCGAGTCATCTTTTCTCCATTTCTACGATTACATCACATCTCCATTTCCATATTTACGAGGTTGAAATTTAATGTCCACTTTCGTAGTAATTGTTAGGAGAGCGACATTAAGTTCGATTTCAGCGGGGGGAGAGGGGATAATTAGAATCCAAATTTTTTAGCCGCAGGACGAGAAATTCCCAACCTACTTCAATTTTCAATTTCTATATTATCCTCGGGCTATTATTCGATCAACCTTAAATGTTTTTAGAATGGGAATATTCTATACGAAATTACGCATAATCTACAATTAACGAAAATTTGGTTTTTCAATGATAAATAAAAGAACAGTAATGAATGTATCCAATTAACTATAAATTAATTGCATATACTCATCTAATTTTCCAAATTTCTATTTTTCTTCTGAAATAATTGAGCTGAAATTGAGTTTTCAATTATTTTTTTATTCAACTGGGAATTTTTTTTAATACATTTCCTTGAAATTTCTCTAGACCTGTCATTTGATAAACATTCATAGAATGTGAACCGAAAAATTCAGCTAAAATTTTTCAAAATTTCTCCAAGTGGAGAATAAAATTTGTGCTTCACACATCATGTTTTATTAATATTAATTCTTGCCAAATTCACATTAAATTTTTACCAAACATTGATTATTACTGCGATTTACTTAATTTCGGGATGGAACTAGTCCGAAGATGACTCCCGATACAATTCTACAAAACAATAGAATAATTTTCACCCAAATTTTTCCTCCATATATTGAATGAAACTTGTTCACTCTGCAAATGAATGCTTGCGTGGAAAAATTATTCGCTCTTCAGTGTTATTTAACCCAAAATTTTCGTCACTCTCGAAAATTTTTGAACGCCGAGAAGAAAGAACGAGAGAGCACTCGCCAGTCTCCAGACTGAAAAATAGATGCTATCACATTACGCAATATTGAATGCCCACCCGTAGAAATTTGGTAGAACGTAAGGAAATGATGAAAAATGATAATCATCCAAAAACATCGGGTGGGGAAATGATATAATCATTTTTTGAAAGTATATAAACTCCGTAGAAATCCTAATTCACCATCAGTTCTCCTCGATTCAACAGTCAGTCGACTAATTCCCAAGGAATCAACATGAAGATGGTGTGTGCATTTCAATAATTAAACTAAAAAAAATTACCGCAGTTATCAAACAATAGACTAAAATTGCAACAATACTTCCGCAATTGTGAATTCATAATTAGTGAAGTGCAAAAATCATTCGAGAAAGAATTGTTCATTAACTCGAAAAAATAATAGAGAATTAATTATTAATAAGGAATTTTATTCATAAATTCTCTGTCCTTTAAGAGCCAACTGAGACACTGGTGACTTGATGAAGAAACGCTGGGCCTAAATTCTTTGCTCGGAGCTCAGCTAATCTCCCTTTCCCTTATGACACTAGTCATTGTCTTTTTCATTTATCATACCTGGTATTTGCAACATTTATTTCTTGATCACAAATATTCGTGTAATGTTCCTACTACTACTCACAATTCACAATTCGCTCACTGCTCTGATAGTATTTCTCTGCTTATTCGCTCTAAACATGTCTGTCTGCTCTGTAAAAATTTTGTTTAAATTCCTAAACAATAAACTTCCTATCTTATCTCATCCTGCCCCGTCTTGCAACCGCTGTTTCTCTTCCAGTCACTGAATTCCCGAGCGCGTGTCCGAATGAGCCAAGGCGAACCTCAAGAAATTCAAATAGAATTGGAATTTAGAGAGAAAAATCGAATTCAATCGTCCAGTGAACCTATGGAATAATCCTTTAATCCCCCAGTTCACAATGATTGACTCAACATTAATTTCCACAGATCATCGCATTCGTCGCCCTCGTGGCCGTCGCCTCAGCTGCCCCCCAGAGCAATGTTTACGCAATCCGGGAGAGTCTCCATGACAACATCGGTCTGCCCCTGGGCTACCAATACGGCTTCGAACTCTCCGACGGCAGCACCAAGCAGGAGCAGGCCCGGTTCAGTCCGGGTATTGACGAGGAAGGCAAACCCGCCGACGTCATCTCGGTCCAGGGCAGCTACAGCTTCGCCGGTGATGACGGCCAAGTGTACACCGTCGAGTACACCGCCGACGAGAACGGTTTCCAACCACGTGGAGCTCATCTCCCCGTATAATTCCAAATTAGGATCTTCATGTTTGACTATTGATAAGTTTCTAATAAAGTAACCGATTTTTTTTATTTGTGAGCCTTATTTGAGTTCATCAATCCCTCATGGTCGTATTCCACGAGAAGACTTCTGTGGAATTTCCGGTGGGACTAAAAGAGTGTGAATTAATCAAATCAGTAGCGAAGTGCTAAAACGGTGTGAAGAGACTTATCTCCCAGTTGAGTTTGAATCTAAGGGAGGTAGCAAAATTTTCGTAATTACATGTTTGAAATTCAGCTTCAAACTAGTAAAACGGTCACCGGGAGATCCGATCAATTAGCCCCTCATGTATAGATATACCAAATTTTTATTTGTCTGACATCTCTGCTACAAACTCGGGCCTTCAATTGAAAGCCCGAGTTGTAGAGCCGAGTTTGTGGCAGCGATGTCAGACAAGATATGAATGTTTTTTTGGGCTCAAATGAAAGAGCGGGTCGAGAAATG
>NW_021680351.1:2018871-2061478 GCF_001412515.2 Diachasma alloeum
CAACTCTGATTTCAGTTGAAATTGGAATTGTTAATTTACACAATAATAGGATTGCATTGACGATTTTTTCTTAACTCGCAAAAATCTTCAAACAATTTGCTATCGATTGGCGATAAAATTTTTTGGAAATAATGAAATAGAGAGGATAACGCCTTTTTTTTCAGAGGTGATTTTTCAAAAATTTATTTAAAAAAAGTACTAACTAGCAAATGTTTTTTATTAGCTCGCAATTATCTTCAAAACTACTTCAATGAGGAAAAAAATAAAAATTTGGAATATTTATACATGAGGGGCTAATTGTTCGGATCTCACTCACATGCGCATGCGCACGATCGAGATTGTCTGATCATGTCTGATTGACAATCACAAGAGGTTGGAATACCGCGTCGCACAGAATCTGCCGCACAACAAAGCCAGGGCAGGATATTGTTCCACCACTCCAGCCTGTGACACGCACCACCACCGGAGCACCTAGGTCAGTGATCGCCCCACCCTCTCCCCATTCCCCCCAGAACCACAAGAAAAAAAAATTTATCGAAAATTAGCGCACTTTTTTTTTGAGCGGGTTATGGTTTCATCATTTCATTTCGTTCTATTTTTGATAATGTTTGCAGTACGTCCAGTGGGGCTTTTATATATTTTTTTTGTAATCTAATGTATTTTCCTCGGACTCCGAAGGGAAGGGTCCTGGAGTTTGTTTCCAATAAAAGTGAAGATAAGTCAACAGAAAAAGAAAGAGAAAAACTGATAGTATTTTTACTATTTTTAATCGGCAATTGACTATTCTCTTTTTTATTTACAAGAATTAGCGATTTCGACCGAGACATTTTATTATTTCTTCACACTCAATTCTTCATTTTGTCGGCTGACCTCGTGTGATTTCTCTGAGAAATTCTATTGCATTCCATTGGAACTCCATTAGAATTCTACTGGCGTGTCCTACGTATTGAAATTCAACTGGAAGTTCTTTCTGTTGCGTCGATTTCTGTTGAAATTATGTCTACCGAAATTTTTTCATTTATATTTTTTCAGAAAAAAATTATCAATTCGGATTTTTCGATACTTATTCTATTGGGAGCTTTTTTAAAGATAAAAATCCTGGAATATAAATTTTCCAAGTTTTTTTCCAAAGCTTTTTATTGAGAAATGCTGTTGACCATGTGCTAGCCAACAAGGGAAGCTATATTTATCTACATTAAACTCAAAAATACGGACACGAAGTCTCACCGAGCTTTGCCGCTAATTTGTTGAACAAATTATCGATAGGGGAGGGTGGGGTAAAATGGACACTTTAGACTTTTTAAAAATTATTTATAACTCAGAAACAAATTTATCAATTGAGCTCAGTTTAGGCTCGTCACAAAGGGAAAAAGTTGTTCTTTGTATTGAAAAAAAAATTATTCAATTTTATCAACATTTCAACCCCTCATTAACATTTAAAAAAAAGTCAAAAGTGTCCGTTTTACCCCAGCCCCCCCTACAATGAGTTTTTCATTGAATTTTTTAATTCCCCCCATTACCTCAATAATGAATTCACCCTTCCCTCCACAGGTATAACAACCAAACCGCCCAGAATAGACTGATAAACCCCTCAAACCCCTAAGAACAATAAGAAAGGCCAAAAAGTCTAAAAATGAAAAAATACTATCAAGCGGCTCTCGCCCTCACAGCAGCCTTCAGCCTCATCGCGCTCCTCTTCTACCGCCACGAGTACAACAAACTCAGATTCGTCCTCCAGGTCTTCAACTACTTCGGCACACCCTCGCAGAATCCAGCTAACGAGACCTGTTCCCTCTCAACGAATAAATTCCAATCGGATTTTTCCGATCCCTCGTCGACGTGGCAGAGGCTCTCGGACGACCTCCAGGTCTTCTCAGCCTATCACATCGACGAGGAAGTCCGAGCCATTGCCTTCGGCAACACCAATTACCTCAAAAGCCGCGTGTTCACCTGTGCCATCTTCACGAACGCAGAGAATCCCCAGAGAATTCCTGGGCATTTCTCGTACGAAATCATGTCTGAGGACGACTCCATCGACGTGGCTTACGTCAACGGAGTGAAGTTCTACGGTCTCGTCCTCATCTGCAAGGGTCAGCACGTCTCGAAGCACGAGAGAATCACTGGAGTTCAGTTTTTCGAGGGGGAGAAATCGAAAAAAGCGATCGTCAAAGTCAGAAAGATTGGGGAGACGGGGATGAGAAACGATTCAGTAATCTGCGTTGCACCCCCCAATTTGAATAAAGATGAGGCTCTGGGGAAGAGGATGGACATGATAACGTTCATAGCCTTCCACAGGAACATTGGACTGGACAATTTTATAGTCTACGATTTTGGAATTCCCGATGTCTTCAATTTTGGGATGAAATCGCTGTCTGGAGTCTTGAATAGGAACTTCACGTATTCAACAGTTGCCTGGAATTTTCCCCACGAGGGGGTGGATTACAGGGTAATCAGGCATCTTGTCGAGTCTGACTGTCTCTACAGGACCTTCGGGAGGGCGAGACTGGCTGTGACCCTGACGTGGAACGAATACATTAATCTGAAGTATCATTCAACGATGTCGAGTGTTATTTCTGATTTTAATAAGGTCGCGGGAGGCTCCAAGTCTGGGGATCCCTTCGGGGTGGAGACATTCGTGTTTTGTGTCGAGGGGTCGTCCGGGGATTCTCTGAATTTTTCTACTCCTATGATACTGTCGACGACCAAGAGACTGAGGGGGGAGGCTAATAAGGAGGACAGACACATTTATGAGCTCGAGGACAAGGGGAAGGTTTTTAAGAAGAGGAACTTTAGGAGGAAGCTGGATGATTTGGTCAGGGTTTATAAGTATGAGGGGTGTGGTGGGGACCAGGAAGTCGTGGAGAACCAGGTGCTGAGGTTTGCTAAGAATACTCCAGGCTCAACGGTCTTTCAGTATTATATCTCTGGGAAATTGTTTAGTGATTGAGATTATTGGGAGTTGTACGTTTTAGGGATTTTTGTATTGAATAAAGAGGATTGATTTAATTTCTAATGAGTTTTTGATTTTTTTACCTTTAGAATGGGCTAAACATCTCCAGTACTTTTTTGTCGTTAACCAAATTCTATCTTTTTATTGATTTACCGTTGAAAACGTGAGCTTAAATACAATACGAATATTTTAATAGTAGCAAATATGAAAGATCTGTTTCTACTTAAGGCGTTGCATAAGAGCTGAATTTTTGAGACCAGCCTCCCCCCTGTCTTCAATTTTGGGATGAAATCGCTGTCTGGAGTCTTGAATAGGAACTTCACGTATTCAACAGTTGCCTGGAATTTTCCCCACGAGGGGGTGGATTACAGGGTAATCAGGCATCTTGTCGAGTCTGACTGTCTCTACAGGACCTTCGGGAGGGCGAGACTGGCTGTGACCCTGATGTGGAACGAATACATTAATCTGAAGTATCATTCAACGATGTCGAGTGTTATTTCTGATTTTAATAAGGTCGCGGGAGGCTCCAAGTCTGGGGATCCCTTCGGGGTGGAGACATTCGTGTTTTGTGTCGAGGGGTCGTCCGGGGATTCTCTGAATTTTTCTACTCCTATGATCCTGTCGACGACCAAGAGACTGAGGGGGGAGGCTAATAAGGAGGACAGACACATTTATGAGCTCGAGGACAAGGGGAAGGTTTTTAAGAAGAGGAACTTTAGGAGGAAGCTGGATGATTTGGTCAGGGTTTATAAGTATGAGGGGTGTGGTGGGGACCAGGAAGTCGTGGAGAACCAGGTGCTGAGGTTTGCTAAGAATACTCCAGGCTCAACGGTCTTTCAGTATTATATCTCTGGGAAATTGTTTAGTGATTGAGATTATTGGGAGTTGTACGTTTTAGGGATTTTTGTATTGAATAAAGAGGATTGATTTAATTTCTAATGAGTTTTTGATTTTTTTACCTTTAGAATGGGCTAAACATCTCCAGTACTTTTTTGTCGTTAACCAAATTCTATCTTTTTATTGATTTACCGTTGAAAACGTGAACTTAAATACAATACGAATATTTTAATAGTAGCAAATATGAAAGATCTGTTTCTACTTAAGGCGTTGCATAAGAGCTGAATTTTTTAGACCAGCCTCCTCGATTGTCTTGTCCTCTTCAGTGAGTTCTTTAGTTGGATAAGCAGTCAGGAGACTGAAATCCTGAATTGCGTAGTGAGGTCTCATCGTTGTTATGTACCTCCTGATGTCACCGACTGTGTGAGTCAGATTGAACTGCTCACGAATGTTCTGACCATCTGCCAGTCTTATTTGAATCGTTGTTGTGGGACTGTTTGTGTCGAGATTCAGTTGGCTACGAGCCTGGGACTCGTTGGCTGCCTGATCTGCTGGATCTGCTGGTACTGTCATGCCCACTGTTGCTGGTGATGGGCTGGAATCAATTTTTTTTTTATTCATTCAATGTTTCATCATTTTCTTGAAGGCATTTCTGCGTATCTTGACAATCTGGAGAGGTAGAAGGCTGGAGATTGTTGGAATCGATAGCTGGGGAAATTTTCGATTTTTGCTGCAGAAAATGGTTCATCACTTCAGCAGATGTTGAGCTGGGATAGGCAATAATATTAGATTTTTACAATATTAAAAAGGATTACCTCCTTATATTATTCAAAGTTTAACTATATTTAACAAATTGAAAATATAGAATTTATTAGCTAAATTGTTCGACTGATGATGAATAAAATATTTGATAATACTGAAACGTAATTTTTTAGTTAACAAGCTAATTCTAACTTTAGGTACTTGATTTTTGATTATCCAAGTAATCGTCAATCTTCCTATCTAAATTATTGGTTCATAGAATTTTAATATTTAATATTTTCTTTAATATTTGAATTTTTTAAGATTTATGTTGAAAATTGACAACTTCACAATTTAACGGTAATTATGATTGATATGCCCATCACTGATGTTGAGACACTCGAAAAATTAGTTTTCGACAGTTGAAATAAAAATCTTCAATTCCTCAGGTAATAATCGATAGAAAAAGGATCATCTGTGGTGTTTGGAACCGAAAATTTCCCCAGCTTTTTGATGTCATCATCAAAATTTAGATGCTATTGTTTATTCCCAAGATATTGTAATGAATTGATGAGTTCATTACCTTCCCAACTTGTGCCCCTTGCCAGCGAAAGCTTTGACCTTTGGCTTCGATGGTACATACTCCTCATGACGATGATCCTCCATGTCCAGACGGGCCTCAACCCCCTGCACCTCCTCGCGTATCTCAGCTGGTATTTCTCCCCTTTTAATTGCATCCAGAAATTCACGATTCTGGGGATCAGTGTATGATCGTATTTCACGATCGTTTATGGTGAAACCATCGCGCCACAGCTTCAGAGTTATCATTCCAGTGTTACTGGGCTGACTAGATGGTGATGCAGGAATTACTAATGATGGAAAAAAAATCATGAGATGAGAATTACAAAAAAAACGCAGTACGGTGAACTAGGTTGTTTTTTTTTTTCATTTTGATAATCTGAAATGTTTTTTGATTGCCAGTCAGGTTTACATAGCCCTGAAGTTTTCAAAAATTATGATTGTGCAATCAAAAAAACGTTGAAAAAACGGAAATGAAACGGAAATAAACCCAATAGGGAGGAAATTACAAATTAATAATTTACAGTATTTAATGGCTGTTTAGTCCTCATTAGTCTCAGGAGCCATTATAAATGATCTACACTGAGAGAAAAACAAACACGTTGTCAAACAAGTCTTGTTTGGGCCAACAAAATCGCTAGTTGAAAATTGCCAAAAAAGAATTTGTTCGGTTCGAATTTGAAAGTCTCAAGCATTAATAATTGTTCTGCTTTCGACAGCAACGAAATATTTGGCTCAAGAGGCGGATAATTCACACCAGACGGTGCCTTTTCAGGATGAAAATATCTCATATAGAGGAAAATTTGTCAACTAATATTTTATCCCTGAGTTACAAGATTGCTATCATATCATTATTATTGTTTCATTTAAGGGTTCATTTGTTGTTTGTGATTATTAGACAGCCAAAACAAAAAACTACTATCCCTTGTTTCGCATAAAACAAAGATTTTTCGGGAGCAAAATACGTATGGGAGTATCGAATAACGAAGGAGCAGTGCTAGAAATGACATTTCTTGCGTGTACAGAGAATGCAATTTTTTTGAACTACTAAGTCTATTTTTGCGACAAAAATTTTTCATTCTGGCGCACTCTCTGCATGTTGGGCACAAAAAATCCTTTTTTGATAATGTTCAAAAAACTATTTTCTTGGCACAAGTAAGACTTGTTTGAGAACTTTGTCGTTTTTCTCTCAGTGCACTTACAATTTCCTCTCTGCCGGACCCATTTCCTAATCTTCATTAAAAATTCTCTTTGAAAATCTTCAGTTTTTTTCTTTTTTTGATTGTGCAAGCATAATTTTTGGGGACACCTGCGTGATGTAAAATCCGATGGAAATTGTGATATATTTCAGATTATGAAGATGGAAAAACAATCGAGATAACGTTCAAAAGATGATGAATCCGGGTGTTGAATTTTTAAATGAAAGAATAGAAATGTCGTTTATGTGTTCGTAATTACCTTCAGTGTCACTACTAGTTTGTCCTAATTTATACCCAGTCCCACTGAATGTATTGGGCCTCTGCTGGTGCGAGCAATGGCTCTGGGGCTTCTCCTCTCCAGGCACCGACTGCTTCTGACAAGTCTTGAACATATCGTTGATGATGTCTGCCTTCTTCTTGTTGGGCCCCAGGATCTGCTGACCACTGGTCGCCGAGCCCCCAGCGTAGAACGCCTGTCCCTCCTCGTCAGAGCTGCTCTCCTGGTTCTGGAAGGAGCTCAGGGTAGCAAAACGCGACGTCGATTTAGGCTTGGACTTAGGCTTCTGCTTAGAGGGATCCATGTTCATTGATTCTGTCACTTCAGGCTGGGATATCTCTTCCGGGGATGATCTGTCGGTTGCTACGTCCACGGGGATTATCTCAGGGGCTCCCTCCGGGGCACCTGACTCACCGTACTCGTAGAAATTACCAAGGGCAACCTTCAAGTTCATGAATTCTCATTAAATGGTCGATCCAATAAATTTAATAAATTTTAAATATTTAATAACTTTGAATAGATTTTATTCAATGGACAAGTTTCTTAGATTTTTGGAGGGACTTTTTGTTATCTGAGAAATGTGGGAGGATGGAAAAATGAGAATAGATTGAGAGTATTGTGGAACGTCATTGGGAGAGCTGGAGATAATTGTTGAATTGAGAATGTCAAAGTGAGACATTTACTGTGGAGGACGGATTTTTCAGAGAATTAACTTTTGGGAATAATTGAAAAATTGCCAGAGCAGCCTTGAATATTTATTAATGTTAATTAAATAAACTAATTAATTTTTCGGAAGTTAATGAGTTTTTTATATTTTTAGCGGGGTTTTTCATTGTTTAAGAAGTTTGCAACGATGGAATAAATAACAATAGCGAGAGAATATTTTTAGAAATGATTGAGGGATAATAATTGCTCGGTTGAGAAGATCAATTTTTGGTAATAATTGAAAAAATACCTGAACCAACCGTGAATTGTTATGATTTGTAATTAAATAAACTAATGAATTTTTATGAAATAAATGAGTTTTTTTTATATTTTTGGAGAGGCTTTTGTTTCATTTCAGAAGTTTGGAAAAGTGGAAAAAAATGAGAATAGAGAGAGAATATTATTGGAGGTGATTGGGGGATAATAATTGTTGAACTGAAAATGTGAAAGGGAGACATCTACTGTGAGGGAGGCCTTTTTTTACCACAAACGTTTGGAGAATGCAAAAAATACATAAATAAGGGGGAAATATTGTCTTACAGCATACAAAACTGGGAATAATAACCATAATAAAATTGAAAATCATACAAAAACTGATATTCAAAGAATAAATTAATAGCAGAAGAATAAATTTTCCGGGAAATTATGTATTTGGTATTTTTCAAAGGCATCAATTTATTAGATGAAGAAATAAACATCAATTTATTTCTTCATGTCCTTGAAAAAAACCTGGAAATTAAATAGTGGGAAAACTGCTCGGTGCAAATTCTCTACAAAATAAAAAAAGTGCCAAGAAAAACCAAAAACTTTTGTTTACAAAAAACTATGAGATTTTTCAATTTTTGAACCCAAAATAGAATGCAAAAATTGCTTGGCAGACATTTCGAAACCGAGGAAAACCACAAAAATAGAGGAATTAAACCGAACATCCAAACAATGAAAACTCTTCTAGACAATGAAAAATGAAAAAGCAGCTGTAATCGATGAACACTAAACTGATAACTCTGGTTGTCTTTAAATATGCTGTCTCACCTCTAACTGCCAAGCTGACGAGGCGAGATAGAATGAGGCTCTTTCCCGTTCGACCCCGGTTATATCCATGAATTGTGATATAACATCATCCATGGTTATTAATTTATGAGCTTAACAGAGGAATTTAATATGATTATTACTTTGTGTTGCTGCGGATTGCCTTCGTGAGGGGAAACAAAATAATCAACTAAATAGCGGGTCGACGTTTTTTCGATGTCATAACCTGAAACGACAGTTCGAAGAAGTTTACAATCGCTTTTACGACAGGTTTGCCACTGCCTGAGGACAGAAAGTCCCTGGAGACTCCATAATTTCAAAAAATAATCCGGGAAAAAAGTCATTCTATGGACTCTGTTGCAACGAATAATCATCGATCATGCGGAAATATGAAATGGATTGAATTTTTCAATATTCATTCAATGTCATTCGACTAATTATGTTTTTGTTGAATTTTGCAATCAAAATTGGTAAATTTAGGGTTGAAAAATATTGATGGCTACAGCATAAATGAAAATCTCAATTTATTCTATTAAATAAGAATCCCCAAGTATCTTATACAGTTTGGTGCAGACCATACTATAGATTCAACCATTTTCACTCATCAAATTTGTCAATTAAATTGCCATAGATAAAAAAATTCAATAGAAAACCTAGCGAAATCGCTAAAACATTCTATTGGAATTCTCTAGAATTTCTATGGGGATTCTATTAAAATTACTGGGCCCTCTATTTAAAGAATACCTGAAAAAAAATGCTGAAAAAATCACCTCAGAAAATAAGACCGCGGGAAATGACTAATTGAAAAAATAACAAGGGTCACAAGGGTCACTGGATCACTAGGGTCACGCTTTTTGAATATTTTTCTCTAGTGACTTTCTGCGGGTTTTTGTTGGTCCCATGATCCAGATCTAGGGGAAATAACTAGCCTGCGAGCGGGGGAGTAAATACGAGAGGTCAGAGAGTGACAGAGACAGACCAAGGGAGTTCATTCACGTTTTTGTTAGTGGATTTTTCATAAACATGAGGATTGAAACGTGTTATTTCTGCTCCTCGAGGATATACCCGGGGCACGGGATTCAATTCGTCAGGAACGATTGCAAGGTAAAGTGTAATTAGTGAATTATATGATTTTATGGAGAGTTGAGCTACTGCGTACACGTGTTTTGTTGACAGGGGTTTTAGGTTAGGATTGTTCATAAATTCCGAGTTTTCTCTCTTCCATCACGATATTAATCGACTTTTTAAACAATATAATGCATTGAAAATAGAATCAATCAATTGATTCGTGCGGATAACCCCGATTCGATTTTTTAAATGTTTGTAAAGGTTGAGATTTCATAGACATTCATTTTGGTAGATTCTATTAAAATATTTGATAGGAAAATATTCTATAGAAAAAATCAATAGAATTCGATTTTTCTATAGGGGAGGTTGGGGTAAAACGCACACTTTTGACCTCTTTTTAAATGTTAATGAGGGGTTGAAATGTTGATAAAATTTAATAATTTTTTTTTCAATACAAAGAACAGTTCTTTCTCTTTGTGACGAGCCTGAACTGAGTTCAATTGATCAATTTGTTTCTGAGTTATGAATAATTTTAAAAAAGTCTAAAGTGTCCGTTTTACCCTTACCCTTCCCTACAACTCACTCCATTGAGGTTTTTTTTCTACAGAATTTTCTTGTCTCAAATTTTCTGGTTTTGTTTGATTTTCTTGCTGAAAAGAAAAGAAAAATAGAATGAAAACAAACTTGACAAATTGGAGCCGAGGAAATTGAATTCAACTGAATTTTCCCATTGAATATCATCCATCAAACATTTCAATAGAAACGGCCAAAAACTAGTGAAAGTTCAATAGAAATTCAGCAGAATTATCTAAGGTTTTTCTATTAATTTTTTTTTTCGCGTGGAATAACAACGACGATGTGACAGCAATCCTGTAACTTCGAATGAAAGATTTACCGTTGGGCTTCAGTTTATGAGCTGTTCACCCCTTTTCCTTCCAGATATTCAAGTTCTGCAGAGCAAAGTGTCACGCAGCCTTTAAGAAGAAGAAGAACCCAAGGAAAACCAAATGGACGAAAGCCTACAGAAAAACCGTGGGCAAGGAGTTGGCGGTGGATCCCTCCTTCGAGTTCGAGAAGCGCAGAAATACTCCAGTTAAATACAACCGAGAGCTGTGGAGCAAGACAGTGGAGGCCATGAAGAAGGTCGAGAGCATAAGGCAGAAGCGAGCCAACACCCACATCATGCAGAGATTGAGGAAGGGTCGTGTGTTGGAGCAGGAGAAGGACATCAAGGAGGTGGAGAGAAATCTTTCCCTCATCAGGTCACCAGCTGCTGGCCTCAAGGACAGGAAGAAGCTGGAGGAGGCAGCCCAGAATGACGAGAAGATGGAGGAGTCCGAGGAGGAAATGGAGGCCGAGGAAATTGCCATTGAGAATTAATTTATTCGATCTTCCTTCGATAACAATTCAGTGGCGAAGTGGTAAAACGGTTCAAGTCGACTCATCTCCCAGTTGAGTTTTTGAGGAATATTTCCGAATCTAAGGAAGATAGCGAAATTTTCGTAATTACATTTGTTGTAGCACTCAATCGGCTCTACAAAAAAGGTTATAATAACAATTTTGATATGTCCCTCAGATTCCGAGATATTCATTGAAAACAGGTCGATAGTCAACATTGACTTGTCTCCTTTTACCACTTCACTACTGAATTCATCATCAATAGATTATTGTCAAATTATTGTTGTCTACGGTTTCAACGTTCTCGTGAAATCTGAGATGTTCTCAATTTTTCTTTTTGTAAATAAACGACTGTTCAGTTTTTTATGTTCAATTTCATTATTAATAGGACTGTCTGGGGATTTTTTTCGATATCGTTAATATTACCCACCAATTTTTTTATTGTTAAATTAACCATCAATTTAAATATTCATATTCAGAATTATTTTGTCAACCAATGATTGAGAAATTTAAATTACCAATTATATTATTTTTCAAATTTCAAAGAAGATCAGTATAAATCTTAATTATTGTAAGGTTCTCATAATATTACTAAATTAATGATTGATGCCGATTTATCCTCGGCTCGAATTCTTCAGCTTTTTGTTTGATTTTCTTGGGGAAAAAAAAAGAAAAATGGAATGAAAATAACTTGGAAAAATTGCGCCGAGGAAATTCTGTAGAAAATATCTCAATGGAATAAGTTGCACAGAATAATCGAATTCTATTAAATTGTTTCGTGCGTGTAAAATCATTTTCCCTCATTTCCTCTACATAATTTACAACCTTTTGTTCGTTTAATTACTAAAACAGTCCGAAAACTGCTGAAGGAACTTTAGAACCCCTTTTGTATGTCATAAACACAAGTTCAGAACATAATTTCGAATTCGTACTAGAATATTAAAAAAAGACTTTGTAATAGTTCACAGAATAAACCTTGAACTGTTGTCCACCGATCCAGTTATTCATTACAAATGCCTCCCACTCTGCGCAAGATATAAAAAAACAGCTCTCACGGGTGGACGAGTCATTCATGCACTAGCTGAGGTTCGACACAAATAGTTTCCGAATAGAAATATTTTGACCCGAAAATTTCCCAAAATCTCATTGTTGTGGAGTGGCGCTGGCAACAGTAGAGGCATAAAGGCATTTGATATTATTCTCTGATGGAAAATTGCGAGTCAATTAGTTTTTGACCAGAATGATAATTTGAATGTTTCATTAATTTCTGATTAATCATTGAGTGCGATTTTGGAGGATTTTGAAGTTTTATTCGCAGGTATTTAATCAGCTGTAATTGAATGTCAATTACTGATTGTTGCTGCCGCAGTGAGGGCTCTCTAACCTCTGGCCACTCATAGTCATTATAATTAATGGGGTTCGGCGATAATTAACGGAAACTCTTTAGTTTTGTGGCGGTGGAATTAGTTTTATTCACAATGTCGCCAGTATTAGGAGTTTGTTTGGTGGTTTTTGTGCTTGTGTTGGTGATTTTGATTGCTGAACAGTTGCTCCGGAGCCGGCGATCGAGGAGTGTGGAGGGAAAGCATGTTGTGGTAAATATGAAAACTGAATTGATGAGTTTACTAAATTTCAAATGAATTTTTCATATTTTTTTTTTATGAAAATGAGAATGAAAATAAAACAAAGAAATTTTTTTTGAGCTGAAATTTTACAGATTCGTTCAATTTTAGATATTTTTTTATAGTTTTTAATTGACATTTTTAAAAACCGTTTTTTCGATTTTACTGCATTTTTTTAAACTGGATTCACTATGATAATTAAATGAATAGTTATCGTGGGACAAAATTAGAAAAACTAATTGATGAATTAAATTTTAATTGGTAGCGATCGGTGGGGCTCAACAATACCTACATTTGAAAAAAATAAAGATTCAATTCCATCCATTCATTAGCGAACAATTAAAGAAAAACTTTATCACACACAATTGCACTTTCGGACTTTTTAGATCATAATGGGTTGATATAGGGGAGGTTGGGGTAAAATGGACACATTTGACTTTCTTAAAAATGTTAATAACAGGTTGAAATGTTGATGAAATTTTTTTCTTAATGCAAAGAACAATTCTTTCCCTTTGTAATGAGTCTAAGCTGAGCTCAATTGATGAATTTGTTCTTGGGTTATGAGTAATTGAAAAAAAGTCTAAAGTATCCGTTTTACCCCAGTCTCCCCTAACACAAAAAATCCAAAACTTAAATTTGAACGATCACAATGCTTTCATTCGGAAGCAAAAACTTGAGAAATTTGAGCCCAGAAAATTCTACAGAACACATTTAAATAGACTAAGTTGGAAAGAAACAAAGAATTCTATTGACTTGTTCTATAAAATATTTTCTATATTGAACATTTGAACAGAATCAGCCAAAAACTAATAAAAAGTTCGGCGACCGGATTTTTTCTCCCCAAAAAAATTCTCCGAAAAAAATTTCCCGTGGAAAAAAATCCGTCTAAATATTCACCCGGAATTATTTTCCCCTGATAATCAGCGAAAAAAAAAATAATAAAAAATCTCCGGCCAAAAATGAAAAATGAACATATTGTTATGATTGACTATCTTTCCCTTGAATGCATTCGATCTGTATTCATTCTTTTTTATCACCTGAACCTCTCCTCTGATATCAACACTCTCTTTTGATTTTAAAATTGATTCTTTCATGGATCTATTTTTTAATGTTCAGACGCATGTATATTTTCTATCGTCCCTTTTATTTAATAAAGTTTATTTATTAACCCGTACGCGTTTCAATATCATAATTTTTAACTTTATTGTTAATGTTTCAAAGTATTCTCGTTACTCCTTTAAGTTACACATGATATCACATTGTTCATTCAAATATTGAATTGTCAATTCAAATATCACAAGATATTTTTTTAATGTTCAGACGTATGTAGTTTTGATGAATGTTGTTAGTTTTTTTTATGAATCTGCGACTTTGTAGGACGAGAGTGCTTGTTAATGAAGATTCACTGATTATTGGGGCAAGTAATTGGTTCGAAAATGTTGACAAATAATTCATTACAGTAACGTAGTTTATTTATTATTGATCTATTGAAAAAGTTGAATTCTCATCTGGCGTGTGTTCGAAGATTGAAGGATGTAATAAATAAAATTGACGTTGGTAATGTGTGTTTGTGTAATTGTTTTTTACATTCGCAAGGAGAAATAATTCCGGGAGTTTGTTTCCGGGGAATTTTTTCAGGGGGAAAAAAATCCGAGAACCAAAAGCTCAATAGGAATCCAATAGAATAGTCTAACGAAATATTATAAATATAAATCCATCACACATACAAATCGTTTTTCATTTAAATCGATATTTACCGAATGATATTCACCTGATTGCAGATAACTGGAGGCTCCAGTGGCATAGGAAGATCCGTAGCCCTCCTAGCGGCTAAAAATGGTGCTCACGTGACAATAATCGCTCGAAATACGAAAAAACTCGAGGCAACGAGGAATGAACTTCTCATGGCTTCTAAAAATCGAGACACTCAGAAGCACGAAATTCTGTCATTGGACATAACTGTCGGCTACAATGCCGTTGAAAAGGCCTTGAACGATGTCGAGAGAACAATGGGGCCTATTTACATGCTTGTGAATTGCGCTGGTACCGCCATTCCTGGCAAAGTAGAGGACACAACTCCGGACAACTTGAAGTGGATGATGGATCTCAATTTCATGGGAACTTTCTATTGTATTAAAAGCGTTGTGCCGAAGATGAAGAGCGCCAGGGATGGAATTATTGTCCTAACTTCGTCGCAAGCTGCATTACTTGGTAAATATGTTGTTGGTATTTGAAATTTTTCAATGCTGGCTTCTTGGACTTTGGAGGAGTCGAAATGTTTCGAAGTTATTTGGGTGGAGGAGATAGGCACGAAAAAATTTAATAGAAAAACCTATCGAATTCGTTGGAAAATTCTATTGAATTTCTATTAAACTTTGTATTAGTTTTATATTTTCAATTCTATTGGCTGATTCTGTTGACATGTTCAATAGAAAACATTCAATAGAAAAAGTCTACAAAATTCGATTTTTCTGTGTAACTTATTCTTTTCAAATCGAATCGAATCGAATCGGAGCTCATAGCCCTGAAAATGAAGACTGCAATGTTTGCGAAACGTCGGCGCAATCCTGAAACCAAACGCCACGTCCATCCGGAAGCCAATAATGTCATTAATAATGGCCGCGAAAGTCTCAAACTAAGCACGAAAAAATTTTTTTTTTCGTTTTTTCATTTTTGATTTGTTAATTACGGAGATTAAAGAAAGTACCAGCAGAGGAGCCCGTTGTGCGTTCGAAATGTGCAATTTTTTCGAAATTAGTGTCGTTTATATATTTTTGAATATCTTTCACTGATGTTTCAACGGTTGAGAACGTCCTTTAGATCGAATTTTCAGAGTTAAGGAACAGACTCAACTGGATAAAATCCCGGAATTCAGAAAAGAGAACGGAAATTGCGAATTCAAGTACCGAAAATGGTTTCAATTAACTTCGAGTTAATTAAGTGCAGCAAGTGCGACGAACATAATCATAGATTTAAAAGGTCTATTTAGAGAGTATGAATTGCCGTATTAATGAGTACTGGTTGAGTGAATTTCAACGAATAATTTGATTACTGGCTAACTGGGTAATTGGGTATAACTTGATGAATTCATTCTCCATTACTGTTCTGTTATTTTTTCCTCCATTAATTACGATTTGATTTTCGAAGTGGAGTATAGAATGGGAACGTTGAATTTTTGATTGGACAATTATTTTCAATCCAATTGAGGTCAATTTAATTGACTAATTGAACTACAGAGCTCTTTAAAATATTTTAGTAGGGAAACGGAAATGGATTGATCGAATTTGTGGTTTTCATCGAAAATTCTGATTTCTGCGCGTAAATTTAAATCCAAGAGAAATAAATTTGTGATCAATTATTTTATTCATTTTTTTTCTGATTTTCTCTAGATTTCAATCTTTTTTATGCTTGAAAATGTTACTTTCTCATAAGACTCGGTGGTGTTTGGCACTCTTAAACAACTTGTATGAATAATATAATAATTTCTATTCATATGAACTTCCATTCAAAATTTATCACAGATTTTAATAACAAGTCAGTAATTCATTGAATCGAAATTTCGCTTACGCCATTCAACAAAGGAATGTTTAGGGTATTTTTGGTAAAAATTTCGGAATTTTTTATGAAAATTAGTTCGATTTACGAGAGGTTTGATGCATCTGACATCGAATTCAGTTCCATATTGTTTATGTATTGAAGAAAAATATTAAAAATAACTTGAAAAGAAAATCTGAAAAAATTCTAGGAAAATTCACAGATAATTCAGTTGTGATTATAAACATTCTGCACGAATTCCAGATGAATGTCGTTATTTACCTTTTCCGAACGAAACATCTTAAAAATTGAAAATCGAGGTGTGTTTCAGTAGTGAAGCGGTAAACCGAGTTAAGTCGATTTTCACTATTAGCCAGTTTTTGCTGAATATCTCGGAATCTAAGAGAGATAGCAAAATTTTTCTCATGACTTTTTTTATAACGCTCTATTGGCTCTACAAAAAAGGTCATGAAAAAATCTTTCTATCTCTTTTAGATTCCGAGATATTCGTCAAAAACTAGCCAATAGTAAAAATCGACTTAACCCGGTTTACCGCTTCGCTACTGGTTTATACTCCTTTGAAGGCTGAATTTGAATGCAACAACAGCTGCCTCCAATTATTATTCACTTGTTATCTCAATGGATTTTCAGGAATTTTTGGATATGGTGGCTACTGCAGTTCGAAATTCGCCCTCCGAGGTCTCGCAGAGAGTCTCGCGATGGAATTAAAACCCTACAACGTCTTCGTGACCCTGTCAATGCCCCCAGACACCGACACTCCTGGCTTCGCTGTCGAGGAATTGGCAAAACCTGTTGAGACAAAATTAATCTCAGGATCCTCGGGGATAATCAGCCCCGACACAGTGGCTAATCAGCTCTTGGAGGACGCCTTGTCTGGGAAATTCTTCTCCACGAGTGGAATCGATGGTTTTTTGCTGACTACTCTGTGCAGTGGAATGTCCCCAGTCTCCTCATTTGCACAATTGGCCCTCGAGGCACTACTCATGGGGCCCTTCAGGCTCGTTGCCGCCTGCTATTTAGCCTCTTTCGACAGGATCATCAAGAGTTGTATGAAAAATCGAGATCAGAATAAAAAATCTGAGTGATGAGTCGTAATAAATGGATTTGTGAATTTTTTTCTGAGTGTTAAATTCAGAACAAAATGTCATGGAACTTGTTTTTACTGCGGATGTAATTTTTCAAATAAGTCTGTATGAAAAATTACATTTTGGATAAATTTTCTTCCCGTAGAAAATGGAATTATGTGGGTAACGAGTGATTTCAAGAGAAAATGTGAATAAATCTTTTTTGTTGAAAATTCAATTCTCTGCAAAAAGTTGGTATGACATTTTCCTCTAAATTCACCTACTCTCGAGACCCATGCATGTCGAACATAAGTCTCAAACCTGAATTGTTCAATAAATTTAGTTATTTCTTCATGGCTCGAGTCGTTAAGAATGAGATGATCTCCGAATAAATTTAACCAATCAAAGGTTCGATTTAATTATGAAAAAAAGAGTTATCTTCTCACATTCCGCACAGAATTGTACCTGGAAATAATAAAAAAAGGAGTGAAATCATCAACTCATAAACAGTTTTGGCTTACTTTTATTAGTATCCCATAATTTTCCACTTTTTTTTCATTTCTTCTTGTTCATAGTATAATGTTCTTCATTAAGCATTATGTTCTTACACACATAGAATGGGCGTTCTTCTCCCTCCTCATGAATCTCCTCGTATTTGCGACAATATTCCAAACAAAACCCAAGACATCCTCGATCGCTCATAATCGGTGTTAAGATATTTAACTCTTTAATAATTAAAAATATCAATCGACGAATCGAGTCTACCACTCAAGCCACTCCATCGTTAACTTCAATTATTGTTCGTTCCTCCCTTTAAAAAAATTTAACAAATTAAAAATCGCGATCAAGGGGGAACTCGCGATGGAGGAGAGGCTAAAGGTAGAGTCTTAATTCATTAAAAAAAAATTTCCACTCGATGTATCGAATATCAAATGACTTGGAAATTATTCTCACGCTCTTAATAAAGTGAATGAAGTGAATATTTTCATATTCCATTAGTGAATGCAATGATTTTTATTCAACAATCATCTCTCACTCACTCACTCTCTTCACACGTTATAAATTATTATTGTAATTTATAATTCATTTTCTCCAGCATTTCAATTCATTCTTCGTACGTCATTCGCTAAAATCCGAGTCTCAGCGTCACCTCGTGAATTCGACAGTTGAAATCCACGAGGCAAGACTGCTTCGAGTGTTCAATCAACTCCATTAATTCATTATTCACTTGATCAATAATTTTTCATCGATTTTTTCCACGTGTTCGTCCGCTCGACAATTGAATGCCATTTCAGGTGAGGATTTTTCAATTATAGGGGATAATTCTTGGGATTTGTTCAATTATTCGGATAATTAGTGAGAATCATCGAGCAAATCCGGTCGTCGAACGGTCGAGGGTGGAGAAAATCTCTCGGACGATGCTGATTGAAGATGTTTTAGTGTCTTAAATCTTGTGAAACGATTTTTCCTCTCGTCTCGAAGCTCTGGACTCGGGATTCTGGGAGAATTTTATTTACTTTGTGGCATTACACCTGGGCCAAGGGTTGTTTGAGCCAAGGTGACATGATTTTTCGACGCATACTCGTTAATTGCACGAGGACACGTCGAACGATTCGGTGTAATTAAATAGAATAGGGTAATTAATGAATTCAGTACCGAAGGGAATTTTATTTTTGTTTTTTTTACATCTCGGAATTGAAGAGGCATAGCGAGATTTTTGTGAGGACTTTTTTTCAGTTGATGAAATGATCGATAAAAGAGTCTTCAAGAAAATATCGACAACTCGACTGAAGTCGGATTTTCTCGTTTTCCCTTCGCTACTGAATTTTTAGGTAGATTCTTTGTAAAAACATTCGTAAAGAGATTTTTTCTCACTAAAATAATCAGTAATACTCTTGGGTAGTTATTTTTCTAGGGAAGTATGAAAAATTGAAGGAAATGAGAAATTCAGTGGTGGAAGTGAAATTGTAAAAAAATGTTTTTAGTATTTTTGTAGGGGAGACTGGGGCGAAATATTTAGGAAACTTCATTTTAAGTTGGGATTCAAACGATGCAAAGGGTCAAGCGACCCTTATTGACATCGTAAAGGTCAGACAATCCTTAAGGACGTTTGACCCTCAATTCTAAACGTGAAAACCAAAAGAAAATTTTTTAAAACAAAAAAAAAAACAACTGTCGTTTATCCTTGTTTCATTTCGCTCCGCCTTCTCCTAAATGTCGAATTATCTCGATAGGGAGTGACTGTAGAAGAAAATGTCACAGAATATTTTCGTAGAAAATTCAATTGTCTACAAAAAATATTTTATGATATTTTCTTGTAAAACTACTCATTTCTGAGATAAATGAGAAATATCGAGAATGAAGCAATCTCACTCTTTACGTTTCAGCACTCCACTGAACATGTAATTATCTCGATAACGAGTGATTTTACGGGACAATCTGTTAAAAACTTTTTTATCCGAAATTTAGGTCTCTCCGAGAAAGGTTTTCAGACATTTTCTCGTAAACCAACTCGTTCTCGAAATAAATAAAAAAATCGGGAAAAAAGAATTCTATTATTACGCATTATCACTTCACAACTGAATTACTCTAGTAATTTCATTCTGGGGATTCAATTACCACTTGGTTTTTAAGCAATTCAAAAAGTATTACTGTACTCCACTTATTTACAATCATCAGTAACACTAATAATAGGGTTAAAATTATTGAAATACTCCCATTAACTAAAGCAATGCGCTTCTGTACAATTATCGAGGCAATCAGTGGAGCAATTTCGACGTATTCTCGCATGCACACATTTTATTTTTCATTTCTCCATTTCGTTATACTCTTGAGTATTCGTCGAAGAGCCTGCGACGCAAGACGGATCGTGGTGCACGTGTTTAAGGGAAATAAATTTATTTTTTCAAATACATCAGTCGATCCCGAAACTTTGCACGACGATATGATTTTATTTTGTTTTTATTCTTCACCATTACTCTGTCATTCTCGTTTCTCTGAACATTTTGGGAGAAAACGAACGTGCGAGTTTCGGGCTCCAAGCACCCTGTAAAAAAAATTGAAAGAAGTGGAGAAAATTGTTTCGGGAGCGGGAACAATCGATTTTGACATTTGATAATTGTCGATTTTCTTCACATTTTTCAACAATAAAATGATTCATTGTTAAGGATGTTCTACACCCTTTCTGCCAAAATTCACGTTTTTTTAATTTTTCTGGTGAAAAAATATAACGTTTTTGCGTTTTGTCATTATTTAATGACTGACGAAATTTTAAGGTGGTGCGAACATTTTCCTGCGTTTTCTCTAAACTTTTAAAAAGAATCACAAAACTGTAGAAAAAACGCATGAAAATTATCGCACCACTACGCAACTTCGTGAGCCATTAAAGAATGACAAACCACAAAATCGTTATATTTTTTTACGTCACTCCCATCGATAATTTGCCAAAAAAATGAAAACAACGTCAATTTTGGCTAAAAGGGTGTCGAACATCCTCAAGGTATTTTTTGCATCTAAAAAAACATGCAACATTAAATTTTCGCAAACGTGAAATTTTTGACATTTGTTAATTGCTAATTATTATAAATATTCCTTGATATTCTTCTATAAAACAGAACTTTTTAACGAGATGATGTCATATTTAATGAGCGGAAATGTCGACTTGGAGCGAATGTCGATTTTTTCATTTTTGTCATTACGCAATTATCTCAATTACTATTGGTTCAATGAGAAAATGGCAGGCAGGCAGGGTGCGGGTGTCAAATCGAGAATTGTACTTCGATAACTCCAAAGTAGCAAATAAAGTAAAAAATAAAAATGACTTTTTAAAAAAGACTGAATGTCATGAGATTTTTTCCTAGCTGACAAAATTTCCCCCAAAAAATTCCTCAACTATTCCTTTCACCCCCGAAATCTCAAATTTCTCTCAATTTTTTCATATTATCAATTTTTTAATCAACAGAAGGCGGTCTTTAATAACTACAATAGACATTGGTACAAAAATTCAATGCTGCTACGATACCCTAGACGAATTGTTTATATATATATTATATATATTTTATTTATTCTTCATTAATTCGTTTCAAAGGAGTGACGAGGACGATTCACTGGTGTTTCCCAGGCGTTCTCGTGTGGCATACGCTGGGACACAATCCCACGGCCACCCAAGAAAGGGAAAACTCTGTGTAAATAAAGGGAAAATAATTGAATTGGTCCAGGTCACACCTTTTGTTCACATTGATGTGGCGTCATTCGACCAACGATGACGTCAGTCCAACGAACTTAGTTTTTTTTTATTCTTCCATTCTTGTCCAGTATTTTTTCATCCCTTACTCTCATTTACTCACGCTGGGTAATATCGGACAATATTCAGCATTTGTTCTAGTTTCTCTTGAGTTTTTATTTACTTAGAGACTAGGCTTTAATCAAGTGTTACGGCTAGAGCGTGTGGCCGGCCCGTGCTATCCTCAGTCGTGTTTTTCTGACGGTTTTAAATTAATTTTTTTTTCACAATTTCTTTGAGAAATCGTGGGAATTTTTGGGAGATTCTACGATTTTTTTACAATTTTTTCTTACAGGGGAATCAGTCATTTTGATTGAGAGATTAATTGGCTTGTCATTGTTGAATGATCATTTAGTGATTATTTTTTAAAGATCTTTGGAAGGATATTGTTTAGGGGAAAATACTATAAGACATTCTATGTAGAGGATTTTCCACAAAACCGAATGATTCCGGAGATATTTCCAAATAAATCGAGAGAGAATTCTTTGTCGAATTCAATATTTCGCTCTTTTCGCTCATTTCACTTCCTTCGCTCATGTCTTTGGAGGGTGAGGCTCAAAATAAAATATCATGAGACGTTTCCGTCGAGAATAATCTACAAAAAGCTCACCATATTTTTCTCTCCGAGCCCAACCATTTTCCGAATGAGTCAATTCTCCAATTTTGCTCAGTCCGTAAATATTTTTGAAAGGATGGGACTAAGAATTTTTTTTACAAAATTGAACCCAACAATTCCCGACATATAAGCGAAATATTAATAACGTAATCCATCAAAGGGTTTAATTTTCATTTGTCTCTCATCTTGCTCATTTCGCTCATACCTTTGAAAGGAAGGGGCTTAGCAGAAATTATTATGCGATTTTGCTAGAAAATTTAGTGACTTACGAAAAACATCACATAAATATTTTGCGCTTTTGCTCTGTTCGCTCATTTCGCTCGCCTGCAAAAACCAATCAGTTTCATCAATTAAAAATCAATTAAACTTATATCTCATCATGTCAATCATTAATCCCTCAATCAAAACAAACAACTCTCCAGTCATCTGCATTGAGCAAAACAGAAGCCACTGCTTCAGGACAAAACCCGATCAAACAATTCCCAAAATACAATATCATCCCCTCAATTCGAAAATAAAAACCAAAATTTCCCAAATCATGAGGATGACTCCTTCAACAACAATCAACAACAATCAATATTCCTTAAGAATAAACATATCTCTGAATAATTAAAACCTCGCGATACATTAATCTGATATCATCACCAGTTAGCACAGGCGGCCAGACATATTTTTATTATTATTTCCATTTTACGTTATGATTTAATTATTATTATTTTTAGCCTCTCTCAAAGTTCATTTCCCCCCGAACAAAAAAACGTACGTTCACCTTTTATACGATTCAGAAATTACACATTAACATTAGGTTTAATGTAACACGTACGGTATATCGTAATTAATTTAATGGTATTTATAACTAATTATTTACAGACAATCACATGAATCCGTAGGTAATCTAAATATCGTTCGTATAATTTTCCTCATTGTTTTTTTGTTTCATTCTTATTTCAGATGTTATTCTTTCTTGATTATTTTCTGGCACGACTTCTACCTCCGAGGCACGCAAAACTCAATCCCTTTTTTTTAATGGAGAATATTTTATTATATAAATTTGAAATTTTTTGGATTTTCCTCTATTTAAAGAATTGTTTTTTTTATTTAGGTCTCTCGCGGGTCTGTGAGCTGAAACTTGTTCAATTTCCCTTGTGGCACTCGATTTATATCTTTCAAATTCCTTCTCGCGATAATTAATTGTAATGCAATAGATTTTTGTATATAGGATTTATCAAAAAATTCGCAAACTCTCGCGAATTGATGGTAATATCACGTTAAGTGAGTAATGCAGGAAGGATTTTTCGGTTTTTGGGAGTTGAGGTGCATTTGTGGGAGACAATTTTTTTTAAAATTTCGTTTTGTATTTTTTTAAATGTTTTTATAACTAAACATATGACGGAAAATGCGAAATAAGAGACCATTATTTCTCAACAAAAAATTTTGACTTTTAATTTTTAACAATTCAGAAAACTTTTGTTGTTTTTTTTGTTTTTCATTGAGGATGGTCTTGAAGGTCAAATGAACCTATCTGGGTACTGTTTGACCCTTAAGACCATTTGACCCTCAATTTCAAAAGTTCTTACGGGTCACTTGACCCATAAAACCATTTGACGCTTATCTAAGAACAAAGACAACAATTTCTTAATTATGCTGAAGGATAAATCATCGTTAGGCCCAAACAACCCTTCAAGGCGTGAGCGGTTAAGGGTCAAATGGCCCCTCCCTTATCCCTTTTTGACCCTTACGACCATTTGACCCTACAAATCTAAACGTTTTCAAGGGGCCTTGGAACCATTTGACCTTCAGCTACAAACAAAGGAAACTAGTTTTCTAAATAGGGCTGGGGGTCAAATGGGTTTTAGGGTAAAACAACCATTGAGGATGTTTGGAGTTGAGGGTCAATTTGTCTCAAGGGGCGAATAATTTTGGAAGACGTGGAAGGTTAAGGGCCAATTGACCCTTTCTGATCACTTTTCAATCCTTAAAGCCATTTGACCCTCAAAATCGCTTGACCCTCAACCCCAAACGTTCTTAAGGGTCATTTGACCCCCAAAATCACTTGACGTTTAACCCAAAATGCCCTTGAAGGACGTTTGACCCTCAACCCAAACGTTTTAAGGGTCATATGACCCTCAATATCACTTGACCCTCGACCCCAAAGGTCCTTAAGGGCTGCTCCACCCTCAAAACCATTTGACCCTCAACCGAAAACGAAAAAAAAATCCATATTCCCTTCTATTCATTCCCCAGATAATTCCATACAATTAACTCCAACTAAACCCCGAATAAAATCGAGGACATTTCCCTCCCCAAAATAAACATTCATATTCATTACGCCCCTCCACAAACACAACCTCACCCTGTGCCTCCCAAATCCCCCAGCATTATCCTAAATATCAATAATGAAATTCAAGTGTATTACGTAATTAATGAATCAGGACTGTTCAATTACCATTAAACAAAAACCTGAATACGACTCAATACTTCATCCCCCTATTTACTCTGGCGTCATTGACACCCACTCTCACGCATATTCACCAGTTTATTCATCCCTCTCCGGGCATTAATTCAATACAATGGTGTATAAATGCATAATGAGGATCAACGTGTGAGAATGTACATACTCAATTTCATTCCATAAATGAAACATCGACCACAATTTAATGCTCATCGTCTCGAGTTTATTAATTATGCCATTAATCATATCTGAGAATTTTTATTGTCTCTGACTCTGATAAATTCTCCAAGATCTGATTAATTCGTATTTTAAATAATTTATCCCCTCGTTTATTCTTTCTTCATGAATTAATTAATCAATTCAGCGTTGATTAATTGATTTCGTTCATTTTTTAAATTAATTGCTAATTGGTTAGTCAGTCGAGACGACAAGCAGGTGCAGGACGTCGAGTATGTACACTACAATAGTTTTTTTAATATCTTCTACAACAATTATAATGTCAATTATTAATAACGATCGAACAAGTTTCAATTCTCCAACGAGAGATGATATTTTTATTTAGTGAATTTTATCATTCGTATATATTTGAAAATGTTTCATCGATAAAATATTATACTCTGTAAACGACCCCCTGGGCAGGAGTATTTTTCCATCGGGTTTTCTTGTTTATTTACAAGTGGGCAGACTAGCAATTTTATTTATTTCGTCGCTTTTTTGTTGCTGTTGGTGTTAGGGAGGAAATTTTTTATTTGAGGCGAATGGAAATGCCATTTTACGCTCTGGTGTTGGGTCAATATGAGAAATTTTTTATGATGAGGGGCAAAAAAAGTTTACTTTAATAGAATTAATTGAGGATTTTTTAGTTTAATTTCATTGGGCTTTAGTTTTTGCTGAATATCTCGGATTCCAAGATAGATAGTGAAGTTTTTATTGGAACCTTTTTTGTAGCTGATGAAATTCCCTACAAAAAAGGAATTTACAAAGATTGCGGTAGCTAGTGTTCGTTCCGAGATATTTGAAGATTAAGAGGTGTTTTTGTGAAATTGATGTATTTCATTTCACTCACGTTCGGAGTAAGTTGTTTAAAGACAAATATCTCGGAATCTGAGGGAAATAGCGAGATTCAGAATTTTATGAGCTACAAACATGATCTTGACACAAATTTTATCTCCCTTCAACTGCGAGATACTCTACAAAAACAAACCACAGATATATCTCAAAAATTGATTATTAAAAGAGTAAAATTGAGATTAATTTTTTCCTCCTCTTCTCGACTAAATTATTTACAAATTAAATGGGATATTTTCTGAATAAAAATCATCTCTCCCCTCATCAAATAATCGACACAATTCCTCATGTATTCATACCCAAAAAACATTCGATTCAAATAAATCATTTTTCTCCCCTCTATTTTATATTCAGAAACACAATCTCTCCATCTGGACTCCTCGATTATGCCGGTTTGTGATTCAGCAAAAATGATAATAAAAAAACCACCAAAGACGAACGTTGCAGGAATAATAAAAAATTGCAGAGGCGAGTAGATTGAATGTGAAGTAGCGCGTGCGAGGGCAATATCAAAATGAAAAATTACACTCGGAAGACGAGGAGAGGTACTACAAGTTGAAAAAATCAACTGACGTTTCAGGATCAGACCCGGGGGGGAAGTAGCCCGCTGCGATTACGTCGAGACTCTGCACGCGAATCCCTTAATATCGATGAAATATCGAGGCGGGAGGGGAGGGGGGGGACCTAATAAATGACCTACCTGACGGGTTGCAATGTTAAACAAACCGATGTAATTGATTGACAAATGCTAACATATACGATATAATCGGCAGATAAGTCATCAACTTTGAAATATCGCGTAATTTTCAAAAAAAAATTCCCATAATGAAAAAAAAAGGATTTTTTTTGGTTTAAAATGAGATTTTTTTTTAATGAAATTAAAATTGCGAAAACCGGAAAACCAAAAAATAAAATGGAACACCAGGAGAAACTTCGTATTTTGTTGTTTTTAGTTGAGGGTCAAATGATTTTGAGGGTCAAGGGTCAAGACCATTTGATCCAGAACCTTAAACTTCTTAAAGATTATTCTACATTATCCCCGGGCTATTTACACGGTCAATCCTTGGGTGTTTTTAAGGTATAAATTACATGGAACGCAGGACGATTACAGGACGCTGTATGCTATCTTTCAACTTTCCGAACCTCTCTGCGAGGGAAATAAATAATTACGAATGCACAAATTAAAAAATTCTTCCTAAAGAATCTCTAAGTTCTTAAAGAAGTTGTAGAATCTCTTATTTCTTGAAGTTCTTAAGGATCGTTTGACCCTTAAGACCATTTGACCCTCAACTAAAACGCCCTTAAGGGTCGTTTGACCCTCAATACTATTTGATCCTCGAGTTTCAAGGTTCTTAAGGGTTATTTGACCCTCACAACCATTTGACCATCATCTCAAAGCATCTTTAAGGGTCGTTTGACCCTTATTGTCTAATATTCGTGAGGGCTGTTCGCTCTCGAAGACCATTTGACAGATGTTAAACATTATTAGGGGATGTTCGACCCTCAGTTTCAAATATCTTTAAGGGTCATTGTTTCACCCTCAAAAGTATTTGACCCACGAGTTACGTGACCATTTGATCGTCAACTCTAAGAATCCTGAAGGGTCATTTGACCCTCAAAATCAGCTAAACCTCAACTATAAAAAAAAAATCTTTTGTCAATTGTCCTCAATTATCGCGTTTATTGGTGTTCCATTCTGCCTCGATCTCCCCTAAATAAATAAATTATAAGCAAAAAAAACTTTTTTTTGTTTCACCTGAAAAAATCCAGCAAAAAAAGCAACAAAAAATTATTTTTCATTCAAGAGAAAAAATGAGAGATTTTCATAATAAAAAAATAAAAATAACAGAAATTTGATAATTCCCACAGGGAACACACACTTTATATTAAATTTTTGAGCACCTCTCCCTCCTCGAATAAAAATTTCTTCGAAAAAACTTTCCAGCCATTAAAACTTTCCCCACTCAGGTATTCACGATTTCTTGTTCAATCTAGTCATTTTAACTTATTCCCAGGGATAATGTCCGGGGTCTCGAGTTTAAAACTGAAAGTAGTAAAGATCCCTTCCTCGTTTTCCCTCTTTTTCGAGGAAGTGTAGGTGGAATTGAAATGCCCCCGGCGTGTAACGGAAGCCCGGCGCGCCCAATAGCAAAATCGATGCTGACTTGTGATGGTGGTTTCGTGAGAGCTAATGCCGGTGAAGACATTTTTAGATATAAATTGTGGTTGAGTTGTGGCAGAAGATAATTTCAATCACTCCATCCCTTCAACTTTTTTAAAATTTGGGTTTCCAATCAATTTTCAAAAATTTCAAAAAAGGACTTTGAAAAAAAAAAAATAGCAGAATTTTTTTCTGTGTTCAAGTCTGAGGCATTTCCGTTTCCGTTCACTACAATTAACCTTTTTTCGCTAATAAGCTTCCGAGATAAGTGAAAGAAAAAAAAATTAATTTGAAAGATTTTTCTTTCAATACTTGAAGACTACGGGGGCAAAATGGGTGCAATTGTTTTGGATCGGAAATTTTCCTCATCATGCGAAGTGGAAAATTATGATTTTTTTTTTGAAGATCGATATCTCGAAATCTAAGAGAGACAGTGCAATTTTTATAAGAACCTTTTTTGTAGAGTAGAAAAAGAGCTACAAAAAACATGGAGATAACAATCCAGCCATCCCCCTCAGATTCCAAGATATTTCGAAAAAACAAATCCTTAAAACCGTGAATTCTCGCATTTTTTGAGAACAGCATAAACTAAAACGAATTGCCTTCATCCGTAAACACCCCAGGAACGGCAGAGTGAAATTCCGTGCTTTTTTCTTCATTTTCCACGTATTTTTTTATTCTTCAAAATGAGACGTGACTCGTGCAAATCGCATCATTACTTCAGGAGCTATTGACGATTGAAAACTTCTGCCACTTCACAATGGAAAAAAAAAATCCCTCGCTTTTAAAAATGATCTTCTGTCCCAAGCTGACCGAAGCTCTCGATTCATCAAGTGCTCTCTCAACCTTCACAAAAACTCCCACAAACTACACAATCAGCCAGGAGTTTTCCATATTAACAGCATTTCGACGATAATTTCCAATGAAACAAAAGAATCTAGGGCTCCCAATTCCCATTGATCATTCAGCGAGCCTCGGCGACGTCGTTAGCATCCAGAAAGGGAGGAGCGTGTCGAGGTGAATTTTCATCACGTACCTCCATCAATAACAACTCAACGAAAATTGTGGACTTTTTTCTCCTTGATTACTCTCTTCCTTTCACCCCTCTTATTTTTCTTGTTCCTCTTTTTCCTTGAGTTTCTAAGGGTTCAATCGGGCGGGATTTATGGGGTGGAGGGGAATGATTATCGTGTGGTATAGGCGAGCCGGATTGATCTCTGATAAGTGAAAAGGGCCAATGATAGGAGAACGAGGAGAACAAAGAGCCGTCTGCCCTGGTTTGAGGAGAGACTCACGGATCCTGCTAGCCACCAAAGGGCACGACAACCACCTGGCGCTGCACTTATGCCTCTCTGGATCGCTGCAGGATGCTCACCTGAAATTAATTTTCGAATGATTCATCTGTTTCATTCGGAGGGAAAAATGTTATCAGACTTTTTTGTTAGAATCTATTGTTATTGTTTAATTCAAATGAATAGTATATTATGTCATTAGGCGATAAAAGTATTATAAAGCCACATTCGCCAGATAATGCTTTTATCACCGTGTGAGGCATCACGGCAAAATATCAGTCTCAAAATATCACACCGCAAAATATCACATGGATAAATACCATAATATGAAAATATCATTTGTGATAAATATCATTTTTTAAAATATATCATATCATATCATGTAATTTTTAAATTTTCAATAATATTAATTAATTTTTTTAATTTTCAATATATTCAATGATATTTCAATGGTTTTTCTTGATTTTTCGTCGCGTGTGTGAACACGACCGTGTAATTCTTCATTCTCCGATAATTCATTACCACAATACGGCTATTTAATTCCATTTTCGGTATGTAAACACTGCTGGGTTTTTCCCTCTCCTTATAAATCAATATATTGATTTTCTGTTTGGGTTTAGGAGAAATTGTTTGATTTGTTTTCAATTCATGTACACTCGTAATTTTTTTTTTTAAATTTGTTTATGATCATTTTGGTTTGTGATATTTTTTGTGTGTGATATTTTGAGGCATGATTTTTTGCCGGTGATATTTTGATATGTGATATTTTGCCGTGGAGCCCCGTGTGATATACGCTATTTTATGTCGTTGGGCTCGAAAACCGCGATCTAACCGAGTGAAGCGAGTTCGCTTCGCTCGGTTAGATCGCGGTTTATCGGGCCTAATGACATAAAAAACTTTTTCTATGATTTTTTTCAATGCTAATACAATTCAATACAAAAAAAGCGACGGATCTTATTCCCAGGGATCTTTTTTCACAGGGATAAATTCGGCTTCGGATAATTTTGCGGAGGATATTTTCAATCTGACTATTTTTTCGCGGATATTTTTATAAGGATATTTTGACGTGCCACCGCGGTCATGATATGCACAACACTACCAATTTATTCTGAATCCTGTGCCAACGTTTCGAGTGCTAAATGCACTCCTCATCAGGGCAATTTTATTTCATATAATCATCTAACTCTTCTTATTGAACATTGTAATGTCAAATTTTTACTCTATTTAAGCAAATACATCAAAACGACAACTCCCCATAACAATGATGGGGACAACACTACCAATTTATTCTGAATCCTCATGAATCCTCCTGAATCCACATCGTCATGGTTATTTTCGTAAAAATTAATTTTTTAAAACAACAAATAAATAGCAATCTTGTTGAATTACTCGTAAAAAATTGTCAGGACTCTAAAAGGAGGCCATCCTTCCGGAAAACCGAACCTTCAGCCAGGAACAACTTTTGTTGAATGAAAGTTAATGATGCAATTTCATCCCCAGGTCATTAGTGCTTTCCGATAGTTTCAGAGATTTATCAGATTTTGATATTAAATTCTTGTCACCTCGCGAAAAATGAAATTTTTTGTTTATCTCGTTTGCGACTATAATCTCCATTCCCAAAATTGCAGCTGTAATCCCCTTTTGAACTGACATTTTAAAACATTCGTTGAACGTGAAAGATGTGTACCGCCCCCTGAAACGGGGAAGTGAAACTTTTCTGAGCCCGGAAATGAACTTTTCAATTTAGCATTATGAATGACGATTAAATTGGACGAGATCCTACTGAATAACATCCTTGTAAATTACCGGGCTGATAAATCACCGGCTACAATGCTCATTTTCGCCCGAGTAAAATCCCTTGTGAATTTTCGAAGGAACAAGAAGGAAATTAACTATTCAAACACATCTCTCACATTTTTTTAATATTAAGATTTATGAAAAAACTTGTCCGGAACATAGAATTTCAGATAGATTAATGTAAACTCACGGGGTTAATGAGGCTATTGGTTCCCCAAAATTATCAATAAAGGCTTAGAATCCCCATTTTTCACGAATTGTTGATTTGTCGGACTAATTAGCATTCAGAAATCCCTCTTTCATCCAGTTTGTTACAGAATTTTCCATTTTGGAAATTATTTCTGGTCGGAAATGATGAAATTTTTGCGATTTTATTCATCCAAAAGAATGAGTGAGTAAAATTATGTGAGGAGTGAAGCGTCAAATTAATCTCCATTAAAATTGTTATTTTTATGCAGACGAAAATGGGAAGAGAATGTACTCGCGCCATTAGCGTCACAATTCACTACTAAAACGCGATTACATGTTGAAAATCATGTGACCTCCATGATCTTTATTCTGACCCTTACGACCCTTAATCTGATCATCGTGACCCTCATTCTGGCTCTCGTGAGCCCTTATTTTGCCCTTTATTTCTGACCTTTAATTTTGGAGTCTTAATTTCGAGTACCAATTTTTCATCACCGGAAATCTATTTGGATTTTTATAATATAGAGACCCTTGTTTTGACCCTTGTGATCCTTAGTCTGACCCCCATGACCTTCATTTGGATCCTCAATCTGACCTTTGTGATCCATAATCTGACCCTTGTGACCCTTATTCGGATCCTTAATCTGACCTTTGCGATCCTTAATCTGATACCTTTGTGATCCCTAGTTTCTGACCCTTGTGACCCTTATTTTAATCCTTAATGTGATCTTTGTGATCCTTAATCTGACCCTTGTGACCCTTATGATCCTTAATCTGACCCTTGTGACCCTTATTTCGATCCTTAATTTGACCTTCGTGATCCTTAATCCGACCCTTATGACCCTTATTTGGATCCTTGATTTGCCCCTCATCATAACCCTCGCGACCCTTATTTTGACCCTTGTGATCCTTAATCTGACCCTTGTGACCCTTATTTCGATCCTTAATTTGACCTTCGTGATCTTTAATCCGACCCTTATGACCCTTATTTGTATCCTTGATCTGCCCCTCATCATAACCCTCGCGACCCTTATTTTGACCCTTGTGACCCTTATGATCCTTAATCTGACCCTTGTGACCCTTATTTCGATCCTTAATTTGACCTTCGTGATCCTTAATCCGACCCTTATGACCCTTATTTGGATCCTTGATTTGCCCCTCATCATAACCCTCGCGACCCTTATTTTGACCCTTGTGATCCTTAATCTGACCCTTGTGACCCTTATTTCGATCCTTAATTTGACCTTCGTGATCTTTAATCCGACCCTTATGACCCTTATTTGTATCCTTGATCTGCCCCTCATCATAACCCTCGCGACCCTTATTTTGACCCTTGTGACCCTTATGATCCTTAATCTGACCCTTGTGACCCTTATTTCGATCCTTAATTTGACCTTCGTGATCCTTAATCCGACCCTTATGACCCTTATTTGGATCCTTGATCTGCCCTTCATCATAACCGTCGTGACCCATATTTTGACCCTTGTGACCCTTAATTTTGGAGTCTTAACCCTCTACGGTGAAAGTCGGCCTGAGTGGGGACGGGCAATCCTTACGGAAAGTGCAGGAGTGGGAAACGCCCATTCACCTCAGAGGGTCAATTTTGAGTGCCAAATTTTCATCACCACAAGTCGATTTGGATTTTTATAATATAGAGAGATTATTATTTCAGTTACACAATGCTTCCACTCGGAAGCAAAAAACCCTGTGTTTTGGAGAAAGAAAATTCCCCTCAGTGTACGATAATAACAGTTTGCCCGTCCATCCATCGAATGTTAGTTATGGCCGGATATGTCTCCAATCCTCAATGAAAAATGAACAATTACCGTTGAGAACATGAAGGATGATACTGGCACTGTCGAGATTACTCGGACTGCAGGTATAATTTCCCGTGTCCTCGAGTCTCGCATTGTGTATAACGAGCTGACTGTCATAGCCGTTCTCGGTAGGCGTTGGCTGATGAATGACTAGTTTACCATACGGATCATTCAGGAGCCTTTTGCCCCGGTGATACCAGAACACGTAGGACGGTGCCTCGACAGACTGATTTATCACACAGTGGAGTACTACTGTGCTCCCAGTCCTCACGAATCTCTCACGGTCACCCAATATTTCAATTTTTGGCACTGCAAATATTTTTTTACAATTACGTTAAAATGTTTTTTTTTCTCCAATATTTCTTTGTGAGTGACAAACGATTTTCAATGTTTTAACCATTGTATAAATTAATTGATATGCATTTTTTTTAATTGATTTTTTTTTAATTGATGGAAGTATACTTTATTTCATTAGTGAAGTGGTTTGAATTGATTGGTTTAATCATTTGTTGGATGATATTCTTTAAAAAAATTGATATGTGTATAGATACGAATTTGAATATAAAAATGGTGCTTTTTAATTTTTTTAATTGATTCAAATATACTTTATTCAAGTGAATAATGGATTTTAATAACAAAAATGATGATAATTAAAATTTTTTTTTCCCCAATATTTCTGGGTGAATGACAAACGATTTTCAATGTTTTAACCATTGTATAAATTAATTGATATGCATTTTTTTTAATTGATTTTTTTTAAATTGATGGAAGTATACTTTATTTCATTAGTGAAGTGGTTTTCATTGAATAGTTCAATCATTTGTTGGATGATATTCTTTAAAAAAATTGATATGTGTATAGATACGAATTTGAATATAAAAATGGTGCTTTTCAATTTTTTTAATGGATTGAAATATATTTTATTCAAGTGAATAATGGATTTTAATAACAAAAATGATGATAATTAAAATTTGTTTTTCCCAATATTTCTTGGTGAATGACAAACGATTTTCAATGTTTTAACCATTGTATAAATTAATTGATATGCATTTTTTTAATTAATGGAAGTATACTTTATTTCATTAGTGAAGTGGTTTGAATTGATTGGTTTAATCATTTGTTGGATGATATTCTTTAAAAAAATTGATATGTGTATAGATACGAATTTGAATATAAAAATGGTGCTTTTTAATTTTTTTAATTGCTTGAAATATATTTTATTCAAGTGAATAATGGATTTTAATAACAAAAAATGATGATAATAATTTTTTTCACTTCTAAAGTTGATTGAAAAATACTTTATTTAATTGATGAATTAATTTCTATTGAATATTTTAATCATTTATTGCAGAAAAATATTCTTTAAAAACATTTCATAATGAATAAAAGATATTTTTGAGTTACAAAAATTGAATAAATATGTCAACATAAATTTGCAATTTGAGGTTTTAATATTTTTTTTTTTCAAGTTAAAAATTTTTTTTTTTTAAATTGATTGAGATATATTGTATTCAATTTATTAATGGGTTTTAATAAATTGATAGAATCGTTTGTTATTGAAATATTTAAGTTTTCTATTTTCATCATTTTTCATCGTGGGAAAAATTGGGGAAAAATTGTTAGAAAATAAAATAAAATATAGTTTTATTTGACACTTAATGCATAGTTATGGGTTTTTGAGCCCTTACCGATGACACTGAGATACACGACATGGCTCATCTTCTGTTCGGTGGATATCTGACACTCGTACTCTCCCTCGTCTCTCGCCTGTACATATTTGATCTGTAGTGTCCACGTATCCGATCCGTCGACGTATATCGTCTGAAATCTCTCATCGGCGATGAACATTATCCTGTCTACTGACAGAATGTGGGCGTCTCTACGTCGGATCCATGATACCTGCAATTAATCATCGATTTGTCGATTAACGGTTCCAAGCGAGCCTTATTTCGTCAATCTCCCAACAAAGTGGCATTCTACCAACTGTATTCTTAAAATTTTTTAAATGAAAATTGATTCAATTTTTGGAATCAAAGATAAAATTAAATTTTTTCAACAATTGAATTCTATGCTTTATCAGATTGATGAACATTCATTCGAAATTTTGTGCCAAGTTAATGTAAAGTTAACATTTAACGCAAAGTTGACATTTTTGCATCAGAATTACGAAGAAACAATTTTTTTTTAATTAATGAAAAAGTGAATTTCCATTAAAAAATTGCAAAATATTACAATTAACTTTTTTTTTTATTTATCTCGAGAATGATGAATGCGAAAAGGGAATGTTTCAGGTTGATTAATCCTTTAATTTGATAAAAAATAACGCACGATCAAATTCAGTAGCAAAGCGGTAAACCGGGTCAAGTCGATTTTGACTTTTGGTCAATTTTTGATGAATATCTTGGAATCTAAGAGACACAGCAAAATTTTTCTCATAACCTTTTTTATAACCCTCAATTGGTTCTACAAAAAAGGTCATGACAAAAATTTTTCTATCTCTTTTAGGTTCCGAGATATTCGTCAAAAACTCAAAGGTCGAAATAGACTTAACCCGGTTTACCGCTTCGCTACTGAATTTAAATGCCAATTTGATTGATCAAATCAGTAGCGAAGCGGTAAAAGGGTTTAAATCGATTCAGCCATTAGCTGAGTTTTCGAGGAATATCTCCGAATCTAAGGGAGATAACGAAATTTTCACTATAATCTTTTTTGTAAGGCGAATTGAAGGCTACAAAAAAGGAATTTTTTTTGAAGTCAGCAGAAAATGTTTCATAAGAAATTCAGAGCTGAAAGACGTTCTGGTGTTTTCATTATTCTCCCTAGGGCTCCTTTGTTCTCCTGGGTCATAAAATATGCAGAGATGCTGGGGGGAAAACTGAATAAATCCATTATCCCTTTATTCCAATCCATTAGACATCTTCTTTCAATTAAATTGAGTAAAAGGGTATTCAATAGCTTCGTTGGGGCTCTAATGTTTCAACGGATTCGATAATTCGGAAATTGAATTTCTCTGGTTGGTTTTTGGTAATGAAGTGATTAATGGGGATGATGAGCTCGTGAAGGTTAATATGCTTGAGATGTGGAGCAGAAGAATTTTGATTTAAGTCAAATATTGATGAATTTTTTATGCGAAAAAATTAATTGCCCATTAAAAATCGAATGACATTATTTTTAAGTTGGTTCGGTATTGAAAAACAGTAGATGATGAAAAATTTCTGATAAATATTCAATTAAATTATCAATAATTTTCACGTTTCAGTAGCGAAGTGGTAAAACGGTTCAAGTCCTTTTTGACTACTAACCAGTTTTCAATGAATATGTCGGAATCTAAGGGAGATAGCGAAATTTTTATAATAACGTTTTTTGTAGAGCCGATTGAGAGCCACAACAAATGTAATTACGAAAATTTCGCTATCTCCCTTAGACTCGGAAATATTCTCCAAAAACTCAACTGGGAGATGAGTCGACTTAAACCATTTTACCTCTTCGCTACTGAATTCATCATCAATCTTCATTAAAACCTTTCGTCCCCCGAGATAAAACTCAAAAACTGACCAATCGAATTGTCGACCAACGAATTGCCCCTGAATTTGTCCCAATTACCCTGAGAGAGAGTATTTATCAACCAGCCGGAAGCAATTAGCGTAATTGAGCCGTCGTTTATGGCTAGTGCGGCATTTGTGTCACTGAGTTTACGGCAGTGACACGAACGACATTTCATTACCGCTGCATCCCCTCACCGCCGCACCCCCTCATCTAGTTCTGAAAGTCAGATTAGAATCTAGGTGAATTCCCCGGTGGGAAAAACCATGAAGCAAGAATGGTTAACAAAGCTAAATTGTGTGATTAGTGTGATTGTCTTCAATCACTTCGAGTCACTCATCACCAGCTGAGCTCAGCTGAGCTGATGCATGAGGAGGTGCAGGGGACTGAGGCACCTCTAGATATGGAGGGAAATTTTAACTAAAAAAAATTGCAGGCGGCTATATCTTTGATACAGCTGTAATTGTACGTGGACCGACGTCGGTGGCCGAAGCGGCTAGGTGCGAGCCTAGTGTGCGAAAGGTTGTGAGTTCGATTCCCCGTGGAACCGAGTTTTTCAACCGGAGGCTCCGGCGAGCGGGAAGTCGCTAATATAGTGACCGCCTGTACCGGCATGGGTTTTCTGTGGTTTCCCATGCTACTCCTATGTTCTATAGAAGTGTGAATGCGGTGCAGTGTAGAACCCACAGCCGCATGTATAGGGTTGGATAGGGCCGATTAGCCAATCAGAGGGCAGAAAGAACCGGAATATAAAAAATAAAAAAAATAAAAAATTGTACGTGGATACGTCCATGGTAAAACTTCTTGCACTCCCTCGAATTTTCTGGAAACTCCTTGAATTCTCTCGAATTTTCTAGAAACTCCCTGAATTTTCTCGAAACTTCTGGAAAGTCCTTGAATTTTTTTTGAAATTTCACGAAACTTCTCGAATTACCTCGAAATATCTAGAATTTTTTAGACTTCCGCTAGATGGCCCTGCACATAAGGGCCGTTTCCCAAAATGGCCCCCCATATTGAAACCATAGACGTATCCACGTCAAAATATCACACGTAAATGGGCATACGTAGAACAATGCACCACAAATAGGCCGAAAGTTTCTTTCTCTTTTGTGTACAAGATCTATGCGCGCGCTCTCGCGCGCGCTGATCTATTCATTTGTTGAAATGAAGAAATGGAATTCATTGAATTTCGTATTCTCATGAATACTTTACAAATATTAATAATGAATCAAAGAGAATTCGACTATTGATTGAAGTGAATAGCGAAGTAGAGTGAAAGAATCTATAAAGAATTTTTCATTTTCAATTAATTATCTTCAGTTTTTTAAAATAATCGGTCTCCATAAAGGACAGATTTTATTAATTTCACCGATGATATATATACATGTGAAATATATATATTATATATATGACGTGAAAAAAAAATTACCACTGAAGAATTTGAAAATGCCGCGTATTTTTTTTGTGAATAACTTCGTGTCACATATTGACCAATCAGAATTAAGGATTAGCGGTCAGGCAGTTTCGAGATATTTCGATATAAAACAAGTTCACGTTTTCAACGATAAATTCAATGAGGGGAGGTCTGTCAAGCACTGCCTTTATTGAATAATTGAATCATATATTGAAGAGAATCCTTTAAGAAAATATAAAAAAATATATATTAAACACTTGGTGTCACCTTTTCTGTCAGCAATCTATTTCTCCAGAGATAACACTAGGATTAACCCTAGGAACAAGGATAATCTTTGCTTAAAACCCTAGATTACACAAATCTTTGTTTTATATTCCGCCTTAAAAAGATATTTTCTGAATATATGAGGTATTCCTCGCCAAATGAGTCACCCGCTGACCCTCACCCTCTTGGAAATTGATGGCGATTTTTTCTACGATTAGGGAGATTGAAAAACTATATCTCAAATTTTTTCAGATTTTTTCGGCAGCCCAGTTCGGAGATATGATTTTTGTTTCGTTTTTCCGGTTTTTTTCAATAACTCGAGTTCTATTTGTCCAATTTTGATTTATTAAGCGTTAAAATTTTCATTAAGAGAGTGAGGGTCAGCGATTGACTCATTTATTTATTTATTTATTTATTTAATTAATTCAATAAAAATAATAATAATAATAATAATAACATTAATTTTTAATTTTTAGTATTTAAAAAAAAATGAAAGAATAAAAAATACAATGAACCACTAGCTTAAGTATGCGCGCGAGTTCCTTTTCTAGTAAAAAAAAAAAATCAAGGCCAAACCCACCATCAACTGACCAAATCTCCCCATAAATAATCACATTTAAAATCTAATTCATAGACCAGCCGTAACTGAATGTAATAAACCAAAAAGTCTACTCCGAAAAAGTCAAGAACGTGCCGGGTTGAAATAAAGTTCCCATGATAAATGTTTGAATATTAAGTAAAACAAATTAGTTGACTTGGAACTGTTTCAAATTACGGTTAAATTACGTTAGAGGAATAGCTGTTGTCACAGAGAACAGTCTCCACTGTTGGGCCAACTCGTTGCCTCACGCGATATTTCTAAGGGTGAACGTTGCACCATGCACAGAAAGTTTTCGTTTCTAATTGCCATAACGTTCCCAATTGTGGGCGGTCGTTTGTACCGAGGGCGAAAGAGAAGTGCTAAGGAGATACGAGAAGTTAGTGGATACCTAATTTTCATTTCTCTGTATTTCTCGGCTTGCATTATCAGAATTATGTACTTCAAAAATTTCAGTTAATCGTGAAATGTCACTGCAACCTGAAATATCGCGATAACCGTTGAGAAATCATCAAGGCATGTCGCATACAAAATTCTGGAATTTTTATAACGACAGAAATGGTTTTTTACTCGTGTCTATACGACTTCCCGTTCTCGAGATATCGCCATTTGTTTAATTTTTTTTACGTATTGTATTTTTCACTTTATATTTGTTCATTTAATTTTTACTTAATTCATCAATTTGATTCATTCCTCTGTATTTCTCGGCTTGCATTATCAGAATTATGTACTTCAAAAATTTCAGTTAATCGTGAAATATCACTGCGACCTGAAATATCGCGATAACCGTTGAGAATTCATCAAGGCATGTCGCATACAAAATTCAGAAATTTTTATAACGACAGAAATGGTTTTTTACTCGTGTCTGCACGACATCCCGTTCTCGAGATATCGCCATTTGTTTAATTTTTTTTTACGTATTGTGTTTTTCACTTCATATTTGTTCATTTAATATTTACTTAATTCATCAATTTGATTCATTCCTCTGTATTTCTCGGTTTGCATTATCAGAATTATGTATTTCAAAAATTTCAGTATTTCATTTCAAAAATCGTGAAATGTCACTGCGACCTGAAATATCGCGATAACCGTTGAGAAATCATCAAGACATGTCGCATACAAAATTCAGAAATTTTTATAACAACAGAAATGGTTTTTTACTCGTGTCTGCACGACGTCCCGTTTTCGAGATATCGCCATTTGTTTAATTTTTTTCAACGTATTGTGTTTTTCACTTCATATTTGTTCATTTAATTTTTATTTAATGCATCAATTTGATTCATCAATTTAATTTTCACGACGAAAGAAATATTTCTTCACTCATGTCTGCACGACATTTACTCAAGTTTTTTTCCGTATCATTATTTTTTTCACTTCATACTCCTTCACTTAATTTTTACAGTTGGAGTCCTTTTAATTAAAACATCCCAACTTTGAAGATTTATCTCACAAACGTGAGGCGGATGTTGAGAGACTGTTGAAGTTGATAAAAATAGGAAATATAGCGTGTGATAATGGAAGGAAGGGCTGTGACGGCATGAAAAAGACGCAATTTTCCGGGGGGAAACGTGACATCGCGAAGGAAATCCGGTGACAAGTGGCAAGTGTGGGGATATTGATAGAGTATATTTATGATACTTCTCAACTCACCGACTTGTTTCCCAGCTGGCGGACTTTGCAGGGCAAGAAGGCGTTTGTTCCCAATTGAGCGGTGCAATTCTTCGGGCTATTCTCGTCGAAATAGGGCCCCGGGTATATGCCGCCGAATCTTCGCACTAGGGAATGCGATCTTGTGCTCACCCCTGCAATGAGAAGGAATAATTGAGTGTTGAGCATTGTTCATCGGCGATGATAACGATGCACGGAGAGAAATCTCTCTATTCTCTCTATATAAATAAAAAAATAAGGCGAAAAATTCAGGGGACACTCAAGTTCAGGGGACGCTTAAATTCAGGGGACGTTTTACTTCAGGGGACGCTGGGTGCCTATACGAGGAGGTGCGTGTATTTATAAGAGATGTCTATATGAGGTGGTGGTCATAAAGGGGATATCGATATTTATGGAGGATTACTATATTAGGGAGTGCTCATATGGAAGATGTTTATGGGTACGGTCACACTGCTGCGGTCACACGGACGGGGGGAGGGACGAGCGAAGCGAGTGGGGGGGGGCAAAGCCCCCCGGGTTGGCGAGCGGAGCGAGCAGGGGGCGAAGCCCCCTAGTACACAATAAAAATGACTTACCCGGAGAGAAATTTTTGGGAAAAATTATCCTACAGTTGTATAAAAGTGTAGCATGAGCCATCGTTTCCTCATTTCTATCCGGATATTTAGTAAAAATTAATATATAATTATCAAATTTTATTCTACGTTAGAAAAATTTAATCCTGACGCATAATAAATTTTACCCTTCCAGTCCAATAGTTTTTATATAAATATCAACGAAAATTCTAGAACGGTTGGTAAATTTTACCCTACCAGTACAGTAATTTTTATTCTACCGGCACGGCAATTTTTATTTTTATCAGAATAAAATTTCTCTAACGTAGAATAAAATTTGATCACCATATATTAATTTTTACTAAATTTCGGGATAGAAATGAGGAAACGATGACTTATGATACACTTTTATAGAACGGTAGGATAATTTTTATCAAAAATTTCTCTCCGCATATCTTTTCACGGAATTGTCACGGACCTGTCACGTAATTTTCACCCAAAATCACGGAATTTGCCACAGGGTACCGTAATTTTTGGCTGAATCTCCTGTGAAAAATTACGATACTGTCACTTAAATTTTCTGAATCAATTCCGTAATCGGTGAGTGAATTGTGAGTTCCGTAATTTTTACTGAACATTTCTCTCCTTTCAGTAAATCTCAGAATGTTTGTGATTCACGGAACTCAAATGAATTCCTATTTACCACTATCGGTGCGCACTATATCATGAATATATTACATATCGAAATAGTGGAATTGCATAACAAAAAAATTATGAAAACAATAAATACTTGACGATTGGCGATTCTTCTACGCGATTTGAGTGAGTTCATTTGCGACAAAATCATACTTGAGTACAAGAATATTTTAAAGCATGAGACCTTTCTCGGACAACATGATTTGAGATGTCTGATAGAATAGGGCAAATGAAGAAAAATTACTTGTCTCAAGAAAATATGTTTTGGATACTAGAATTTTTTTCTCTCAGTGTAGATTGAATAGGATGTGTTACACGTGCGTGCGCAAAAGTGGATCTTTACGCACTAGTAACACAATATATGATTCTAGGACAGTTTTTCCCCGGACAAAATTTCTCGGACAAAATCTTTCCGAAAAAGAATTTCCCCGGACAAAATCTTCCTGAAAAAGGAATTTGCGATTAGGAAACCGGATCCGGCCAAAATAAATATAATGATAATGCTCAATTAAAGGGATTTTTATTACTGAATCGCACAATAGGACACATGAAATTATCGAGTCTTTAGCCTCAGTGAAATTACAAAGGAACAAAGGTAATAGAAATGATAGGGAACACATAACAATAAAAACTTGGGAATTATTAATACATTTCTCCTAAGCCACACCGTCAAATCGCATAATCGCATTAGCAAAGTCATGAGCATAAATCTCTTGCAACACCAATTATTCACAACAAATCATCAGGACAAAGAATTTAGTAGGACGGGGAGATTTTCCCCGGGGAATTTTTTTTTCAGGGAGATTTTGTCCGGGGAATTTTTTTTCAGGGAGATTTTGTCCGGGGAATTTTTTTTCAGGGAGATTTTGCCCGGGAAATTTTGCCCGGGGAGAAACTGTCCGACTACCCAATATACCATTACCCATTCGTATCAAAGATTTTGAATTACGGCCTCCGAGTCCCCCAAAAATCACCCACTCAAGCTCTCCCCACCCCCCGCGCATGAACAATTCAATCGAAAAAAGGTTTTTCACTGAAAAAAGAATTAGCCCTCTCCGCAACAATAAAACAATTGACCTCATTAAATTCGCCCGAAAAATTTCCGATCCTCGAGTGAATGTGGTCTGCGGAACTTCTGAATGTCAGGCCCTTTGTTCTCCTCTTCCCCCCCCCCC
>NW_021680351.1:2061529-2074736 GCF_001412515.2 Diachasma alloeum
CCCCCCCCCTCCCCCTCTCGACCAACGGATATCTGGGATAAGTGTCGTCTACACGCCCACCTAATGACCCTCATTCATTCAATCACCTTTTGCATCGCCCCCGAGTGAATGCACACACATCAAAGATCGTGGGGGCTATTTGAAGACGGAAAATCTTAGCAATAAAAACCGTAAGTGCACGCTTTTAAATTACCCACCAGCGGCACGGACACCCTCAGCATTACGTTATTATTTATTTCTGAGGTTTTTTTTATCGGCTATTTTTACATGCAGATAGGGAGCATTAATGTTGCTTAGCATTTATTTACTTCTTATCGGGGGGAACAAAGTGAAACATTATCAAGATATGTGCACGCACTGAACGTCACTCGTAATAATCCGTAATTAAACTAATTTATTGGAGAGTTCTTCGGGGGAATCGGAGGGAGAATACGATTTTTAATGGTTATTTCGCGTTGATTATTTTGCATGACTAGATATTGAATGTTATCTTGTCGAAATGGAAAATTTGTTGAATATTCAAGCAATTCTCGATTTTCAGGTCCATACGGCACAGTAAAACCTTGAAAATGTTGAAAATTTAGGCAATAATTTTTCTGAATTTTCAATGAGTTTGAAAATTCAAGCTTTCGTTGAAAAATCAATGATTCTTTAACATAAAAAATCCAATTTTCTTGAATTCCCAAGATGAATGAGAACTTTGGTGAACGTTTTCATTTGAAATTGAATTCAAACCCACAACATTGAAAATTCATATGACGTGACTGAAATTTCAAGAATTTTCCAACAGTGAAATACTATTTTATGGCTTGAAAATAGAAATTATTCCAAATAGAATTTTATTTGTCATTCGTTTGTTAAATATATTCACTCCAAAAAATCGAAACTCATTGCTCATTGAAAACTAGTATCTGCCGCTTGATAAAACTCAGAGAATACGATTTTTAATGGTTATTTCGGGTTGATTATTTTGCATGACTAGATATTGAATGTTATCTTGTCGAAATGGAAAATTTGTTGAATATTCAAGTAATTCTCGATTTTCAGGTCCATGCGGCACAGTAAAACCTTGAAAATGTTGAAAATTTAGGCAATAATTTTTCTGAATTTTCAATGAGTTTGAAAATTCAAGCTTTCGTTGAAAAATCAATGATTCTTTAACATAAAAAATCCAATTTTCTTGAATTCCCAAGATGAATGAGAACTTTGGTGAACGTTTTCATTTGAAATTGAATTCAAACCCACAACATTGAAAATTCATATGACGTGACTGACATTTCAAGAATTTTCCAACAGTGAAATACTATTTTATGGCTTGAAAATAGAAATGATTCCAAATAGAATTTTATATGTCATTCGTTTGTTAAATATATTCACTCCAAAAAATCGAAACTCATTGCTCATTGGAAACTAGTATCTGCCGCTCGATAAAACTCAACAAGTCCCTAACAGAATAATAAAAATCAGAATTTTATTGGGACCCAATAAAATCGTAAACAAACCCAAACTATCTCCTCGTATATTCGTATTCACCCATTCATTCCCATTTTTATACCCAAATATATTGTTCTGTTCACGGCGAGCATCATCGAAAATTCGCAAATAATATTGAAACTTGAAAACCAGACAATAACTATTCCCCCGTTGACTCACGTCTGTACGGGAAAAACTTTTTGTTTGAAGCAGTGCGCGCTGCTGTTTTTGTTGGAACATCTAATGAAAAAAATTCAGCGCGGAAAAACAACTCCATAACTCGGGAAATGAATAGCGGGGGGAATACGTGACGAAGAGACAAATGGGAATTGCATTATATTGATTGAAATTTATTGGAGGGTTTCCATGAATTGTGAATTTGTCGGACTAATTTCCATTCGAAAATTTCCTTTCCATTCAGTTTGTCGCAGAATGTTGCATTTTAGGAATGCTTTCTGGTGGGAAAGCATGAAATTTTGTGATTCTGTTCGATCAAAAGGATGAATGGGTGAAATTATGTGACGAGTGACGAGTTTCGAATTAATCTCCATTGAAATTGTTATTGTTATGTCTATGAAATGGGAAAAAAATTTAATCGTGCCAGAGGCCTCACAATCACTAAAAATGTGATGACACCTTCTATTCTAGATAATACGGACTTGAAGGGAGAAAATTCATTATCATCACTTCACCTTTGATCTAAAAATGGGATAAGTTATCTGGAACGGTTGGGAATTTGTATCAAACGAGTAATATCCCGACGAATCGAGGAAATCTTTGATACAGTGATTACACGGAGCGAAATTTTCTAGAAAAATGCTAGTACGAGTACTGGAAAAAATTACCATCCACCGGCTGTGAAAAATTCTAGTGCTGTTAAGATAAAATGTCTTGGTATTTCTGGTAAAATTTCGGGGGATTTCTGTGAAATTTTCACAGAAATTTAAGTTTACCCCAACACTTTGCGCCTCTTTTTCCGTGCTAGCACTAGAATTTTTCTAAAAAATTTCTCCTCGTGTAATTGAGCCCAACATTTTCAAAACTGCACGGAGAGAAATATTCGCTCTAATATTTCTCTCCGTGCAGAATCAAAAAAGCAACCCCGCCTATTCCCCCATCGCCCCGAAACGCCGCTCCATCAGTCCTTCCCTCTCAGAAATCACTCTTCAAAAAAAATCCTTCCGCACTGGTAGACCACACAGCGACCTCCACCTCTACGTCCCAACCCTCACCCCTTGTCCCCCCAAAAAAACTACTCCCCACTGATTATCCGAGCACTTCCTCATTCTCACCCCTCGCTGAATCAAAAGCTCCCAAGCTCTCAAGCCCACCCGACATTCCCCACTGCACTGAGAGAAAAACAAACACGTTGTCGAACAAATCTTGTTTGGGCCAACAAAATCGCTAGTTGAAAATTGACAAAAAAGAATTCAGTAGCGAAGAGGTAAAACGGTACACTGATAGAAAAAATCTCTGACACGTAGAGTACAAGTTCTTGGCTCAAGAAACTACATCATTCGCGCCGTTTTAACTGAATGAATTCTTCATGACTTTGGATCAAAGAAATAGGGGAACTTGGCATAAAGTATTAAATATTGGACGGAAAGAGCAGGAAGTTTCGCGTGCATCATAATGCTTTCCATATTAGATCAGACTCGCTGGCAAGAATCTCTTGGCGGAAAGTAATCTTGCTTACATTTAATATCAATCTGATGAAGTTTCTATTCTCTTGTGTGAAGAATTCGTACTTTTCGCTATAGATAATTCTGTTTTTCATGATTTTCGACAGAGGTGATAGGGTTTCCAATCAAGTAAATCGGTCCTGAGGGCACACATCTTCCTCTCAGAATATACTTCAATTAGGTAAAACTAAGAATCTCTTGTATCAAGAGATTCATGGTCAAACCCCCATTCTCTTGTCTCAAGAAACCACTTCTGTCGTGTCAGAGATTTTTTCTATCAGTGTATAAATCAGTTTTGACTATTGACCAGTTTTTAATAAATATCTCGGAATCTAAGGGAGATGGCAAAATTTTTGTTATATCCTTTTTTGTAGAGCCGATTGAGAGCTATAACAAATGTAATTATGAAAACTTCGCTATCTCCGTTAGATTCGGAAATATTCCTCAAAAACTCAACTGGGAGATGAGTCCACTTAAATCGGTTTACCCATTCGCTACTAAATTTGTTTGGTTCGAATTAGAAAGTCTCAAACATTAATAATTGTTCTGCTTTCGACAGCAACGAAATATTTGGCTCAAGAGGTGGATAATTCACACCAGACGGTGCCTTTTCAGGATGAAAATACCTCACACAGAGGAAAATTTATCAACTTATATTTTATCCCTAAGTTACACTGAGAGAAAAATCTTTCGATTTACAATAAGAAAATAGTTGAGCCATTTTGGTGAACGATACGATTTTTTTTTGTATGCGGCACATCACATTATAGGAACTTCACAAGCGTAATTTTTGCAAATCAAAATGCAGTTAAACTAACCAAAGTTCAAAAGTAACCACGACAAATCTATCGTGAGGAGAACTATAAAATAGTTGCAATGCCTACATTCCACTGTAGTAATTACTTCTCCGGCCATAGTTACCGTAACCCATGAAAAATTGTTGACGACTTTTTGACTATAATTCGATGGTGATGGAATATAGTCAGAAGAATTCAGTAGCGAAGCGGTAAACCGGGTCGATTTTGACTTTTAGTCAGTTTTTGATGAATATCTCGGAATCTAAGAGAGATAGCAAAATTTTCTTCACAATATTTTTTATAACCCTCAATTGGCTCTACAAAAAAGTTAATGACAACAATTTTTCTATCTCTTTTAGATTCCGAGATATTCGCCAAAAACTGGCCAATAGTCAAAATTGACTTAACCCGGTTTACCACTTCGCTACTGAATTATATTTTTCTCTCAGTGTACAAGATTGCTATCATATCATTATTATTGTTTCATTTAAGGGTTCATTTGTTGTCTGGGATTATCAGACAGCCGAAACGAAAAAATTTTTCGGGAGCAAAATACGTACGGGGGTATCGAATAACGAAGGAGTAGTGCTAGAAATGACATTTCTTGCGTCTACAGAGAATGCAATTTTTTTTGAACTACTAAATATATTTTTACGACAAAAATTTTTCATTCCGGCGAACTCTCTGCATGTTTGGCCCAAAAAATCCTTTTTTGATAATTTTCAAAAAACTATTTTCTCGGAACAAGTAAGACTTGTTTGAGAACTTTGTCGTTTTTCTCTCAGTGTGGGTCAAACGTTTCGCCGTCAGTGCCATCGGCACTCCATCGGGAGGGATTGAATCGCAAAACGAAAAGCAATCGGCGAGGTGAGGTGCCAGAGTGAAACCGACGCCAGAGGTGCAACTGATCATTCCACACTCCTTTCCCTGCATTGGGTTGCCCGATCAGCCCTCCAGCCCCTCTCCACACCCCCGCGCCCATCTTGAAAATCAACCACTGGTGTTTCCGGAGGGCAAACAACTGATTTCGTCCAAGATCAATTCTTTCCGTTTTTTTTTTTTCAATAATTCCAGTGACCCGGATCCGTCAAGTGATTGCACCCCTCTCCATCTTTCTTCATTCGTGTTTCCATTTGGCGAATGAGGCAGAACACGACTCCCGTGACACTGTGTAGTTCCTTTTGTTTTGGCTGGTAACCGGGAAAGGCCTGTGGTATCAGATTAATGTTGAGAGTGAAAAAAGGTTAGGGGGAAGTTTACATTGTTGTAGCCGAATGTCTGGGCTTTCCTGATGGCTATCGGGTTTTTTCTTTTTGAATGACTTGAGGTTTTGGGGAATGGGTTGTCAGGGAGATAATTGATTAGGGGGTCTTGCGGCCATTTTGATATTTATTGGGGCTTGTGATGGCGTTATTAAGGCATATCCCAAGAAATTCGGTTTTTCTTACGATTGTCCTAATGTTTTTCAGGGTGTTACAAATTTTCGTCTGAATTTTCCGTGTCTAATTCCGGACATTTTTATCGTGTTCAAGTTCCAATGAAATTTCAGGAAATCTTGTCATTGAAAAAGCAAATATTCCATTGATTTTCTGGTCAAATGATCTGGAAACCAATAAAATACTCGATTTTTCAGTTCAATTATTCTGTGAAAATTCAGTGAATAATTGAAAATTCGTGTCATTTTGTTTCTGAATATTCATGTTCCACTAAAAGCTCACGAATTTCCGTGAATTCTACTTAAAATTTGAAATTTCATAACTGTTTTTTCCCTAAATGCGATTCAATTTCACTCTCATGAGATTTACTGTAATATCTTCCATGAAATTTCAAAAAATTTCTAACAGTGCATAAATAATGTTTATAATATTCCCCAGCACGCGAGGCATTGGTTAAACGGGGGTTATGGGTGCCCCCGAATTCGATTTTTCCATCTTATGATAAAACGGATCTTACGATGTTCTTAAAAAACGAATCCGTTGTAGATTGATAAATTCCGTATGTGATGAATTTTTTGAATTCAACAAAATCATTTGATCGGAATCGTAACAAATTTATTCATTCAGAATTTTACCAGAAATCGGTTTCATGCCTAAACAGATTTCCGAAGGTTTCCGAAACTGTGGACAATTTCAATTATTTAATGAAGCTGAAACTAGAGAAAGATTCTACAGCAGAAGATTTGTCTTAGGCAAATCTAGGGGTGTACAAATATTTTTAAGTAATGTACAAACTCTTTCGCACTTAAAAAACATTTGTACATATGATTATTTGACTCTCCTACACTTAAATAGTTTTATCCCCTGAATTGAATTTTCCGCTGATGAATATTCTGCTAGTTTCAGCTTCATAATTATTTATTAATAAACAACGAAAAAAATAAGTCTGCGCAAAATGTAATTTGAGTATCCATGAATATTCTCGATTGTCTCCGATTTTCTCTCGCAATTTAATTGACGAATTTGCTGATTAAAAATGGTTGAAGTTATAGTGTGATTTGTACCGATCTGTAAATGATACTGGGATATCCTACTTTTTCACAATTTTTCCTCCTGATTTCAAGTTTTTTATTCGATTAATTTTTGGAGAATACCTCAGCCTCTAGGATTAATACAGAAATTTTCACATTTTTCTTGCATAAAAAACCACAACGAAAAAAGTCTCTCAGAAAAATTTCACTGTTCCCATTAGATCAGAGATATTAATCTTTAATAAACTCATCCCCAATTTCGTCCACGATACCACAGACTCCACTCCACTTCACATTCATTTTTTGGGAATATCTCCGGATCGCCCAGAAAAATTTACATTCAAGAATTTCTCCCTCACCTCCGCAGATACTCAAATCCAAAAATCCCCAATTGTGACAGCGAAAGATTCGCCGGTGGACAATTCAATTTGGGCGAAGCTAGGGGTGTGCACATATTTAAAAATCATATACAGAGGTTTTCTCACTCAAAAACTATCTACACGGGCGATTTATCGACTCGCACACCCTTAAAAATTTGCTAAATTGAGTTTTTCGCCGGTTTCAGGTTCACCAAAAATCCGCGATTTTCACTTCACCATATTCTATGAAACATCTCTGCACCCTCTCTTCTCTCAAAAGGGTCACCACAAAACTACTCCCTCCCCCTCATATTTACAATGATCGCCCTCTGAAAAATTCCCCCAAAAATCGAACAACGACAAAGTTACATGAAATTTCTGCACATTTCTTCATTGACGAGTCATTCAATTTCTTCAATCCGCGAAATGATTCGCCAGTGGACGATTCAACTTGAGTGATCGACCTCTGAAAAATTCCCCCAAAAGTCGAGTTCCTCCCCGCAACGTCGCACATGAGCCTTAAAAAAATAATTTCAACCCTTCAAATAAATAAACCCAAATGTGATCCACCTGCACTGTTACAAAATTACTCTTCAAATTTCAAGTGAAAAAGATTTAAATTTTTAACAACGACAAAGTCACATGAAATTCCTGCACAATTCTTCATTGACGAGTCATTCAATTTCTTCAATCCGCGAAATGATTCGCCAGTGGACGATTCAACTTGAGTGATCGACCTCTGAAAAATTCCCCCAAAAGTCGAGTTCCTCCCCGCAACGTCGCACATGAGCCTTAAAAAAAATCATTTCAACCCTTCACGACCCAAATAAATAAACCCAATGTGATCCACCTGCACTGTTACAAAATTACTCTTCAAATTTCAAGTGAAAAAGATTTAAATTTTTAACAACGACAAAGTCACATGAAATTCCTGCACAATTCTTCATTGACGAGTCATTTAATTTCTTCAATTCGCAAAATGATTCGCCAGTGGCCGATTCAATTTGGCCGAATCTAGAGGTGTGCACATATTTAAAAATCATGTATAAACTCTTTCGCACTCTAAAACTATCTGTACATACGATTTATCGACTCCGCGAAGAGAAATGTTCAGTAAAAATTACAGAGTTCACAATTCCCTCACCGATTGCGGAATCGACTGAGAAAATTTAAGTGACGGTATCATAATTTTTCACAGGAGATTCAGATAAAAATTACGGAAGGCTCTGGGAAAATTCCGTGACAGTTCCGTAAAGATACGTAATTTTTATTGAATATTTCTCTCCGTGTCTCGCACCCTCAAAAGTCCCCTAAACTGAATTTTTCGCTAGTTTCAGTTCCACCAAAACTCCCCGATCCATTTCACCATATGTTACGAAACATTTCTGCACTCACTCTTCCCTCAAAAAGGTCATCACAAAACTCGCCCCCCCCCCTCCCCCTATATTTAGAGTGATCGACCTCTGAAAAACTCCCCCAAAAATCGCGCCCTCCACGCAAAGTCGCCCACCACTCTTGAAAGAAAAAATCCTTCAACCCCTCCCGACCCAAATAAATAAACCCAATGTACCCCACCTGGTCCAATTGACCCTCTCCCAGCCCACAAAATGGCGCAACCCCGAACTTAACCCGACCGATACCCCGTAAAAACCGATGGAAAACCCCTCCCAACCGATACGAAATGAATAAAGGGAATGCGAGCTCTGGAAATGGAATTGAAATGGACCCTATCGATCCCCCGATAATGCACCTCGTGACCCGTTACAAATTCGACAATCCAATTCTTCTGAGCCATTCACCTCACTCACTCGGTTATTCCCGAATCCACTTTGCACCATTTAAATCGCATTTCCATGGGCTCCAAACAGCTGGACTCCTTATCACCAAGCCCCACACAATTCCCACCCCTGGCAATTTCGAAAAAAGAAAAAACATCATCCACTTGCGGGAAGACGCTGAATCGTGGGAAAATCTTACCGGTTATTCCAAGGAGAATCCAACAGACAAGACACAAAACGTAATAGTTGACGTAGGAGGGTGTCCTCATGGTAACGACGAGGACCATGGCTGGGCTAACATCTCAGTGATAACACCAATGCCGACACATTATATTCTCAATCCCCCACTCACACATCCGTTTCATCCGTGATTATGTACAAAATGCACTCGTATTTTCTTCTTCGTATCATCACGTCATGATACTCAACAACCACATAATCCTTGCGAGTAACGCGTTGACATCGGTCACTTGTTATCCTGTGACACTACAATCACCACTCGGAGGCTGAGAAAAATCTGCCGGATGGTTTTAACTACTCGGGAATGGGATTTTTTACTTCGGAAATGTTTCGGGGGATTTGGGGGTGATTTTTGCGGGGTTTTTCTTGAGGATTTTAAAAACCGTGTGCTTGCGGTGCTAGTCGTCCCGACGTCCCGGGCGAAGCTCTGACACAGGCCGGGCTCCAGTGGCACTGCCCGCGCCCGCCCGGGCTACGCGCAAGCGTGCTCTTCGTCTACGCGAATCAGTCAGTACCCTCTTCTTTCTGCCCTTTTTCCGCGCGTCCTCACTTGTGCGACGATTCCTTCGAATGCACTCCGCGTTTCACGACTTTGCTCGGGCCTGGAAGGGGGGAGGGACTGGACGACACCCACGAGACGAACAAATTTCAGGGTTTTTTTAGGAGCGGGGATGGAGGTGGACGATTTTCGGAATTCAGGAATTTGGGATTGAGGGTATTCAGGATGGGGAGGGGAAGAGAGGAATTGAGAGAGATTGATTGATTGGCAATTTATCCACTGTACATTATGGTGTACAGAATGAAATAATGACAGCTGATTTAGGAGTTGCGGAATTCATGACTAGGAAGGATTCGGGGATTCAGGAGTGAGGAATTTCTAAAGATTAGGAAACTCCACACTTTTGAAGTTACACGTAAATGCATTGATGATTTTCGGAATGATTTTCGGAATTCAGGAATTTGGGATTGAGGGTATTCAGGATGGGGGGGGAGGGAGGAATTGAGGGAGACTGATTGATTGGCAATTTATCCACTGTACATTATGGTGTACAGAATGAAATAATGACAGCTGATTTAGGAGTTGCGGAATTCATGACTAGGAAGGATTCAGGGATTCAGGAGTGAGGAATTTTCAAAGATTAGGAAACTCCACACTTTTGAAGTTACACGTAAATGCATTGATGATTTTCGGAATGATTTTCGGAATTCAGGAATTTGGGATTGAGGGTATTCAGGGGGGGGGGGGAGGGAGGAATTGAGGGAGACTGATTGATTGGCAATTTATCCACTGTACATTATGGTGTACAGAATGAAATAATGACAGCTGATTTAGGAGTTGCGGAATTCATGACTAGGAAGGATTCAGGGATTCAGGAGTGAGGAATTTTCAAAGATTAGGAAACTCCACACTTTTGAAGTTACACGTAAATGAGTGAGTGTGGGTTTACGTCTACGCGAATCAGTCAGTACCCTCTTCGTTCTGCCCTTTTTCCGCGCGTCCTCACTTGTGCGACGATTCCTTCGAATGCACTCCGCGTTTCACGACTTTGCTCGGGCCTGGAAGGGGGGAGGGACTGGACGACACCCACGAGACGAACAAATTTCAGGGTTTTTTTAGGAGCGGGGATGAAGGTGGACGATTTTCGGAATTCAGGAATTTGGGATTGAGGGTATTCAGGATGGGGAGGGGGAGGGAGGAATTGAGAGAGATTGATTGATTGGCAATTTATCCACTGTACATTATGGTGTACAGAATGAAATAATGACAGCTGATTTAGGAGTTGCGGAATTCATGACTAGGAAGGATTCGGGGATTCAGGAGTGAGGAATTTCTAAAGATTAGGAAACTCCACACTTTTGAAGTTACACGTAAATGCATTGATGATTTTCGGAATGATTTTCAGAATTCAGGAATTTGGGATTGAGGGTATTCAGGATGGGGAGGGGAAGGGAGGAATTGAGAGAGATTGATTGATTGGCAATTTATCCACTGTACATTATGGTGTACAGAATGAAATAATGACAGCTGATTTAGGAGTTGCGGAATTCATGACTAGGAAGGATTCGGGGATTCAGGAGTGAGGAATTTCTAAAGATTAGGAAACTCCACACTTTTGAAGTTACACGTAAATGCATTGATGATTTTCGGAATGATTTTCGGAATTCAGGAATTTGGGATTGAGGGTATTCAGGGGGGGGGGGGAGGGAGGAATTGAGGGAGACTGATTGATTGGCAATTTATCCACTGTACATTATGGTGTACAGAATGAAATAATGACAGCTGATTTAGGAGTTGCGGAATTCATGACTAGGAAGGATTCAGGGATTCAGGAGTAAGGAATTTTCAAAGATTAGGAAACTCCACACTTTTGAAGTTACACGTAAATGAGTGAGTGTGGGTTTACGTCTACGCGAATCAGTCAGTAACCTCTTCGTTCTGCCCTTTTTCCGCGCGTCCTCACTTGTGCGACGATTCCTTCGAATGCACTCCGCGTTTCACGACTTTGCTCGGGCCTGGAAGGGGGGAGGGACTGGACGAGACCCACGAGACAAACAAATTTCAGAGTTTTTTCAGGAGCAGGGGATGGAGGTGGACGATTTTCGGAATTCAGGAATATGGGATTGAGGGAATTCAGGATGGGGAGGGGGGAGAGAGGAACTGAGGGAGATTGATTGGCAATTTATCCACTGTGCATTATGGTGTGGAGAATGAAATAATAACAAAGTCATACAGCGGATTTAGGAGTTGCGGAATTCACGACTAGGAAGGATTCAGGCATTCAGGAGTTAGGGGTTTCCAACGATTAGGAAACTCCCCACTTTTGGATCGGGAAGTAGAAGTTACGCGTAAATGAATAAGTGTGGGCAACTGTGTTTTCAGAATTAGAAGTGAGTTGAGAAAAGACGCCAATTAAAATATATTCAATTGAAAAATCTCGCAGTACAACTTTAGCTTGCCCTTAGGGGATTTTATGTGTCTCAGGGCACCAATAACCACGCTAATTGGAATAATATCTTCATTCCGTGATTTTATTAGTCGAATACCCACATACACTGAATGAGCGGAGGAAATTATTCAAGAGTTTAACTTTCCCGTTTCCGTATGAAATTCTGATGATTCGTGTTTCCGTTCGTTAAAAAAACATAAAACATTCCCTTCATCTACTCTGTGACACGAATGCATCAAACTTATTCATTTGAATCCATTCACTTGAGTTCACTTTGACACTTGAAAAAAAATTACAGAATTAATGTTCTCAATACTCCAGGATTTCCTAGAAATAGTGCAGGGGGGGAAAACTGTGAGACAAAAAATGAATATTCCTTTTCGATTCCACAAATTTCGTTGAATTGGAACTCAATTATAACCACAGGCCAGTTTCCGAGTTTTGACGGAAAAAATGGGTTCAGAAAAATCAATTTTTCGAAAATGATAATTTTTTCAAATGTTTTTCGTGCAAACGGGCCGAATTATCCAGTCTAAAAAAAACGTACTGATTCAAGTCAACGTCGGCGTGATTCTAATCGACTTTTAGCTTAATTAAAGTCGAATGACTCGGACTCCATCAATCCGAATTTCGGACATGATATAAGCAGGAAAGTGGATTATTTCAAGGAGAAACGTGTCAAGTTGATTTTTCGACCTGATTCACTTCGATTTTTCGACTTGATTCAAGTCGATTCTTTGACTTAATTTGGGTCGATTTTTTGGCTTGATTCAAGGTACATCGGCGGTCGAAAATCAACTTGAATCAAACCGAAAAATCGACTTGAATCAGGTCGACTTCGGCTTGATTTAAGTCGATTTTTCGGTTTGATTCAAGTCCATCTGATCTCCGAGTCAGACTTGATTAATGCCGACGATTCGAAACGGGATAAGTCGATTCCCGGCACAATTCAGTCCGACTTGATTCAAACCGATTCAATTATTGATTCAAACCGGCAAAAATTATGTCCTCACAGTTACACTGAAACAATTTTCCGTGTGGACATTTCTCCCCCCATTACACAAAACATCACGAAGTGTCTGTCACCCAGTTCGTGACGGGACAATCTCCGCCTTCATTTAAATTTCACTTACTCCCTCCCTCAGCCCTCGTAAAATCATTTTTCCACAGAATGAAAAATTCTAAAATTTCTTATTCATTACATTCACTCACACCAATGAAAGTGCCATCTGGAGATAAGGGCGAGACTCTTGTGGCGTTCGTACGTGCGAAAAAGATAAGAGTCCCCGGTATCAGGTATACAAGTCCGTTGGAGGGGAAGTGAACAAGAGAAAGATGCAGATAGAAGGGAATTGCATTCGCCGGCTAGGGTTATTGTCGACGGAGTTTGCCTGGTTGTAAAGAGTGCGGGAGAATAAAGAAAAAACAAGTACATTGAATCGATAATCGATCGCTGGGGGGGG
>NW_021680351.1:2074886-2076061 GCF_001412515.2 Diachasma alloeum
GGGGACTTCTGGGGTATCGGCAGTCTCGGGCGTTCTCATTGTTTGCGTTGAGAGAGTGGACAGAGTGTGGGGGAGAGACTTCTCTCTGCGTGCGCCAGCCACGGCTATGGTAAACAGACGAGGCGATAGGAACATTGTTACCGACGTTTGCGATTGTACATCGCGTTCTTTGATAGGAATCTCAAAAATTGTAATGGAGAGAGAAGTGCGGGACGCTTGGAGTGAGGAGAAATTGCTTTCAGTCTCGACAATTCCTGTGGTTTTTGTATTTTTGGATTATCTTGGGAGTTTGTGGAGATTCCCTTTAATAAAGAAAATTCAATGTATGAATTTTATTAATATAATTCATTGTTTATTTTATGTTATTAATTAAATTGAATGAGAATTATTTTCAAACAAATGCGTCAGATTTTCAACTTAGCTGAATGTTATCGTTATCATTCTTTTTATTATCCTTTTTTTTTTGTACAAGCGATTGCTTTTTTGTGGGCCTATCACTCCCCTCACTCCTCTGTTGCTTCACGTTATGGCTGATATTCTCGTTCTAGCTACACTGAGAGAAAAATATAATTCTTCTGACTATATTCCATCACCATCGAATTATAGTCAAAAAGTCCTCAACAATTTTTCACGGGTTACGGTAACTATGGCCGGAGAAGTAATTACTACAGTGGAATGTAGTCATTGCAACTATTTTATAGTTCTCCTCACGACAGATTTGTCGTGGTTACTTTTGAACTTTGCTTAATTTAACTGCATTTTGATTTGCAAAAATTACACTTGTGAAATTACTAGAATGTTATGTGCCGCACACAAAAAAAATCGTATTGTTCACCAAAATGCCTCAACTATTTTCTTATTGTAAATCGAAGTTCAGATTTTTCTCTCAGTGTACGCGCCATTTACTTCAGGAGCTATATTTCCTATATTCACGTTTAGGTGTTTATATTTCCGTTCAACGGCTTTCTAGTTATTGAAATTGGTATTTTGTCGGGTCTGCATTCCACAGGTTTGTCGACTATATAAGCTACGTTTAGGCCGCTGTCGCTTATTATTAAGATATGGTGCAAAATACGAAATTTGCATAAATCATCATAAAAATAAAATCAGCAGATTTTTATCACCAAAAGTCGATTTTGATTTTTATAATATGGAAAGATAGTAAATAATGTAGG
>NW_021680351.1:2076412-2077153 GCF_001412515.2 Diachasma alloeum
GGGCCTATCACTCCCCTCACTCCTCTGTTGCTTCACGTTATGGCTGATATTCTCGTTCTAGCTACACTGAGAGAAAAATATAATTCTTCTGACTATATTCCATCACCATCGAATTATAGTCAAAAAGTCCTCAACAATTTTTCACGGGTTACGGTAACTATGGCCGGAGAAGTAATTACTACAGTGGAATGTAGTCATTGCAACTATTTTATAGTTCTCCTCACGACAGATTTGTCGTGGTTACTTTTGAACTTTGCTTAATTTAACTGCATTTTGATTTGCAAAAATTACACTTGTGAAATTACTAGAATGTTATGTGCCGCACACAAAAAAAATCGTATTGTTCACCAAAATGCCTCAACTATTTTCTTATTGTAAATCGAAGTTCAGATTTTTCTCTCAGTGTACGCGCCATTTACTTCAGGAGCTATATTTCCTATATTCACGTTTAGGTGTTTATATTTCCGTTCAACGGCTTTCTAGTTATTGAAATTGGTATTTTGTCGGGTCTGCATTCCACAGGTTTGTCGACTATATAAGCTACGTTTAGGCCGCTGTCGCTTATTATTAAGATATGGTGCAAAATACGAAATTTGCATAAATCATCATAAAAATAAAATCAGCAGATTTTTATCACCAAAAGTCGATTTTGATTTTTATAATATGGAAAGATAGTAAATAATGTAGGTCGTGACTATTCGCACTATTGCGTGAATCACTCCCGTACACTCCATACACTCC
>NW_021680351.1:2077455-2082288 GCF_001412515.2 Diachasma alloeum
GTACGGGAGTGATTCACGCAATGGTGCGAATAGTCACGGCCAATAATGTAATATATTATATATAAGATATTGTACAAAAAGAAGCTATGGAAAATTTAATGTATGAAAATATGAAAGAAAATAAAATTAAGTAGCGCAGTGGTAAAGCAGTTTCAGTCGACTTATCTCTCAGTTGAGTTTTTGAGGAATATTTCCGAATCTAAGGGAAGTAACGAAATTTTCGTAACCACATTTGTTGTAGCACTCAATCGGCTCTACAAAAAAGATTATACCAAAAATTTTGTTATCTCCCTTAGATTCCGAGATATTCATTGAAAACTGATCAGCAGTCAAAATTGACTTGTAGCGTTTTGCCACTTGGCTACTGAATTACATAAATATCCAGATTTTCAATGATTTCAGCGAATATGGAATAATTTACTACCCATTTATAAACAAGAATACCACTTTTTCATTTCATATTACACAATCATTATACTTCGAATAAAAATCTTATCGATCAATTACTGAGGCACGTAATGCACGACAAAACCGTCGTATCACGCCTTCCAAGACTTTCATTACTCGCATAATTATTTCTGTACTCCAATTAAAACAACTGATTCGCTAAATGCAGCGCCTCAGTGAATTTTTTTGACCAGTAATTATTTCAGCATTAACAATGGATGAATGAAAAATTAAAAACGTCTGAATTATTACGCGAGAGTCGCCCCTGGCATTTTATCAGTGCCGTAATTCTGCAGTGAATCGAGTTTCCGTTACGATTCCTGCTCGATTTGTCGGGAGCAATTAATCGTGGCCAACGATATCGGTTGCGCTGTTATCCTTCCCCTCATCCGCCCCAGCCCTTCTCCCACCGACCGCCAGTGGCAGAGGGCAGACTGTAAGATGAATGACTGCGAGTTTCAGACAACTCTTATCCATCAGCATTCAAAAATGTATATTTTTTCCGATTAATTCAGTGCGTCAGACGAAACTCATGTGCATTCCCCTCGATATTGGAACAACACGCTCACAAATATACTGATATTACATGCATTCATGCATGAATCATTGATGGAAATAGAAAAAAAAAACAGGGAGATCGACGATATACTTTTTAATTTCAAAATTTTTCACGCTTTCTATTCATGAAAATAAATTTTTCAGGATACAGGAGTGATTGTTGTTCTTTGTTGGAGTTTTAATGAAACATATTTGAAAGCTGAAAACATTTTTCATTGACGGCAACTGCAACCTTTGATTTTATCAAATTCGTGGATAATTTTTTTTAAAACGGTTCAAGTCGCCTTAGCTGTTAGGTGAGGTTTTGGAGAATATCTCCGATTCGGAGGGAGATGGAGAAATTTTTATAATAACCTTTTTTGTACCTCTTGCTTCGCTCTAGAAAAAAGGTTATGACAACAATTTTGCTATTTGCCTTAGATTCTGAGATATTTATTGAAATCTGACCAATAGCCGAAATCTACTTGAACTGTTTTACCGCTTCGCTACTGAATTGAAAATAATATTTTCTGCATAAAAATTTCCTGTTTTTTTTTTGTTACTGGCTAATTTATGGCAAATTATGCATAAATTCTAAGTAAGAGTGGGAGAAAAAAAATTAATTGTAAATTTTTTTCATCTCCTTTTTTATTTTAATAATTTTTTTTTCCATCTAAACAGATGTTTCATTGATCCAATGTGATTCAAGCTTTCAATGACGATGAAAATTTGTTAGAATTCTAATAATTCTTCATAAATAATTGGAAGAAATATTTCTATTCTGAGAATTCTGCTCTCAATTAGAGGTTTTTTTAAATCAGTGATACGAAGTAATTGCACTTCCGTCAAAATGAACATGTTCATTACCTTTTTTTCCACCATCTGTGATTTCATTTGAGTCCGTTCATCAAATGAGCAATTTCCATAATGGAAAATGTGGAACCCGTGGCAATCAAGCTGTAGCATTTTTTTTTATCCCCCAGTGATTCAAGACATTGAGGGGAGAGAATTGAAATGAAAGGGTCTCATCAGCCATTTTATGTACCTCTGGAAATTCAGTTATTAGTTCTACCCTTTGCATTGTATGAGTTGTGGCGAGAGATGGTATGAAACATTTAAGGTATTTATGGCGTGGTCCAGGGGATCGAAAAAAAGTCAAGAAATTGATGATTTTTTCAAATAAATCCTTTGATTTTTTCAGAACTTCTGTGCAAAATCCCAGATAGCCTAGGGGAATGGGTGAAACACAGGAATTTTTCTAGAAAGTGCATTTTAACACGGGCTCTTATGGGAGTTCGGACCAAAAAATATTAAAAATAGAAAAAAAAGTCGTCATAAAAAAGTCGATATCTCTAGAATTGTGATGAATTACGCTCTGCCTATTTACAAGTTCCTCAAATGATATGTCCTGATGAGATTAAACACAGTAGGGTCGCCCTGCACTGACAATTTTTTTCTCAATTAATTTTTTTGTCGAGCGCGGTTAGCGAGAACGAGCGCAGCACTCACCGTGCGACCACTCTCGTAGTGGAAATTTGACGAGCGGTGTTGCCGACCCTCGTGGGAGTCCCAAGCAGCGTGTGTGGAGTGGGGGGTCGCTGACCAGTGATATGTTTATAGTGTCGTATGGCTCTGGCAACGCGGCGCTCGAGAATGTACGGACGGCGCAGCGCTTACCGCGCGGCCAACGACATTCGGCAAGGACGCGCGACTACAGAAAGGTTAAAAAAATATTTCGAACATAAAAATAGTCGAAATAGATTGAAAATTGATAATTGAAATATCGTTTTTTTTGTTCAGCGGTTGGTTATTTGCGAGAAAACATTAGATTCCCCTCGGTCCGACCACCCGCATGGCCACCGCGCCACAAATACCTCAAGTCAAAGCACTTACGCGTTATATTCGTCAAGACCTCTCATCCCACAAATTATTATCATCCCTTTTTTTCGCCGCGAAAAATCACCCTGCGTTGTAATCCAACTTAATGACTCGAGAAGCGTCTGGTGTGTTGAACAAAGCACGTGAAAAGTTTCTCGGGACCCCTCCGTGTTACTGTAGGGTGTTATCGAATTAAATACGACTAGTGCTTCTGCCTACTCCATACCGCTGAAAACGTTAATGCAACTAATTGCATTCGGCCCCATCCAACCGGGCGTCTGAAAGTCTGGGGAAACTTTCGATTGAGCGTTTCGAGGCACTCAGAATTTTGTAACTGAGGGGAGGAGGAAATATTTATAAAGAGCGATGAAATAATTTTCAAACGTTTTTTTTCAATCAATTTTTCGTTCATGAAGGAATTATTGAAATTAATTATTTAGGCTTTAACAAGCTCAATACGAGAGACATTCCACAGTTTTATAATTTTGTTTATTTAATGAGAATGATCCCAAATTTACGAAAACACGGCAACTTTGAGCTTGAATATTAAGGGTAACACTGAACATGAAAAATCTCACGGACTTTGATTTTTTTTTTATATTTATCCTAGATCTTTCAAATCTACACTGAGAGAAAAACAAACACGTTGTCAAACAAGTCTTGTTTGGCCCAATAAAATCGCTAGTTAAAAATTGCCAAAAAAGAATTTTTTGGTTCGAATTTGAAAGTCTCAAACATTAATAATTGTTCTGCTTTCTACAGCAACGAAATATTCGGCTCAAGAGGCGGATAATTCACACCAGACGGTGCCTTTTCAAGATGAAAATATCTCATATAGAGGAAAATTTATCAACTAGTTTTTGTCCCTAAGTTCCAAGATTGCTATCATATCATTATTATTGTTTCATTTAAGGGTTCATTTGTTGTCTGTGATTATTAGACAGCCGAAAAGAAAAACTATTATACTATCCCTTGTTTCGCATAGAACAAAGATTTCTCGGGAGCAAAATACGTACGGAAGTATCGAATAACGAAGGAGTAGTGCTAGAAATGACATTTCCGTCCCGGCGGGCGCTAAAGTTGCATTTCCCTCTCGCTTCGCGGGAGGGAACTCTGACTTTGCGCCTACGCCGAGACGGAAAATCGCGTTCTAAACACGGGAAGTAAAATAAAGGACCCCCAGCCGCGTGCTTACCAACCTCGCCTTCGGCTCGGCTGGTAATTGCACTGGCGGCTGAGGATCCTTTATTTTCCCTCCCTAGGTTAGAAATATACTATTCTTGCGTGTACAGAGAATGCAATTTTTTTGAACTACTAAATCTATTTTTGCGACAAAAATTTTTCATTCCGGCACTCCGACACTCTCCATATTTGACACAAAAAAAATCCTTTTTTGATAATTTTCAAAAAACTATTTTCTTGGCACAAGTAAGACTTGTTCGAGAACTTTGTCGTTTTTTTCTCAGTGTATCATTATGTCGATTTATACTGATGCGGTGCGGCACTTACGGCGTTCGTAACTTTTGCGCGACCAACGGAGCGTTAGCGAATACAATGCTTCAATTCGGAAGCAAAAAAACAAATTGCAAAGTTTGACTTTGAATTAACACATAATTTGACATCAATAATGGAATGAAAGAGGAATATCTCAAACGGAGGAGTGAAAATCCAATAAAAAAATCACATTTCCATCTGAATTTAAAAATTATCAGAGTCTTGAAGATGAAAAACCCGATAGCCATATTATCACTCTCGTCTGCAACCGCGTAAAATCGATTGAATGCAAAATTGTTAATTGAGCCTGCGCAAATTCATCGTACCCGGTGACTAGTCTCTTTTGTAAAATGGGAACAGAGAAAAGTGAAGGGTAGAGGGACTTTGTTCTCTTGAATATAATGATCTTTCCATTATTCACCAATGTGCCTCATCTGACTGAGATTATCCACTCGGTCGTTCGCATTATCGTGCCCC
>NW_021680351.1:2082345-2124965 GCF_001412515.2 Diachasma alloeum
CCGCTCTAGCCGATCCGGTGTGCTGTCTACTTTGGTGCCTACCCCTTCGATCGACTGAGCCCGGGTTCACTTTGGGACTTCATCTTCCACTTTACTGTACATTTACGAGTACTCGGCAGTGTCTCGTGAAGGCGCTGGAGAGATCAATTGAGAGGAGAGGCCTTCCACGCTATTTCAATAGGCCAAAAATGTGGCGCGAGCCACAATCAATTATTATTATTCCGAAGTTCATATAAAGCGTCTCGAATATTCTGTACGAGACCGAACACGCGCTACAGCGCGCGGTAATTGTAACAATCATAATTGAAACTCTCAAAATTGAATTGATCATGAATTAAATTTGCCGCCTCAGACGACTGGAACCAATGAGGAATAAGCGTGACAGACTTGCGAGATATCGATAGTTATCGACTTCAAGTGTATGTTCGTTTTAGAATAGAACTAGGACAAGAAGGCGCGCTTCGCGCGCCGAGCGCCTTGAGGGTTAGACCGGATATGACGTGCATAGACATCGATTATTTTCATAAATCGAGAAAAAATTATCGATATCTCGCAGTTTGATTATTTCGAGAATACCGCATCAGCTCCTTTAGTAATAAGGGCTAGCATAAGAAGGCGCGCCAAGCGCCTTGAGGGTTAGACCGGATATGACGCATAGACATCGATTATTGTCATAAATCGAGAAAAAATGATCGATATCTCGCAGTTTGATTATTTTGAGAATGCCGCATCAGCTCCTCTAGTAATAAAGGCTAGCATAAGAAGGCGCGCCAAGCGCCTTGAAGGTTAGACCGGATATGGCGCATAGACATCGATTATTTTCATAAATCGAGAAAAAATGATCGATATCTCGCAGTTTGATAGGGGAGGTTGGGGTAAAACGGACACTTTTGACTTTTCTTTTTATGTTAATGAGGGGTTGTAATGTTGATGAAATTTAATTTTTTTTTTCAATACAAAGAACAATTCTTTTCCTTTGTGACGAGCCTAAGCTGAGCTCAATTGATCAATTTGTTTCTGGGTTATGAATAATTTTAGAAAAGTCTAAAGTGTCCGTTTTACTGCACCCTCCCCTACCTGTTTCTACCCATGTTTCAGCCGAATAAAATTCTCACTAATAATGATAATAATAATTCGAATGTAGTTTCTGCGTTGGAAAACTTATGAATAAAAATAATAGAAAACACGATTAATTCATCACAGCTGAAATTATATATGAATGTCGACTCATCACGCATGAGATTTACGTTTGAAAAAAAAAATATCTAGAAAATTTATGAAATTTATTTTTTATGAATCAAGTATGTAATTACATTCGTAGCTAATTAGATGTATTTATGTGAATGCCCTCGGTTGGGTTTGCCGAGAGTGGCCCACATCAAAGGTTGCGGCCATGCAAGTGGAATAAAACACGAAAATAAAAAATAAAAACGTGAAAAGTGAAATAGCCGGAATTTGCAAATGAGCGGCAATCCGGTGGACATGGGAAATTTGAGGTGTGGATAAAATTGGGTAAATAATTCATCAACGCTGGGGCTGCATTGATGAGGTAAATTTGAATGGTTTGCGCGTTTAATTGCACCAGAATGCAACCGAAAAGTCTTTACCCAATGGGTAAAAATTAATTGATTTGATGAACAATTCCAAATTTTTAAAATTCAGGATTGATTAATTATTTCATGAATCAATTTGTAGATGATATTTGAGTGAACTAATTTATTGAAAATTAAATTAAATGTGATGTTTAATTTTCACAGGGAGTTTGAGAATTTAAGCTGTCATTGAAATATCAGTGGTTTTCTGACATGAACCCAAGATGAATAAGAAATTACATAAAAAATTCAATACCTGAGAAATAAATGCAATTTAGAGTTTAAAAAATCATGAAATTTCAGGTTTCACTGGAAATTCTGGAAAATGCCATAATTTTAAGGGGCATAGAGACGAGAATTCCTTGATTTATTTGAATTTCCAATCTAATATGAATATTCAGTGCCAAATTGCATTGAATTTTTAGTGAAACCCGAAATTTCATGATTTTTTCCCCCTAAATAACATTCAGTGTCACTGTCCTGTTTTTTATTCATTTTCAGGGAAAAGTGGAACGGAAATTTACAGTTCTGTTCGATTTTCCCACGAAATTCTAAATTTCTAATGACAAGATTTTCTGAAATGTCAATGGAATTGGAACACGATAAAAATTTCCGGAATTTGGCACGGAAAATTGAGACAAAATTTTTTAACAGTGTACTGGGTCGATATCACACAAAAAATCGAAAGCAAAAATAGCCAAAACACTTGGATATCCTTAATGAAACATATTACATTTGAACATTTTAACAAGATGAATTTTACTGTGTAATCTAATAAAAATATTTTACGAAAAGAAAGAGATGTTTCTCTTATTCATCACACGAGTCAATCCGACAATTAGCCTGTTGATATTGACACTGAACACCTTTTTCGTTTTACTCACCGTCGAGTTCACTCTGTTTCAACTTTCCCCTCGGGCAAAATCCAAGCGCTCCCCCGTCGTCAACGGCAATTCGACGGGCGATTAACGTGACTTCGTCACGTGATGCTCTCGTTACTGACAAATCTCCTCGTCCACTGGTTTTTTCTTTTCCTTCTGATTTTCTTTTGATTGGTTTCCATGTTAGTTTTTCACAGGGTAATTACCGCCTGAGGTTCAATGGACTTGATGGAACAATATCAAGTTATCCCGTCACATTCTACGTCACATTATGGACGATTATTTATTAAAAAATAGTAGTTATCCTGATTAATATGAGTGAATTCTAATCCTGAAGGTTTTACCCTCTGATGTCTAATTTAAAACATCACATCTTCACACTCATTTCAACAGAAATATTGGACTAATGATGTGTTCACCTTAGCTAGACGAGCGTACACTGAGAGAAGAACGACAAAGTTCTCAAACAAGTCTTACTTGTGCCACGAAAATAGTTTTTTGAAAATTATCAAAAAAGGATTTTTCTGTGCCAAACATGCAGAGAGTGCGCTGGAATGAAAAATGTTTGTCGCAAAAATAGATTTAGTAGTTCAAAAAAAATTGCATTCTCTGTACACGCGAGAAATGTCATTATCCGCCTCTTGAGCCAAATATTTCGTTGCTGTCGAAAGCAGAACAATTATTCATATTTGAGACTTTCAAATTCGAACCAAACAAATTCTTTTTTGGCAATTTTCAACTAGCGATTTTTTGGCCCAAACAAGACTTGTTTGACAACGTGTTTGTTTATCTCTCAGTGTAGGATCATTTACCTTAAACAAATACTTTCAGTGCCACATAAATAAATAATTGAAATTATTTACACTTCAGGAAACGTTATTTTATTAGGCATAAAATCGATTTCTGCTAAAATTATGAACATTCATTAATTTACTACGATTCTGAGCAAATGATTTTTGCGGTGGAAAATTGAATGTTCATAAATTATTCACANCCCCCCCGTCCGTGTGACCGCAACGGTGTGACCGTACCCATAAACATCTTCCATATGAGCACCCCCTAATATAGTAATCCTCCATAAATATCGATATCCCCTTTATGACCAGCCCCTCATATAGACATCCCTTATAAATACACGCACCTCCTCGTATAGGCACCCAGCGTCCCCTGAATTTGAGCGTCCCCTGAATTTAAGCATCCCCTGAACTTGAGTGTCCCCTGAATTTTTCGCCTTATTTTTTTATTTATATAGACAATGCTCATAATTCTCAACAATTGCAATTTTCAAAATATCTCCTTAATCCTCCCCAAAAAATGCGCTTTCTATGTTTTTTAGATTTTAAAAATTTTAAACAATAAAATCATTTTAGAATGGCCTGACGCTTGGGGTCAAATGTGTCTCAAATGAAAGCTCTGACGTCCGACTACAAAAGTGGAGAGCATTTCACTGGTGAGAAAATAGCCAAAGTACTTAGATATCCTCAAATAAACGAAATCCGTTTTTTCAATAGGTAATTAAGTTTCCCTTATCGGCTCCGATGTATTTTTTACCTCCCATGATCAGCGAGAATGTTTCCTTCACTCCCGAGAAGGTTGAAAGGTCATAGGAAGGATGTGGGCAGAAAAAAAATGAAGGATGACTGGACGAGAAGTGTCTGAGCTCCGGCGATGTTTTTCCCTCTTTCTCCTTTTTTTCCCCGGCGAAGGAATGAATCGGATTTTTCTGCCTGCCCCAAGGCTGATCTTATTCACTGAATGAGGGGGCGCCGGAGGGGATGACGGGTGAGGGTCGAGGGGCGAGTAATCCCTCCGGTGAATGCGAAGATCACGGAGAGAATTCGGGTGAATCCAAATTTCCGGCCAATTGGCGTGAAACGCGAACGATTTCCCTGTAATCCAGTCTTTTTCCCCGCGTCGTTGGAATGAACGAATGACCATTCCGAAAACGGCTGGATAATCGATTGGCCTTCCATTTGGAGATCGGTATCGGGTTGAGGGTGTTGGTGGCAGTATTGTCAGGAGAACCATTCCAAAACCATTACCGAGATTTAATATATGTTACTAGCGTTTTATTTCAGCAGCGAAGCGGCAAACCGGGTCAAGTCGATTTTGACTATTGGCCGGTTTTTCACGAATATCTCGGAATCTAAGAGAGTTAGAAAAAATTTTGTTATAATCTTTTTTATAGAGCCAATTAAGGGCTATAAAAAAGGTAATAGGAAAAATTTTGCTATCTCTTTTAGATTCCGAGATATTCATCAAAAAGTGACCAAAAGTCAAAATCGACTTAACCCAGTTTAACGCTTCGCTACTGATTTGTTTATTTATTTATTTGGGTGTTAATTAGTGAGGGGGGGGGGGGTAAGTATGAGGGAGGATTTGTGGGACGGAGATTAATCTGTGGTATTATCTCACATAAGAATTTTATTTGAGCCAACTCTCATTCGGTTGCTAATTTTCAAATAAACATGATTTCATAGTGAACACCAGTTATCTCCTCTTGAGATACATTTGATTGGGAAAAATCGAACTTCCCTAGAATTGAAGTTCCTTTTATTTGTCGCAATAATGAGAGTATTTGATTTCTTTCTATCCAAAACTTTGTCAGCTTTTGCCAATTGGATTACTCAAAAATGAATTAATTAAAAAATTAAAAATCAGAAAAAATCAAAATTATTCGCATGTCTAAATACGTTGTTATCTCAATCAACACGATCAACCATCTCAATAAAAATAATTGTTTCTGTCGGTGCAGTGAACGTTGTTTAAGAAATTTATTTGATTTGCACTCGGACGAATGATTGATTTGAATCCCTTGAATGGGTGTATTCACGCTAATCGCTCGTTTCTTCTCTCATTGAAATGGATTCAACCTAGTAATCTCCAAAAAATCATCATCATCACTCCCACCTGAACTAATCCTCCCCCGAATATCGACGATTGTGACACAGAATAGTTCCTTGAAACAGTAGAAGAACCAACAAAGTTGAAAATCTTCTCTCCATTCGAAATCTAATTGCGAGGAGCGACGATAACTTTCTTCACGAAGTGAAACCAACTTTCTTTTCTTGAATTACTCGAGAGAAAACCGGATCGGAAATTTTCTTCGGATTTTGTGTTGAACTAAGGCTACCAACTGCTCCCAAGAATTTTCTTTATTTCCTAATGCTGCAAACCCCGGTGGAAATCATGGGACTGAATACATTCCACCGGAGAAGGAACACTCCCCGAGCAGATGCATTTCACCCAGTACAGAGGAAGGAAAACACTCTTTACTCTCTCCAAACTGAAAAATAAAATCCCCTCCCCCGCTCCCTTTGCGATTTCTGTTGGATAACCATTCCCGAATTTTCCAATTCGATTATTCGTTATCAATGCAATGCATGGGAATAAAATCATGTGGAGGGAGATGACCCATGGGGTCCCGTGGGGTGCGCTGGAACGATAACATGACGAGTTGAGTGACACAGGTTCTTTCATACACGTGGGAATTTACCTCAAAACTCGTATTTACCATTACTCTGCACTACACGACAAACATTTGCGCGTCACTGCATACTATTTCGTTTGACTGGGATAACATTTACCCTATTACGTAAATGTTGATTTTCAAATTATTTTCACGCGGTGGAATATCACTTTCCGAGCTAAGGAAATCGTTTGTGACTCATACTAACGATTTTCAGTTGAGAAGCTGATGAGATTGATATCATTTCGTCATAATCACTGGGAAATACGATCATTCGGAAATATGAGGAAGCCTGAGACTCGACAGGAGAGGAATATAATCTGACCCACGCACGCGGGAAGTTTAGAAGGATTAAATGACACTCTAGCATGTCATATAAATATCATTAAAATTGAATGAATATAAAAATTTTAGTTTTTTTTCCATGCCTTTTTTTCATTTTTTTTCGAACCTTGACACGGATCGCTAATGAGGGTCGGAGCTGAAGTGAAAAAAAGGGAAAAATTTTCTTCAAAGTTTTTTTTCTGAATTTAGGTAAAATTTAGCATCGATTTTTGATCCTTACGTGACCCTTGCACTCATGAGGTTCAAGTATCGATGCTTAAATTTCGACCCTCATAAGGGTCCGACCCTCATGAGGGTTTTCTGGCTTTCATAAGGGTCAGACTTGAAAGGATGACCGTCATGAGGTTCAAGTATCAATGTTCAAATTTTGGCTATCATAAGGGTCTGACCCTCATGAGGGTTTTCTGGCTTTCATAAGGGTCATTCTCTTAAGTCTGACCCTTAAGAGAATGACCCTTATGAGGTTCATCAATGTTAAAATATTATTTTAAAAAATGACCCTCATGAGATTCAAGTATCAAGGCTCAAATTTTGACCCTCATAAGGATGTGACCCTCAGGAGGGTTTGCTGGCGGTCATAAGGGTCAGACTTAAGAAGATGACCCTCATGAGTGTCAAGCATCAGTGCTAAAATTTTTACCCTCATAAGGGTCAGAAGCTCATAATAGTTTGATCCCCATAAGGGTCTGACCCTCATAAGGGCCTGACCCTCATAAGGGTCTTTCAGGGTCACCCACTGCGATTTGACCCTTATGAAAGTCAAAATTCAAACGATAAAGGAATCTTATGTGACCTTTACACTTATATAAGAGTTGAGCATTAATCCGAGAATTTAAACCCCATAAAACTCGATAAAATGTCCAAATCAATGCTATTGACCGTTGAAACGATAGTTACGACCCTCTTCCGTGAAAATTTACTCGCCCCCTATTGAAAACTCCGTAAATAAAAACATCCAGCGCCTCCAACTAAATCATTTTGATGTGCCCTCCACAACCAATAAATAAAATTCCCCTTTATCCCGCATTTAATTCAAATGTTATCCCCTCGGAATCCATCAATTTTTATCAGCCTCTATTTTTTATTCCTTCATCATTGAATCCACGTCCTCGCCGTAAAAAATCTCAACCGCTGGCCTCCGTCAGAGAAATAAAGGCATAAAAAACGGCAGAAAAAAAAAGAATCTTCCGACGCTCTTAAATCTCACAGTATGATCGTAAATTCCTCATCCTCGACATACACCAAGATTGTAACGGTAATTAAACTCGAGCAATTTCCCGTTCCTTTTTTCCCCTAGAAAAAATACCTCGTATCGTTAAATTCACCCTATCGGCCCGGCTTCCGACATTTCCACCGATGGAGGGAAACAGGGGGGGGGGAGCTGCGGGGGAGTAAAAAAAACATGAGTTGTTATTGTTGAAGAGACGGGACGAGAGTGAATGGAGAATGGGAAAAATAAGATGCTTTGATTGTGAGGGGGGTTTTTGTGCTTTCCAAAGTTCCCGGGGTTTTATTCTCCTCTGGACTGTTCTCTTTAATCCTGAGAGTTCCGCAGGTCACTCTCAGGCCATTGGTGTATATCCGAAAATCCACCATCACGGAGTGGAGGAATTCCTGGAGTGGAGGAGAATAAATAGACCTTATTTATTTTAGTGATTTGGGACAAAGGGTTGTACTCTGCTTGAAAGGGAGCTACGAGTTTAGGATGACTTTTTTGAAGGGATGGACTCGAAGTGGTCGGGAATTGAAGAGTGCGATGTGGTGAAGAAAAAAGTGGTGGTATTCGTGTGTATGGGGATGGGAAAATTGAGACCCTTATTTCAGACCCTCGGAGATTTTAAGGGCATTGAGATCCTGAAGTTTATGTACGTATGAGCCTCATAAGGGTCAACCTCATGACCCTTGTCATGACCCTTGGGTCCCTCATGACCCTTGCTCATGTGTTCACATTGAAATGTCGGAAACTCCCCATGAGCGTCCAACGTAAATTTTATGAGTTTGACCCTAACAAGGGTCAACTCTTAAAATCATCATTTCGATTTTCATTATTCGAATTATGACCGCCGTGAGGGTCGACATCCACATTAAAATTTTGAACTTTAGGTGGGTCAAACTTCAATATTATGAGTCTGACCCTCATGAGGGCCAAATGTCAAAATGACACCCACGTGGGGAGACCACCAATGTTACAAGTTCGACCTCCGCAGGTGTCCACCTTCATTATTATGATTTTGACCCTTATGAGGGTCAAACCTCAATATTTAAATTTTAAAGCCCACGTAGGATGTACTTTTATATCACGAATTTGACCCTCATAGGTCTGAACCCTCACTATTATGATCTTGACCCTTATGTTTACTTTTTGATCTCCATGAGGGTCAAGCGTTAGTATTCCCTTCGCTGCCCTCGTTACTCCCAACGACAGAGGAATGACTTAACCCGCAGATAATATTTTTCATTATATTTATGTTGTTATATTGTATGGCAATATTAAAGTTGAGACCCTTATTTTTTGGCCCTCGGAGGTTTCAAGGGCATTGAGATTTTCAAGTTTATGTGATGCTCAACCTCATGATCCCTATGAGGCTCACATGAGACCCTATGAGGCTCATATGAGACCCTATGAGGCTCAATTTGAAACGTCGGAAATCCCTCAATATTCCTGGTACATAGTCTTCACCGAATACAAATCAAAATATATCACACGATTTTCGTCCACAACTCATGCAAAACAAGCACTTGAAACCGAAAAAAATTGTTTCAATACATTTTCCAATAATTAAAATTGAAGATATATCTGTCAGCCTCTCGATAAATCGATTATTCCTTTTAAAACTGTCAATTTTCATGAACGTGTCACTGCCCTCGTTACTCCCAATGACAGATAAATAACTTAACCCGCAGATAATATTTTTCATTATATTTATGTTGTTATATTGTATGGCAATATTAAAGTTGAGACCCTTATTTTTGGCCCTCGGAGGTTTCAAGGGCATTGAGATTTTCAAGTTTATGTGATGCTCAACCTCATGATCTCTATGAGGCTCACATGAGACCCTATGAGGCTCATATGAGACCCTATGAGGCTCAAATTGAAACGTCGGAAATCCCTCAATATTCCTGGTACATAATCTTCACCGAATGAAAAAAAATAGGGAAATATATCAACAATTACGCTCATGAAAATTCGTAAAATAATTATCCATCACATCCACTCTGAGGCATTACTCACGAATTTGGTAAAAGAGGGCTCAACGAATACAAATCAAAATATATCACACGATTTTCGTCCACAACTCATGCAAAACAAGCACTTGAAACCGAAAAAAATTGTTTCAATACATTTTCCAATAATTAAAATTGAAGATATATCTGTCAGCCTCTCGATAAATCGATTATTCCTTTTAAAACTGTCAATTTTCATGAACGTGTCACTGCCCTCGTTACTCCCAATGACAGATGAATAACTTCACCCGCAGACAATATATTTTTTTTATTCCATTTCTCTCGTCAACTTTTCACGAGTCTGATTAAACGAGGGAGTGACTACTTGGTGGGGCTGTCCAAGCAGTGTTGAGAGCATATTTCTCCACTTGATAGGTCGTTTGAGCGTAAAACGGTGAACCCCCAAGTGTCTGGGGGTTACTTCAGCTCGCATGGCTCCGCCTCGTGTGCCCCTGATACCTTAATGATGATATTTATCGTTATAATAACCATACTAAAGTCAAGTACAACGTTGGAGAAACGTATCGCTGTAATGATACGGTGCACGTGCATTTTACTGTGTAAACTACTGTGGAAAATTATTTTTTCAACTTTACGATTTAACGGGAAAGTTATCGTAATCGTCTGGGGGATCAAAAGTTTAAGGCACATCGTATCTTTGCGTTTGACGACCTCCGGTATCGTTCGCGGACGTTTTTGAAAAATGGGAAGGGATTATAATTTCAGTAGCGACAAAGGTAAAACGATCTAAGTCGACTCATCTCCCAGTTGAGTTTTCGAGGAATATTTCCGAATCTAAGGGAGATAGCGAAATTTTCGTAATTACATTTGTTGTAGCTCTCAATCGGCTCTACGAAAAAGATTATAAGAAGAGTTTTGCTATCTCCCTTAGATGCCGAGATATTCATTGAAAACTGGTCAACAGTCAAAATTGACTCGAGGGTGGAAATTTATATTGTTGTGGAATCCTTTAAATGAATAAATATACCCTTTCCCCCTCACAGAACTGTGAATTGAGCAATAAATTAATGGAACGACAGATGTTTGTGGGTCTTTTATATTATTATTTGGATTGAACCGATATTCTGGTGAAACTACATAAATCGCCCTGTTTATTTCAATTGAAAAACTCCAAACAAATTTCTTAAGCCGTCATTCAATCAATTCAGAATTTTTTTTTAGTTATCGTGGGGCAACTGATTTTCGAAAAAATTCCAAAATTTAAAAACTCATCGATGAATTAAAATTAATTAAATAATAAATTAATTTATTAATTTATTAATTTGAAATAATGGCGATCGATAGGGCTCAACAATATTTACATTTGAAAAAAAAAAGATGAAAAAAATCCATTTGGATTCTAAAGGGTCGATATAACACAAAAATCCAACACTTAAATTTGAACGATTACAATGGTTCCATGCGGAAGCGAAAACGATGTCCCTCAACAGCGGCAAAAATCAATGGTCTAATTTTGAAATGAATAATTCATTAGTTGTCATTCAACATTGCTTCCACCCCTTCAATAATTGTACCGATCGCCGAAAATAGTACCATCCAAATGTTTCCCCGTGAATATTTCTCTCCTGAATTAATCCACGAGAAGGTAACTACCCCAATTTCAATGGAAAATTGTGGCTTTGTCCAATAAAGCATCTGTGATCCTCGAATTATCCGCAATTTTCACGTAGTTTATTCATTCCCTTCGGAGGCCACCTGCGAAGCTATGTAAAAACGTCCAAGGGCCGTAGGGAGGATTATGCAGGGGAATAATTCCTCATTAGAAATTGATAGTAACGACGTCATTACTGAAACACGAGGGAAGAGGCTACAGGACACATAGTAACGTGGAAAAACTGATGAAAAATGAATTGCCGTGAAAAATTAAAAGGACGGTTCACCCTCCATTTTCATCGAAGGTAATTTAATTTTATTCTCAATTCCATCGATTGATTTCTTAGCTAATGGAATAAGGTAAATGACCCTACGCTCGTGTAGCTAAGGTGACCACATCATTGGTCCAACATTTCTATCGAAATGAGGGTGAAGATGTGATGTTTTAAATTAGACATCAGAGGGTAAAACCTTCAGGATTAGAAGTCACTGATATTAATCATGACAACTAGTATTTTTTAATAAATAATCGTCCATAAATGTGGCAAGTCCCCTGTCCCTGCGCTCGCTCACTTGTCCCCATGCACGTTTGACACATGTCCCTATCGTCGTCTCGTGATTTGAGTGATATGGAAAAAAAAATTTCACACGAGATTGTGAATTTAAATTTTTTTCATGTACGAACAAATGGACGATAAAATCACTTGAAGTAAATAATTCATCACTTACTGTACATACTCTCACGAGATAATTCAATTATTTAATCATAAAAATTTCTTTCACATCGTGTCCTCCTCGACTCCATTCACCCGCAGCATTAATTCTCCAACTCAACGAGTGAAAGAGGTTTCTTTACTCGTTTCCAGAGAGTATTATAGAGGTATTCTGTGTAAGCTGCCGTAGAGTGGAGTGTAGGATTGAATACTCGAAGGCACTCTTGACTACATCCTTGCCAACATACGTACCATATATACATATTACATGTCGAGGGGCTGGGGCTCCATTCCAGATGCCTCCTCGTTTTATTTTTAAATAGCTCGGGAGAGGAGACGGAAAAATGAACGGGGGCAATAGAAGATGTCCTTCAGGTCAGGGGGACTGAACTTAACGTGAATGAATTTAATTAAGGCGTTAATTCATTCGTGGGAGTGAGGAGTTAATGACTCGGAGAATTACAGTGTTATGAATTCTTCTTTTTCAATGATCAGGGTGATTTTTTATTCATTTCATGACCTGGTTCGGGTTTACAAACATTTTGAATAATTTGTGGTAATGATGATGATGATGCGACGTTTTCGGAGGGATGGGTGGTACTTAATGATTAATAAAATTGAGGATTTACGGCTTTTGTAGAGAACAATGAATTTTGATGAATTTTAATTACCTCGAATAAACCCACTCAGGTGATTCAAATAAATTATTAACCCGAGTGAGAGGGAAACGAGGGGCCATTCATTTGGAAATGCGGTGACGCAGTGATTGTTGATATCAAGTGATTTCAAATATTCGATTTCATCTATTTGGTGCAGTAGGAAGAAATGAGGATAGCACCCGGAGGGAAAGAAACGCATCATATTAATGCAAGAAAGCTCAAGCATGAAAGTTACAACGGGGGTGAATGTACGGATGAAACTATCAAGGTGAAGCCATAAGAATCAAATAATTTTTTGTTCATTCATTCGATAAATTATCTATTTATTCAATAAAACAGAGAACAACGTACATTTCATACATCCAACTAAACGAAATGAACTCTCCACTCTGATCAGTAACGAACGGACTTTGGAATTAGAAACATTTAATAACTTCTTTATACATCTTTTCCACTATTTCTAAACCTTTCTTGGTGACCACAGGGAGGAAATTAGTTGGCGATATTGACCAATGGTCACATAACCACGAGTAATCATTGGTTAAAGTTCGAGAAATTTTAACTAAAAATAACACACGTAAATGGGCATACGTGGAGGAATGGTAATCACATGATTACCATATTTGTAATCAAGTTTTGTTAATCAAGTGGTAATCATCTGTAATCACTAATCATTTGTAATCAGTGTAATCTTTCGTAGTTGCTCCTAGTGAGACCGTGAATTTTGGTTTTGAATTTTCGAGCGCGTCATTTCTACCAACGGTAAGTCTCAGAGATCCCTGGATCAATTTCTCTGGGAATCCCAGATGTTTATGGTTCAGCACCTTGCATAGCCAATGCGTTTTGCACAGAGCATTTTTCCGTAGAAAATTGATTCAACAGAGTTAAAATTTCTTCTTAATCTGAAGAACCAACGACTGAATTATCTCTGAATTATCTGCTGGTAATTTTCATTCTCCATCAATGGTAGATATTCAGTCAATTTATTTTGCTGATAGCACTTATCAAACAAATTTTAAAAAACCCAAATTTTTAGATGGAGTGATGGAGACTGCATTCCTGTGTTCTAGTCCCCGCCTCTCCTTCCTCATTTCTTTGCAGCTTCTAATAATTAATCATTCCATCAATTCATATTTAATAAGAGGCCATTTTTGGTGAGTTCAATGATTACAGATGTTTGATAATCACAGAATGTAATCGACGAAATCATTTGTAATCATGTAATCACATTCTGTTCTCTTGGTAATCACGGTTATCACATAGGCAATGGTGATCAGTGTAATTAGTTCCGTAATCCTGGGTAATCGATTACATTTTGTAATCGCGGTGTCGTCCAATTCGCCTGTGAATAGCCCCTTATACTTCACAAAATCGGCCTCTCGCCTAAACCCCATTAAGAAAAAATTCAACGCCGCGAAGAAGCATAAGCTTGACGTCTACGTCGTTAGAGCTGTAATGACACAAGTCGCCTTCCGTGAGTCAATTTTCCGTCGCAAACGATGTCTACGGGATATACAAGTGATTCGGGTCAACGAGTGTGACTGCGTCTGAACCCCCCTCCCCGCCAACTATTCTCATCATTACTCCCTCTCATTTTTATTCTCCACCCGAGAGAATCGATGATCATAGGTTACGCAGGTGACAATTGATTGGGCGGTATTGAATCGAGACAGGTGAATAATAAGGCAGTTGATATAAATAATTGGCCGGACGCGTCCGGACACGCGCGCTCGGCAGTTTGCGTCAGAAGGAACACCAAGTGTGTTTATCTATGTGTGTATGTGTGTGTGTATGTGTGTGTGTGTGTGTGGCTGGCCCCAATTCCTGTAAGGGATCGATGGAAAACGAGCTGCTGCGCGACGAGGTGAGAGTTTAGGTGACCGGGTGACGATCCACTCTCTTCTTTCCTCTTCATCTCTCCCTCTCACACCCCTCTCTGGGTCTATTGACTTGAACTCGAGTGGATACTCACAGAGATCACCCGTCATTCCTGCTTTCAGATCGTGAACTCTCTTGAGACAATACACGAGAGATGAAAAGATATTTTTAGGCCTTTTTCACAACTGTTCCGTCAATTTGCGGCTCGACACGAGGGGGCAAACGTCACGATATGCGCGCTGGATATAATTTTGATGACTCGGTTAACGGGGGGACACGGTCGTCATCGCGTGGACGCGTCGAGTGAATAATCCAGTTTCAGGGGTGTTATGAATTTTTTAGGACACGTGGGGAACTCGCGTGGGATATTTATTTTGGGGAAAGTGGGGGGGTATCTGATGGGAGACTCTGTTGATTCACATGGATGAGGCGGGGACTTTCTTCAGTGGCGTTTGGATTAATGCACTTTGTCACGGATAATGTGGGGTGGGTGCGTGCATCCGAGTGTTAAAGTGTCAATGAATTATGTGCACATAATGGTCTGAAATGATGAATGTTCACTTGGCAAATGTCAGCATTTGAAGGACCTCAGAGTCGATTGGTTGAAATCGAGAATTAAATATTGATCAATGACCCTCGTAGGGGTCCAAATCACAACATTATTTGAACCTCATGGGGTTTAAAATTTTATTTTGACCCTTAAATTACAATATTGATATTTAGCCTTTAGGAAGGTCAAACTTTAAATACTGATCCTCGAAGTAATAATTATGAAAGCCGAAATTTGAATACCGATTGACAAAAAGAATTGGAATTATCATATTAATTTGACTTTTATGAGGGTCAAAATTTTGGTACTGACCACTGAGGGTCAACATTTAAATATTGTTATGTGACACTTATAAGGGTCATAATTTTGATACTGACCCTCAAGGGTCAAACATGAGGATCGAGATTGGAATGTTGATCTTTGTTCCGCATAAGTGTCTAAATCAAAAAATTATTCAATTCTTCTGAGGTCTAAAATTTTAATGTTGACCCTTAAAATGACAATATTGATATTTAGCCCTTGTGAAGGTCAAACTTTAAATACTGATCCTCGAAGTAATAATCATGAAAGCCGAAATTTGAATACCGATTGACAAAAAGAATTGGAATTATCATATTAATTTGACTTTTATGAGGGTCACAATTTTGGTACTGACCACTGAGGGTCAACATTTAAATATTGTTATGTGACACTTATAAGGGTCATAATTTTGATACTGACCCTCAAGGGCCAAACATGAGGATCGAGATTGAAATGTTGATCTTTCTTCCGCATAAGTGTCTAAATCAAAAAATTATTTAATTCTTATGAGGTCTAAAATTTTAATGTTGACCCTCAAAATGACAATATTGATATTTAGCCCTTGTGAAGGTTAAACTTTAAATACTGATCCTAATTTTGATACTGACCCTCAAGGGCCAAACCTGAGGATCGAGATTGAAATGTTGATCTTTTTTCCGCATAAGTGTCAAAATAAAAAAATTATTTAATTCTTATGAGGTCTAAAATTTTAATGTTGACCCTTAAAATGACAAAATTGATATTTAGCCCTTGTGAAGGTCAAACTTTAAATACTGATCCTCGAAATAATAGTTATGAAAGCCGAAAATTGAATACCGATCGAAAAACGAGGATTGAAATTACCATATTGTTGCTTGACCCTTATGAGATCGAAATTTATTTGAATTGCACTCCGATTAATGATTTATTCAAATCACTTAAATTGTTCACGCACAGAAGCCCTAAATTATCAACTTCATTCTGTATTGTGCACCTTAAATCCTGTTGTAATCCCCTGGTGACGATCATTCCCCCGCACGAATTATCTAAAATCACCCAATTAAATCGAATTCCTGGACGAGCTTTTAAAACAAGAAGAGGAACGGAAGAAGATTGTAAATCGTCACAGCAATTATGTTGTTACATCCTCAAGTTTAATTAAGCCTAGAGTCAGGAATTAGGTGCCCTCCACCGGATTTAATTGAGACTGCGCACTCACCGGGATTACACCGGAGATTTAATGAATTTCCACTATTTGCGGAGATGGAGCAAGAAACGAGAAACAACGGGGGATTAAATTAATAAACCCCCATGATTATTGTTTATTCATCATGATACGTCAATACTGCCATTTTTTTGTTTTTTTTCATAATCCGTGTAACCTACATTCTACTCTCCCCGATCTCTCGCCGAAGTTTTCAGTTATTACCACCGGAAACATGGAATTTTATCATGAATATCGGCAATCTGATAGTTCGTTGAAAGTTTCCATCGGACATTGATGAAATTCTATCCACTGTCCTCATATTCAATTCGCATATCGAATTTCCACTAATTATAGAACGAAGGTAATAAGATCTTTCTCAGGCAAAAAAAATCCAACTGAAATCGGAGTTTATTAAGAATTAATACAGGTATTTCTTACATTTTTTGTAATAAAAAATTTCTTTCAATAAACTGTCTGTCCTCTAGGGAGAAAGTCCGCATCAGGCGTACTTTTTCTTACTATTCTAGGTGCTTAGACCGACCAATTAAAGCTATTATGTATTAATAATCCGATGAAATTTTTCATCGCCGATTTGAATTCTTTTCTATTTTTGTATGTATTCTATGAAAATGTGAAGATAGGAATTTAATTTATAGGTATTGGTCCATTATTGGAAAAAACAGATCAATTTTAAAATTTTTCCTACACATTGAAAAGCCAAAAATTCTGTTTTCATGTTGATCACGTTTCTCTCCCTCTTTTCACTTTCTCCCATCAGAACTGGATCATAGAAAGGACACACATTAATGTTTTTTCATTGTGAAAAAAAACAAACAATTTGAAATGTTCAAAATTGAAAAATCGTTTTTTTAAATTTATTTCTGATTTCTCTTTCCTACATTTTCCGTATTCCCTCTGAACGGAATAACATCACCGAAATTAAAAGTGTTTTTTCATTTTATTGATTATATTGATTTTATTGTTTTTTTTGTTCAAACCCCGGTCTGGACTATCCAGAATTATTTTTGTTTCAAATAATTGATTTTTCAGTTTAATAACTATTACATTTCATTATTATTATTATTATTATTATATCCAATCATTTACCTATGACGTCATAAAGATGTGGAACACTATATAAATTACCTTCTTTAATGTAAAGAAAGGCAACGTATGCAGTGCCCATTGTTACAATGGGGGTGGTAATAACTTTTGTTTAGTCTGTGTTTTGATCACAAAAAAATACTTTATTGATCCTCAACATAATTCCTTTCCATTCAACGTTGTAACTTAAAAATTAAGGAAAACCAATACATATAATAAGAATAAGAATGAATAAAATTAAATTAATCTGATTGTAAAGACGGAAATGAAAATAAAATAGTACAAATTAATCTCCAATTAATCGCTTCGCGCCCGTTCACTAGTGATTGATTAATTGAATAATCATTAATTCCGGATTAATGAAATTATTGGGGCGTTCATCGTATAGTCGCTTTTGGTAGCGTTTATTTTAATAACATACGGCGCCTTAAGTGCTGAAAATGAAAACAGTACGGTTGAGGTATTTTCCTGTGACTCTTCAATTAATCTGAAAAAGTGTTGATCCCATTACTAATTTTTCCAACCATGGAAGCTTAAATAAACGACTTTTGCTGTCGAGGTTGGAGATATACTATTAACCGTACTCACGTGAGGTCTTGTTAAATCTTATGCGCACTTTCGATGTATCAGGTTCTCTCTGATGAATGTCAACACTTTGGTTTTTCGCCACAAGTTGATTTGGTAGAGAAGGATGCACTGGCTGATTCATCGTCGGAACTGAAAAAAAAGGAACAACGAATGAATGAAATATTACGTCCCCTGATAGCTGCAGAGGAGAACAGACACAGAAAACATCCTGAATCAAGTCAGACTGAATTATGCCGGGAGTCGAGTTATTTCATGCCACGATCGACCACAGTCATCAACTCGTACACTGAGAGAAATATCGACAACGCTCAAATGATATTTCTATCGAAATGAGGGTGATGGGGTGATGTTTTAAATAAGACATCAGTGGGTAGAACCACTGATAATCCTAAACCTTCAGGATTAGAATTCACTGATATCAATCATGATAACTACGATTTTTTAATAAATAATCGTCCATAAATGGGGAAAATTCCCCGTCAAAGGGAACTGGTTATATCCAACCAATAACATCGTGAGTATCCTATTTTGTGATACAACAACATTAAAAAATATCTCGAGGCACAAACTTTGGAGGAGTGCAACTCGGCACATCGATATCATTCAGTAGATTTTTCGACTTGATTTAAGATGATTCGTCGATTTGATTCAAGTTGATTTTTTCGACTTGATGCAAGTCGATTCTTTTACTTATTACAGGTCGGTTATGACCTCATTCAAGTAGATTTTGTCACGTTGCTATTCACTCCGTGAAACATAAATATGTATGCAAATTGAACTGTAATTGTTCAGAAATGATTAAATAAAAAAAAACTCCGTGAAACATAGATTTTCCGACGTAAATCACTTCGTTACTTCGGCTCGAATCAAATTGTTTGTTCGGCATGAATCAATTCGATCAATTATTCATGTTTGAGACTTTCAAATTCGAACCAAACAAATTCTTTTTTTGGCAATTTTCAACTAGCGATTCTGTTGGCCCAAACAAGACTTGTTTGACAACGTGTTTGTTTTTCTCTCAGTGTAGCCCATTCGGCCACCGACGTCGATCTTTGAAATGACTTTGAAATCACATATCGTTAGCTGCATAGAAGACTAACGTAAGTGCCAAAAAATGTCCTCATACCAGAAGTTTTGAATTTTTAATTCCAGTTCCCATATTTGTTTTGTGTTTCTCGTTTCCTATTGAATTCTCGTATTTTGGCACTTACGTTACATTTCTATACAGCTAACGATATAGTCCAACCAAAATTTCTTTTCCCGCACGAACTTAGTTTCAGGCAACAAATTTTCATAGTTTCTATTATCAAATCGTTGGTTTGTCAATGAAAACAGGGGAAAACCATTTTTTCCAAAGGGAAAATAAGTTTGGTCCGACTATAAAATCACCAATCATTGTGTACAATATTTGGCCGTAGACAACCCCTTGTATCAACTATAATATTTCACGCTACCATTACTCTGCCTAACTCTCGCCTCAGTGATCCCATCGACAGGAATACTAAAAGGTCCATCACCATTGCTGTTGTACATTGCAATTTGAATATCATACAGCGTGGAGTCTTCCAGACCCGTCAAGGTGTACTGCAAGACATTCCCTAGATCCCTCATTGAATGCTGCCTAACGGACGCAGAGTTCGCTAACGAGTATTGAACCCATCTGATACGATATCCGAGGAGTTCTCCATTCCAGGAGTTCTTAGGTGGTGCCGCCCATGTGACCCTTAGCCTCCCACGCCCCGCAGGCACGACCCTAACGTATCTCGGAGCCGCTGACGGTAGCGTTTTGGGAGTCGCCGCGATCACATGATCACTTGGCTGACTACTGCCTATCGAATTTGTCGCAAATACGCGGACAGCGTATGTAACTCCTGAGTGGAGGTTGGTAATATTTGCATACTCCCAATCACTCGTTCCATATCCAGATGGGTCATTCAAATTCCTTGGTGTGACGGTTACGTTTTGAAACTTGGAGGACTCCCAGTTCTCGGCTACACCGGATCCCGAGGGGTTGTATTGAATGGTGTAATTTTTGATTGGACTATTGCCATCGAAAGGCCGCTTCCACGACAAAATCATTGAATTTGACATGATATCTTTCACCGTGAGGTTGGTCGGGGCGTCAGGACGGTCTGAAACATCAACCGGTGGTCATAATTGAATTGGCTAAAACCTTTAATTCCTCCGCCCCCCCCCCCTTGTTCATGTTACCAATTGACAGCTTTACAATTTAACGGTAATTATGATTGATTGATATGCATGTCACTGATGAAGATCAATGTGATCAAAGATCAATATTAATAACTTTGAGCAGGAAATTTGCTTGAAAATTTCGAGGTAACGGTGGCCTTTTGTTACCCCTTGACTTTACAGTAGAACCCCGTTATAAGGAGCCCCCATATAAGCCCACTTCTCCTCAATCGCTTTTTCGCCAGCGTGAAGGCTTCCCCCACTCCCTAACACTCTCGACACCCGAACGTAAACACATCGATGTTTACTGGGATGTCCTATTGTTTTGTATTTCCAGGAGACCAGAAATGTGAAATATTCTGGCAGTGAAATTTTTGAAAAATTAATTCAGTTCATACTCGACCGCCCCGGGAATAAGTTAAGAAACAGTTAAAGTAAACTTTAATAAAAGTCCATCGTTTATTATTTATTGAAGGGTACTGTCAATAAAACAAAATGTTGATCAGATTATTTTTTTATCCAATTGTTAATTAAAATATTGGAAAACATTTTTATGAAAAAAAATGGACCTTTAAATATTTTTATGGCACGAAGAAAGTTGTTTTCAAGTTGGTGAAAAAAGTTATATTCATGTTCATGGAAAAGAATGTTGGAATATGGCTTCAGCTCCTGGTCCTCATATATATATTATCTATAGTATAAGATGTATCTGTGTAAGCTAAGAAGGGGACGAGATCGTGCGCATGCGCAGATCTCGTCCCAGGCCGGATGTGGCGTGTATGCTGTACATTCCTATCAATTCCTGTACGAGACATGTTGGACGCTAGACGCGAGACGACTGACGTGCTTTACTGAATAAATCTTTGACTAGTTAATACTGTGTGTATATTTATTGTGTCCCAATCCCGCATAATCCATCAAAGAACATTGTTAAAAATTCAGTAAATAATAAAAAAATTATTTAACGAAAATATCTGTACATAAAACTTGAAAAATACTCAAACTGTTTATTTCTTATCCCTCTATTTTCGCTGAGAGTTGCGAGAACTGAGGTTGCCACTCAGCGCATGTTGGGCGGAACGAAATATAAGCGCTTTCGCCGAATCGGCTACCCCTGCACCCCCAGGCGCGTTCTTATAATGGGGTTCTACTGTACTCACCTTTCGCTAGAGTCATCGCAACTACAGGACAGCTGGTAGGTCCAGGACCATAGTCGTTGAATGCTGCAATTGAAATGCTGTACTGCGTGGATTCTTCCAGCCCCTTGAAGACGTACTCCATCGTATTTACATTTATTTCAATATTTGACGCATCGTTCGATGACGAGAGTTTTTTCGCCACAACGTGATATCCACGGAGTTCTCCATTCCAGGTATTAGGAGCAGGCGGCACCCAGGTGACCCTCACCGCATTAAGACCCGCAAGCTGGGCCTTAACCTCCTGCGGTGCCTGTGACGGTGGCTCTCCGGCGGTCGTCACCGTCACAGGATCACTTGGCTGACTAGTGCCTATCGAATTTGTCGCCAATACGCGGACGACGTATGTAACTCCTGGCTGAAGTTTGTCAATAACTCCACTCTCTTGTTCATTACTGGTTGTTCCATGGGTAGATGGAACATTCAATTTCATTGGCGTGATGGTTACGTTTTGGGTCTTGGGGGAATCCCAGTTATCGGCCGAATCGTCCGCTAAGGGGCGGTATTGAATAGTGTAGTTTGTGATTGGACTGTGGACGTCCGAAGACGCGCTCCACTGCACATTTACGGATCTTGACGTGATCGGAGTTAGGATGAGGGCGGTTGGAGGGTCAGGACGCTCTGAAACATTAAGGTGTTGCGCATGTAGATCGCGGGGGGTGAAACGGAAGGGGAGTCTGATTGTTCTCGAGCCCTGATTCAATCGCTGAGCACGAAATTTTCCAATTTTCAAGTAACTATTTAAGTGTGCATTTGAACATTTTTTGAATATTGATTTATCTGTCAGATTGATTGATTTTTTTCTCACTGTACTCCCTGCTCTGTTACTCTACTCACCTCTTCCCCGAGTCTTCCCAACAACAGGTTTGCTGGCACGTCCAAGACCCATGCTGTTGTAGGGTGTAACGTAAATAGTATAGTCTGTGGAGTCTTTCAGCCCCTTCAATATGAACTCCGTCGTATTCTTGAATTGTACGATGCCTTTTGTTGTATTGACCTCAGAGTTCGATGACGAGTGCTCGATCCAACTGAGATAATATCCATGGAGCTCCCTATGCCAGGAGCCCGTAGATGGTGGGTCGGCTGTGACCCTGAGCTCCCCATACCCGGCCGCCTGGACCTTAACGTTCTGCGGTGCCTCATCTTCACCAGTCGACACCTCCGTAGGACTTCTTGACTCATCCAAGACTGTCAGCAGAAAAAGTGAATTTAAAACGCTTAATACAATTACTATTTATCATTGATAATTTTTTATGTGATTTCTAACTTTGATGAGTGAAAGGAATTCATTGGTCAAATTTTTTCAACTAATTTTTCAAATAGCCTTTCGTTTGGCTAGAGTATTTTTCATCAGTGGCATTTCATCACACGGTATAATTTCGCGCAGTTGCTCTCCGACAATTGCGCAAACAGGTGAAATAAAAAATTTGACATCAATTCAGTAGCGAAGTGGTAAAACGGTTCAAGTCGATTTTGACTATTGGCCAGTTTTTAGTGAATACCTCGGAATCTAAGGGAGGTAACTAAATTTTGGTCAAGACCTTTTTTGTAGCACTCAATTTGCTCTAAAAAAAAGGTAATTACGAAAATTTCATTATCTCCTTTAAATTCGCAGATATTCTTCAAAAACTCAACTAAGAGATGAGTCGACTTAGACCGTTTTACCACTTCGCTACTGAATTATACCAAGAAATCACGTACAATCACTTTGAAATCAAGGGCAATCAGCAATCATTGTGTCACGATATTTGGCGAGGAATAACTCCTCGCCCTGAATCAAAATCAAAAAAGATATTCTGTAGCGAAGCGGTAAACCGGTTTAAGTCGATTTAGACTATTGGTCAGTTTTTAACGAATATCTCGGAACCTAAGGAAGATAGTTATGTTTGTGTAATAACCTTGTTTGGTGACGAACTAGGTTTAGGGTGGATGTGGGAGAAAAATGTGGAGGGAGGTGCTGGAAAATTAATGATGGCACTAATTATAAAAATATCACNTGGATGTGGGAGAAAAATGTGGAGGGAGATGCTGGAAAATTAATGATGGCACTAATTATAAAAATATCACTATTTATTCGTGGGATCGAACCACGTCGTTAATATTTTATACACTCTTTGGTAAATTGTCATTGTTGATAGCCTTTTGATTAACCAGTAATTTTCTGAAATTAATACTGTTGAATCGCTGAATTTAGTTGAAGTTTAACTAATTATTGTGGCGATGCACTGAACGAAACGTTGATCTTACAAAGACTGGTGATGTACTTGGTTACTAGTGAGCTAGGTGAGGTTCAAGAAGCTACACTGAGAGAAAAAATTATTCCTGCCAAGGATTGATATTCCCGTCAGAAGATAATATTTTTTCAGACCGAATTTTTCCAGGACCGTCATTTTCAGAGAGTCCAAGTCTATCCTCAAAAATTACAGTGATATTGAACAATCTGATTATTATGCTAGATATGACCTTGACAAAATGTTCTCCGATATCTTCCGGATTTTACAAATTGGCGATTTTCTCAGGTAAAGAAAATCGGAATAATTCCAAATGTTAATAATTATTATTGGAGTTTCTTCGAGGTCATATGCAGAAGAATATTCTTATAGATCACCATAATTCTCACGCTTGGAACTGATTTCGGAGCACCTGGAAATGACTGGCCTGGAGAAATACGTTCCAAAAGAGATATTTTCTTCTACTAAGAGTATGAAAAAGATATCACCAATAACATTTTCTTGGAAGGAATAAATTTTTTTCTCAGTGTACTGTACTCGGTGAAGTGCGATGTAAAATATCTACAGGTGATTTGCCCGAGATAGACTTGTACGGTGAGAGGCTAAGCCTAAACTGATTCGCGCGTCTTTCGGTTACTTATGACTGATGACCCGAAGGGTCCCGGAGATTTTCGAACTAGGCCGAGCTAGTCGACCAGAATGTTCTGGAATTTTAGTTGCGTTTCAAACAAACCTTTTTGGTAGCTCTTAATTCGCTCTACAAAAAAGATTATAATGACAATTTCGCTGTTTCTCTTAGATTCGGAGATATTCCTCGAAAACTCAGCGAAGAGCTAAGTCGACTTGACCCGGTTTACCGCTTTGCTACTGAATTGTTCATTCTTTTTTTTTTAATTTTTATTGAGCATAAAACCTGTTGGTTTATGCAGCTTAGTATGAGAAATACATAAAGCAAATGGAATTGAAGAAAAAATACATAAAAAATTGTTCATTCTGAATTTTACACGCTAACTTCCTCACACGAAGGACGAAAGTTGCTGAAAAAAAAAAAAAAAAAAATTTAATTTTTTGAGAGAAAAAATTAGTAACTTCCTAGCCGGGAACCGAACCCGGGACCTCCCAATGTCGCGTCGGGTGCTCTTACCATCTGAGCTACCAGGACACTTACGAATTTCACTCTCAAATTGACTCATACCCGAGTGGAAATTCTGTTCAGGTCTTGATCAGAAACTGATCAAGTCCGATCCGAAATTCTGATCAGGCGTGTTACGCCTCTGCCTTAGGTTTTTCCACTAGGGTTTCTCCGCCTTCCATCATTAGGCATTAATTAAATTTAATTTTTTGAGAGAAAAAATTAGTAACTTCCTAGCCGGGAATCGAACCCGGGACCTCCCAATGTCGCGTCGGGTGCTCTTACCATCTGAGCTACCAGGACACTTACGAATTTCACTCTCAAATTGACTCATACCCGAGTGGAAATTCTGTTCAGGTCTTGATCAGAAACTGATCAAGTCCGATCTGAATTTCTGATCAGGCGTGTTACGCTTCTGCCTTAGGTTCTTCCACTAGGGTTTCTCCGCCTTCCATCATTAGGCATTAATTAAATTTAATTTTTTGAGAGAAAAAATTAGTAACTTCCTAGCCGGGAAACCTTACATTGGAATAGTATCAACGTATGAACAACTTATTCATGATAGAATCTCACTCTCTTCCTGTGACTCAGCAATGTTCTCGAGGCTTTCATCGGCGTCAGAAAAAACGCCGCAATTACAGCCGGACATGAGCATCAAATCGATTACGGACATACCACTGCCCCTGCATATTTTTTCAAGGTCGCATATTGATGCAGCTTCGAGGGCTGGAGCATAATACATTGAAGGATTTGAACGATTACAATAATTCCATTCGAAAGCAAAACCTGAGTAATGCGTAATTGACCTCCGATGAATCAATTCAGTAGCGAAGTGATAGAACGGTTTAAGTCGACTTATCTCCCAGTTGTGTTTTTGAGGAATATTTCCCAATCTAAGGGAGATAGCAAAATTTTTATAATTACATTTATTGTAGCACTCAATCGGCTCTGCAAAAAAAGTTTTGACGAAAATTTCGCTATCTCCCTTAGATTCGGAAATATTCCTCAAAAATTCCACGGGGAGATAAGTCGACTTGAACCGTTTTACCACTTCGTTACTGAATTATTATAATGATGGAGAAAAATACTAACTTTGAACGATTGATCATTGGAAGAGTAATTTTTCCAAAAATCAGCAAAATTGAGAGGAATGAGGCGAATCGACATTAAGATTTTTTAAGGGGGGACTACTATGAATTTTGAAAGTCGTGGGTTATTGGAGTGAGACGTTTCATACGTTGAAGATCGATTATAGAGATCTGAAAACGAGAGTAATTAGTGCAAAAAAAATTTTTTTATTGTTCGTTTGCCCGAAAACACTTAAAGTGCTAAAAACAGTCCAGGGCCTCCAATTTCTGAGCTACAAAAGATTTTTTTTTTCAAAATTTTCGGAATAATGTGTGGAACAACAATTACGACCCAGTTTTTTGGAATTGGACTACTACATAGCTGATTTCGTTTTTTTTTTATATAAAAAAATTCACTATTTGTGTAAAGAAATATGAAAAAAGCAAATTTAGCCATGTAAGAGGTGAATTAAAAAAAACTAGCTCGTAATTGTTATTCCACATATTTTTCCGAAAATTTTGAAAAAAAATCATTTGTAGCTCAAAAATTTGAGGCCCTGGACTGTTTTTGGCATTTTAAGCGTTTTCGGGCAAACGAAGAATAAAAAATTTTTTTTTTTGACTAATTATTCGTTTTCAGATCTATATAATCGATCTTCAACGTATGAAAAGTCTCACTCCCATAACCCACGACTTTTAAAACTCACAGTAGTCTCCCCTTAACCAACAATATCAACGATTGTCAATAGTGAACTCACCCGTAATGACGACTGCGAAGACGATGGATCGGTACAACATTTTCGGCTTCCTCAATAAATTTCTGCTCAACGGTTTAGCTGACTGATGTGTTCGATCGTACGTCTCTATTCACAGTCCTTCAGTCCAAAAATTTCTCGTGGAATATATTTCGCATGTGATCTTTAGATACGTGGTGTACCTCACGTTTCGCTCATTTTATTTCCTGATATATTAACGCATGTTTTTAATTCTTTGAGAATGTAAACCGAGTGTGATATTCAATCGGTATCGGAAGAGTTTGGATTAGCTTTGTAACTTTGTGAATTCCTTAGGTGTCAACATTTGCAGGTGTCAATATGCTCTCGGATAGTGGTGACAATTGTGACTGACTCATTTCAGAACGATAAGCTGCATATGCACATGCAGGAATGTTGTGATGATACAAAAAATTGAAATGTTTATCAACTTTTCGTGACTCTGATCCAAAATTTGAGAATGATTGGAAAAATTCATGCGTGATGTTTACGTTTTTCTCCCCTACATTCATACATACAGGCACCACTTAAAAATCGCCTATTTTGACTTTTTAGATCATATTTAATGACCTTAACGAGCGGCTATTCACAGGCGTAATCGTGATGTCACTCGCTGATGTAATCAATTGTAATCCCAGTGAAATCAATGTAATCATTATAATCACATGATTACCATATTTGTAATCAAGTTTCGGTAATCAAGTGGTAATCATCTGTAATCACTTTAATCACTTGTAATCAGTGTAATCTTTCATAGTTGCTCCTAGTGAGACCGTGAATTTTGGTTTTGAATTTTCGAGCGCGTCATTTCTACCAACGATAAATCTCAGAGATCCCTGAATCAATTTTTCTGGGAATCCCAGATGTTTATGGTTCAGAACCTTGCATAGCCAATGCGTTTCGCACAGACCATTTGTCCGTAGAAAAATGATTCAACAGAGTTAAAATTTCTTCTTATTCTGGAGAACCAACGACTGAATTATCTCTGAATTATCTGCTGGTAAGTTCCATTCTCCATCAATGGTAGATATTCAGTCAATTTATTTTGCTGATAGCACTTATAAATGCCCGAATATTTAGATGGAGTGATGGAGACTGCATTCCTCTGTTCTAATCCCCGCCCCTCCTTCCTCATTTCTTTGCAGCTTCTAATAATTAATTATTCCATCAATTCATATTTAATAAGAGGGCATTTTTGTGATTTCAATGATGACAGATGTTTGGTCATCGGCCCCGTAATCCTGGATAATCGTTTTCATTTTGTAATCGCGGTGTCACCTAATTCGCCTGTGACCCCCCCCCCGACCCCCTCGGACCCTAACACAAAAAATTGGAAACTTAAATTTGAGCGATTACAAAGCTGCCATTCGGAGGCAAAAGAATGAATGGTCATCACATCTGCAGTCATCTCCAAGGGGTCACCCATCCATTCCCGCCAGATTCATCTTCTAAACACAAACTACTCCCGAGAAAAAAAAACTCCGGGAAGTCCGGAGTCTCCGCTCGTTGCAACGTAAACTTTATATTTTTTGACTTTAATAATTTCATGTTCGTTGTGTGGATAGTACGACCCTCTAGTTGCACTCAACGGCGCCCCGGGGTTGTAATTAGTTTGTGGCTGGCTTCACCGAGTCCGTCACCCCCGTCGGCTGCACACCCACACTCTACAGAGGCTGCATCACCCCTTCTTCCCCACCCCCCGCGTCACCGGTCATTTCCACGGAGGAGATAACGGCGCACAGTAATTTCACAATTTTGCGGAGAATACGTGGACAGATTTTGGAGGATTAATAAAAGAATTGGGAGAGGTTGGGTTTTGATACGCATGGGCAAAGGATGGCGGTGCACAAACAAACACACGGAGAGAAATATTCAGTAAAAATTACGGAACTCACAATTCGCTCACTGATTACGGAATCGACTCAAAAAATTTAAGTGCACGGAGAGAAATATTCAATAAAAATTACCAGAAAAAAGACGTAAAAATTACGTTTCGAAACGGAATCTGGGAGCGAAGTAAAATTCAATAACAAGTGTCAATCGTCACGTAAATTCTACGATCTGTTACGTAACAATTACTCATCCGTCCGACGCCTCACGGCTAGCCATGAGTCACCGTGAGGGGGAGATTTTAACAACACGTTCCGTAATTTTTCCGGAACTTTTCGTAAAAATTCTTAAACATCCAAGAATTTTCATGTTCGAGGCATAATAAGTCTTGAAGTTTCTGTTAGATTTTACAACTTCCAGAAAAATTACGTGACTTTTTCGTATTTTTTCGGTGACAGACCCGAAAATTTACTGCACGTTTCAGATTTATTCTCTTATATTCCTGTAGAAATTCACTGAAAACGATTCTCGCTTGCGGATTACGTGAAGTGTTCCGTAATTTTTCTTGAATATTTCTCTCCGTGTGACGGTATCGTAATTTTTATCGTAATAACAGGAGATTCAAATAAAAATTACGGAACGCTCTGGAAGAAGTTCCTGATAGTTCCGGAAATTCCGGAATTACGGAAAAGATACGTAATCCCTCGTGAGGGGGAGATTTTAACAACACGTTCCGTAATTTTTCCGGAACTTTTCGTAAAAATTCTTAAACATCCAAGAATTTTCATGTTCTAAGGCATAATAAGTCTTGAAGTTTCTGTTAGATTTTACAACTTCCAGAAAAATTACGTGACTTTTTCGTATTTTTTCGGTGACAGACCCGAAAATTTACTGCACGTTTCAGATTTATTCTCTTATATTCCTGTAGAAATTCACTGAAAACGATTCTCGCTTGCGGATTACGTGAAGTGTTCCGTAATTTTTCTTGAATATTTCTCTCCGTGTGACGGTATCGTAATTTTTATCGTAATAACAGGAGATTCAAATAAAAATTACGGAACGCTCTGGAAGAAGTTCGTGACAGTTCCGTAAAATTTCCTACAACCACTTTTCGCTCCGGAATTACGGAAAAGATACGTAATTTTTATTGAATATTTCTCTCCGTGCAATCGAACAAACGATCCGTTCAATTACTGAGGGGGAGGCAAAAGGATGGAGAAAGATGTGAAGGCTTCCTCTGATTAAGGGAAGATGAATTATCTATTTATTCAATAAAACAGAGAACAAAAACGTACATTTCGTATATTCAAATAAACGAAGTGAACTCTCCATTCTGATCAGTAATGAACGGACTTTGTAATTACACTGTTGGAAAATTACTCTTGAAATTTCAAGTAAAAAATGTAAACGTTAATGCTAGAAATTTCAATTCTTGAAATTTTCATCAACGAATAATTTATATGGAATTGCCATTGATCTTGTTATTGATAAATCAGTCAATTTTCTTGAATACTCAATGAAATTTGATTTCTCATGTTCATACGGCAATAAAAATTCCTGAAAATCGTGAAAATTCAGGCAATTTTTCTTCTGAATTTGTAATCTCTTGAAAATTCAATTGAATGTAATGTTTAATTTTCGCGATAGATGTGAAAATCCAAATTGTCATTGAAAAGTCAATGATCATTCATCCCAAAAAACTTAATTTTACTGAATTTCCAAGATGAATCAGGAATTCCGTGAGCAATTTAATCTGAAATTGAATTTAAGTTTCGAAAATTGAAAATTCAAATGCATCTGTTACTTGAATTTCAAAAAATTTCCAACAGCGTAGAAACATTCAATAACTTCTTTATAAATCTTTTCAACTATATCTAAACCCACTGTTGACGACAATGAAATAAATTCCACTTATTTTAATGAAATAAATGGAATTTATTTCAACGAATTGAGACTATTCTCATCAGCTGTGACTGAGTGCCTCAACCAAAAATCCCGGAGAGAAAATACAAACGTCAGAGTAACTAAACGAAACCCCATCGATCGATCGCGGCGACCATAGTCTATTGAGTTATCCATGTTGCGTAAAATCCCGTGGCTTGTTTACGAGTCGTGCATCGAAGCGGCGATGATTGGAGGGATGGAAAACGGAAGCGAATGGATATAACTCGCAGTGATGTTGCCCCTAGTATTCTGCGACAGTAACTGCCACATCGTACGGTTAATCGCAGCTTATTTTCCTCACCGTTGAATTTTCAAGTTCCAAAAGCCCTCGACCCGGTGATTGAAAAAGTGTAGAATCACGGGAGAGCCCCCGAAAAATCACGCCTGTGGGCTTGACGCATGGGCAGATCTGAGCTGACACGATGTGTCAACGTTCTCTTTCAAATGAATTTTCAATTGAAGTGGTTCATCTTTCTTTTATTCTTCTCTTCCTATTATAATGTATCGTAGTCAAATTTGATAATCTCGATTAATTCCTAGAGTTTAGTTCTTTGAAGGCTAATTAATTCATGTAACATATTTGGGTTGTTCTTAGGGGGTGATTGTTACCCCAGGCTATAGTCATAAAGCTCAATCAATAAATAATAAAATTTAGTAAAAATTTTGCGCTACAGCGCGCTGTAATTGTAACAATCATAATTGAAAATCTCAAAATTAAATTAATCGTGAATTAAATTTGCCGCCTCAGACGACTGGAACCAATGAGGAATAACCGTGACAGACTTGCGAGATATCGATAGTTATCGACTTTAAGTGTATGTTCTTTTTAGAATAGGATCTGTGAAAAATTACAATATCGTCACTCAAATTTTCTGAGTCGATTCCGTAATCGGCGAGCGAATTGTGAGTTCGGTAATTTTTACTGAACATTTCTCTCCCCGTGGGTTTAAAAAATATTGATAACTCTGAGTAGGAAATTTGTTTGAGAATTTCGCGATAACGGTGGCCCTCCGTTACCCCTTGAAGTCGTGATCATCATCACAACATACTCAACCGAGTCGAAGCCATGTATAATAACAATTAAAACAAATTCAATTACTTCCGATGGCATAATAATTTTGCCGTCGTGTTCTATCATGTTAAATCGCGCGATGCGCATTCCTTTCGCATTCTTCAGTCCTTTTGTTTTCGCAACCCCTTATCAACCGATTTTAAACAGTACAAACTTGCCGGTTATATCGAACTGGCCTTTACGCTTTGCCTCACAAAACACAGGGAATGGAAAGTTTCTCTCTCGGGTTTTACCCCACCCAGGCGTGAAGCTGAAATACAACGTGAAACGAGGGGTGGCAGGAAAGTGAGAGGTCACTTCTCTGTATGTGCGAGAAACGAGTTATATTCATGGCGACAGCGCCAGATGTGCACACCGGTACTCCCTGGACGTTCAACGTCCTGCTTTTGATATTTATGTTCCTTGGACGTTAAACTCTACGACAGCGAGTTGAGTTACTTGGAGTTGGGAAGAAAAGTCTTTTCAAATCTTTTAAATTTGAATCTCTGGGTTGAAAAAAGAAATTCGGGTGGAAATAGTGCATTATGAATTTCTCGCGAAAACAGGGATGATTAAAAGTAAAAAAGTAAAGTAAGTATTATTTTGAATGGTTAATTTTGGGGAAACTTTTTTTGAAATTGACGTTCCAAACGGGCTGTTTTCTATTGAACTTCTACTGAAAATTCTATTAGTTCACTGCGCGTTTTTTATACAGAAAGCCCAATACAAATTTTTTTATTGAAAAAAAAGTCATCTTTGTACACAATTTTTTCTACTGAGATATTTTTTATAGGAATTTCTCAGCTCAGATTTGCCAAGTTTCTTGCTTCATTTTTGAAATGAAGAGAAACGAAAAATAGAGCGGAAAACTCGGAAAATTCATGTCGATAAATTCCTACAGAAAATATGTTAATAGAAAAAATTGTATAGAAAATTGATTTTTTTTATTAATAGTTTCTTTTGTTTTACAGCCTTTTTAGGAAATGTGCAGTAGAAACTAGATTATAAAAAATCATATATGATTTCTTCTACTGAGATATTTTCCAGTGGACATTTCTGTTGAAAATAAAACACAGACAAGCTCTGCAATTTTTTCATAGAATCGGCCAAAAACTAATAGAAACTTAAATAGTAATTCAAAAGAATTCTCTGGCGAATTCGCGACGATCTTCTCAAAAATATTGGAATACACTTTAATTTTTTACGTTTGTTGACTTCCAATTATCAATCAGTTAAAAACATTTTGAATACTAATTGAGTTAAAGCTTTTCCCAAAAATTTCCATTCGAAAACTTTTAGTCCAACTGTGAAAAACTATATTTTCGTCATTGGAAATTGGAATACACTTTTAGTTTTTACGTTTATTGACTTCTAATTATCAATCAGTTAATCACATTTTGGATACTAATTGAGTTGAAGCTTTTCCCAAAAATTTCCATTCCAAAACTTTTAGTCCAGCTGTGAAAAAATACATTTTCATCGTTGGAAATTAGAATACACTTTTAGTTTTTACGTTTATTGGCTTCCAATGATCAATCAGTTAAAAACATTTTGAATACTAATTGAGTTAATGCTTTCCCCAAAAATTTCCATTCCAAAACATTTAGTTCAACTGTGAAAAACTACATTTTCGTCGTTGATAAATAGTCCTCATCGGTTGAAGAATGTTTAGTAAGAACAAAAAAAAGTGAAATGCACTCCCCCGTGTCTGAAACAGACGACGTACCCTTGAAAAATCCTCATCGAGTCTCTCCCCGAGTGCCGTCTCTCTATTTACAAGTGAATGTCTGGCAATTTATTTCAAGGACAAACGCAAGAGCGAGGACCAAAGTACCCGAAGCCTCAAACCAATCTGTTGAATTAGTCTTCAATTATTAAGTCCACTCCCGTCAAAACAAAACACCGAAACCGAGAGAAAACAGAGTGAGGGACAAGAATAAACCGTTGAAACAAGAGATTCAGCGCTTGTGGTGGAGAAGAAAAACCTCACGATAGTTCTATCCCCCATGAATCTCTCTTTATGGCCCTTTTGTCACGTATTCCTTGAAGTGCGAGAGGGGAAACTTGGCCTCCGGCTAAGAAACATTGACTCGGCAGTGGCCACGCGTGGACGACGCCGCGGTAACTGCCCTCGTAGATTCACATCGAGACACGTGAGACGAATATCAGGTGGATAATGACTTGGATTAATGGACTCAGTCACAACTGATGATAATACTCTCAATTCATTCAAATTACATTATTATTCCATAAATCCACTAATATTCTGTTGACAAGATCTATGCGCGCGCTCTCGCGCGCGCTGATCTATTCATTTGTTGAAATGAAGAAATACAATTCATTGAATTTCATTTTCTCATGAATACCTTATGAATATTGATAATGAATCAAAGAGAATTCGACTAATGATTGAAGTGAACAGCGAAGTAGAGTAAAAGAATCTATTAAGAATTTTTCATTTTCAATTAATTATCTTCAATTTTTTTAGATAATCGGTCTCCATAAAAGGACAGAATTTATTAATTTCACTGATGATATATATACATGCGATGTATATATTCTGTGGTTCCCGGTAGCTTAGTCGGTAAGAGTGCCCGGCGCGTATCTGGGAGACCCGGGTTCGATTCCCGGCTGGGTGAAGCGGAAATTTTTTCTCTCTAAATTCTAATTCTCTTAGAATTTTTTTTTTGTTTATGCTATTTTTTTGATAAAAAAAAATTTTTTTTTTTTTTAATATATAAAAATATATAAAAATATATATAAAATATATATATATATATATATATATATATATGACGTGAAACAAAAATTTACCACTGAAGAATTTGAAATTATGTCACGGAAGAATTTGAAAATTCCGCGTGTTTTTTTTTGTAAATAACTTCGTGTCACACATTGACCAATCAGAATTAAGGATTAGCGATCAGGCAGTTTCGAGATATTTCGATATAAAACAACTTCACGTTTTTTCATCTTTAGTAAAATGGGAACTTGCTCACACAACATCGTCCACGCGGAAAGAAATGTTCAGTAAAAATTACAGAACTCACAATTCGCTCACCGATTGCGGAATCGACTCACAAAATTTAAGTGACGGTATCGTAATTTTTCACAGGACATTCAGATAAAAATTACGAAATGCTCTGGCATAATTCCGTGCCAGATCCGTAAAATTTTCTACAACCACATTTCGGTGGCACGTCAAAATATCCTTGAAAACATGTCCGGGAAAAAATATCCAGATTGAAGATATCCTCCGCAAAATTATCCGAAGCCAAATTTATCCTTGTGAAAAAAGATCCCTGGGAATAAGATCCGTCGCTTTTTTTTGTATTGAATTGTATTATCATTGAAAAAAATCATAGAAAAAGTTTTTTAATTTGAATTAAACAATAACAATAACATTTTTTTAGAATTTGAATTGAACAATATGTACTAATATTTTCAACGAGTATTTTTAACAATTAACATGATTCACAGAAATTGTAAGACAGCATGTTGATTGTACGTCTAGCGAAAAATCAAGCAGTGCTACACTCGGGCCCCAAAAAACCATTCACATCTTGTCTGGTACCTCTGCTATGAATTCGGGTTTTGAACTCTGGAAATAGAGTTCAAAACTAGAGTTGTGACAGCATAGTCCACTGGACTCCTTATTTGAATCTCCCTTTTTATATAAATTTCCAATTAAACTTTATTTCCGATTTTAAACTCTAAAAATCGAAGTCTGTTCATACAACCCCAATCCCCATCCCTCCGATAAAGCAAAAATTCCGTTGAAACTGTCGGCAGGGACGTAAGGGGAATCTTCGGAAACTTGATGTTACCCGTAAACCCGTGAGAGATTACGCTGAATTACTCGAGTCGAGTGGAAAGCGAAGAAATTTCCTATAAAACGTGTGTCATCAAATTTCATGGGTTATATCCCCAACGGATACGCTCACGACCTCAGGGGGAATTTATCTGGGTAATGACGATTATCGATTCTGTACTCTCAACCTTATTTATTATTCTATACAAAAGTAATGCATTTTTTTAATTGTATTTTTGATCATTTCTTGATCTACAGAAAAGGACTTCAATTTTTTAATTTTGTTTTTAACCCTCTCACGGTAATGGTTAACCCTCAAGGGTCAACAGGCTTTATATCAAATTTTTGACCCTCATGAGGGTCAAACATCAATATTGACGGTCGACCCTCATGACTGTTAATAAGGGTCAAACGTGAAGGAATAAGTTACGTTACAGACGAAATCATGAGTTTCGTGAGCGACCCCTATGAGCACCAAAACTCCTTGACCCTTTGTTGACTCATGAGGGTCATAAGAGGGTCAAGCCTACGAGTCATAATTGTAGAAATGTTTGACCCTCAAGGGTCACGTGGACTGATACAAAAATGTTGACCCTCATGAGGGTCAAATGTTCATTATTACAACCTCAATCCTCTAACCTCATAAGGGTCAAACATCAATATTGATGTTCAAGCTTCATGACTGTCAATATGGGTCAACCATGAAGGCATAAGTGAAGGCATAAGTTACGTTACAGACGAAATCATGAGTTTCCTGAGCGACCCCTATGAGCACCAAAACTCCCTGGCCCTTTGTTGACTCTCATGAAGGTCATAAGAGGGTCAAGCCTACGAGTCATAATTGTAGAAATATGTTTGACCCTCAAGGGTCACGTGGACTGATATGAAAAGGTTGACCCTCATGAGGGTCAAATGTTCATTATTACAACCTCAATCCTCTAACCTCATAAGGGTCAAACATCAATATTGACGTTCGACCCTCATGACTGTCAATAAGGGTCAAACATGAAGGAATAAATTACGTTACAGACGAAATCATGAGTTTCCTGAGCGACCCCTATGAGCACCAAAACTCCCCGGCCCTTTGTTGACTCTCATGAGCGTCATAAGAGGGTCATAAGAGGGTCAAGCCTACGAGTCATAATTGTAGAAATATGTTTGACCCTCAAGGGTCACGTCAACTGACATAAAAATGTTGACCCTCATGAGGGTCAAATGTTCATTATTACAGCCTCAATCCTCTAACCTCATAAGGGTCAAACATCAATATTGACGTTCGCCCTTCACCAGCGTCAATACGGGTCAAACATGAAGGAATAAATTACCTCAGAATCGAAATAATGAGCTTGGTGTGCAAGCCCTGCGAGGGTCAAACTTCTAATTCTGAACCTCACGAGGGTCAAAGAAGGATTAAACAACATCAAGCCCTCGTTTGACCCTCATGAGCCTAAACCTCCAATATTTATTTTTCATCAATTTATTATTAATCACCAAATTATCCCACGAACGATTCTCAATGCCTCAAAAATAACAAAAACATTTTTTTTTTAAATTTAAGACCTCCTGAAAAGGTCCTTTGAGGTTTACAAAAAAATCCAGTCTAAGAATCAATTCTACGAAAAAAATCATTCATCTCAAAAAGCCTGCTCGACCCAGTTCACCCATTTACCCCAGAAATGCACCGTTAAAACGTAATAGTGACTGGCGGAGTGATCTCGAGCATCTGAGATTCTCGGTGGTAATTAATTCGTCGACGCAGTGGGCCTACTGCACTCACTCCCTCTCAAGTTACCCTCGAGGACCCAAAACATCGAGAGATAGCCCCTTCCCCGCTCCCTCAACTCACTTTTATCACTGACGAAAGCCCAAGAGGTTTTTTGTACCTCATCTCCACTGATTCTCACCCCCCCCCCTCCACACCCCCACTCCCGCCACTCGCTCTTTATCAGTGAGAGGGAGAGAGAGGACATCCAACTTTGCTGGAGATTTAACTAGGACTTGTCTATCGACCTGACTCGGAACTGTACACACACGACCGGTTCCGTGCGCCTGCGCCCATGTCGCAGGTTCTGCGCATGCGCAATGGTCAGTGATTGGTGGAGGTTACTCCCAACGCGCATCACTCACACTTGGGGATCGATTCTCGATTTTCAGACTGATGAGCAAAAAAAAATTTGAAAAAGTGAGGGGAGTTGTTGCAAATATGAATTTCGTTTGTGAGAGGATTTAAGATGATGATATTGAGTGCATTGACACGATATTATTTAGTGGGAATTGATGTAAAATATGATCATTGAAACACCTCTTGATGCGCAATGAGAAGTATTACGTTTTTTGACGCTTGTGGAGAGCTCCCAAGAGTCGAATATTGATACTAAGGGGGAGACCCTCATGTTCAAACCTCATTGTGACCCTCATCAACCTTATTCACATTAACTTTATGCGGAAGCTCGTAAGGGTCAAACATTGTTGCCAAAATGGAGACCCTTATTCTGACCCTCATTTAACCCTCGTTGTGGGCCTCATCAACCCTATTTTAACCCTTACGGAATGCTCATACAGGTTAAATATTGATATTGAGAATGAGATCCGTATTTTCAACGCTTATCGTGACCCTCATGAGGTTCGTAGTTTCAGTATTTTCCCTCAAGGGCCAAACTTACTGTCATAATTGCTATGAGACCCTTGTTGCCGAAATGGAGAGCCTTATTCTGACCCTCTCATTTAACCCTCGTTGTGGGCCTTATCAACCCTATTTTAACCCTTACGAAATCTCATAAAGGTTAAATATTGATATATTGAGAATGAGGTCCGTATTTTCAACCCTTATTGTGACCCTCATGAGGTTCGTAGTTTCAGTATTTTCCCTCAAGGGTCAAACTTACCGTCATAATTACTATGAGACCCTTATGAGGGTCGCAATTTTGATATCGACTCTTGAGGGTCGAACGTAAGGACCAAAATCATGGTTTTAATCCTTGATCCTTATGAGGGCCAAATAAAAATTTTGTACTATTGGCCCTCGTGAGGTTCAATATAACCCTTATGAGGGTACTGACACCTGTATTGACCCTTGAGGGCCAAACGTAAAGATGAAAATTATGGTGTTGATATTTGATTCTTATGAAGGCTAAAAGTATAACACTGAGGGTCGTGAGGGTCAACATTGCAACACTTATATTTGACCCTCAAAAATGTGGGTCCAATGAGGATCCCAATTTTGATTTTGACCCTTAAGGGTCAAATGTAATGATAAAAATTACAATATTGTTTCAGGAATATTCCTGAATCCAAGCGGATACTTCATGCAGAGATACTCCGAAATATCTGTTGCTAAATATCACTCGACAAATCAAATTGATTAATACATGCCATCGAACATATTTTCCATGGAAAATAATCTCGTACTGATAACGATAAAAGGTTTCATGTACCGGAAATTATATTATATTACCCCCTTTCATGATTTGAAAGTGAATGACAAACAAAATAAAAAAGGCGTTGTGAATAGCCATCGGTGGTAAAATCCCATTTCCCGCTTTTATATTTTTTCAGTAAATTGAAATAAAAATAAAATCTCGCAAATATCAATTGCAATTCCACGAATGAATCTATCTCGCACAGAGCCGCATGCACTCCATTCGCCTGTGTCGATGGATCATTCAAAAGAATCGACAGATTTCGGTAAAATGATGAAAACCTTTTACCTTGACATTTAAAAAATAAAGGAAATCAAATGGAAAACAAGAGATAAAAAGGATTGCAGTAATTGAATAATCTATTTATACAACAAATGAATAATGTCACGGGAGAGATATTTCAGACGTTCGAATATAAGTAATTGATTTAACGTCAGGTGAATTGTTTGATGGATTCAGAAGGAGAATGTAAATTGAATGAAGCTCCGACGAAATTAGCGGTGGGATTTTTTTATGAGGGGTATTCTCGGGCTACTCGGCAGATTTATGAGAGTGAGAAAATTAACGTCGATATTTTGATGAACCTAATTCGGTCATGTTCAAGCGTTGATGGCGATGAGAAATTCATTCTGTAGAATGATCTCAAGTAATTTGATTAGAATGGGAGAACCGGAATGAGACGAGTGAATTTCAGTTCGAATTTCTGTCGAATCATTCCGAATGTAAGGAATTTATGAGGGTTTATATCGACGTTTTGAGTCGCATGAGGGTCAAATATCAATTTTCTAATTTATTGATACGTGTCCTTCATCAAAATCATGCAATTCATCATTAATTAACATTAGGACCCTCATGAGGATCACATAATAATATTGCCCTTTCGACCCTCATGAGGGTCGTAATTTTGATATTTAACTGTTCTAGGGTCAAATATAATCATCAAAAGGAGGACATGGACAGTTGACCCTCATATTGATATTTAACCCCCGTAAGGGTCGAAATCACAGTGTCGGTAGTTGACCCTTATCAAAGTCACATTTTGATATTCATCCTTGAAGATCGAATATAAAAATCAGAATTACTATATTTATGTTCGAACCTCATGAGGGCCAATATTTTAATATTTATAAGGGTCAAATTATGAGGGTCAAATATCAATTTTCTAATTGATTGATACGTGTCCTTCATCAAAATCATGCAATTCAGCATTGATTAACATTAGGACCCTCATGAGGGTCACATAATAATATTGCCCTTTCGACCCTTATGAGGGTCGTAATTTTGATATTTAACTGTTCTAGGGTCAAATATAATCATCAAAAGGAGAACATGGACAGTTGACCCTCATATTGATATTTAACCCTCGTAAGGGTCGAAATCACAGTGTCGGTATTTGACCCTTATCAAAGTCACATTTTGATACTCATCCTTGAAGATCGAATATAAAAATCAGAATTACTATATTTATGTTCGAACCTCATGAGGGCCAATATTTTAATATTTATAAGGGTCAAATTATGAGGGTCAAATATCAATTTTCTAATTGATTGATACGTGTCCTTCATCAAAATCATGCAATTCAGCATTGATTAACATTAGGACCCTCATGAGGGTCACATAATAATATTGCCCTTTCGACCCTTATGAGGGTCGTAATTTTGATATTTAACTGTTCTAGGGTCAAATATAATCATCAAAAGGAGAACATGGACAGTTGACCCTCATATTGATATTTAACCCTCGTAAGGGTCGAAATCACAGTATCGGTATTTGACCCTTATCAAAGTCACATTTTGATACTCATCCTTGAAGATCAAATATAAAAATCAGAATTACGATATTTATATTCGAACCTCATGAGGGCCAATATTTTGATGTTTATAAGGGTCAAATTGTGAGGGTCAACATTTAAATATTGCTATGTGACCCTTATGATGTTCAAGATTGCAATATTGACCACCTTTGAATAATATGACCCTCATGAGGGTAGCAACCACAATATTGTTGTTTGACCCTCATGAGGGCCAAATTCTACGCGGCGACAAGGATCACAATTTTAATATTGACCGTTACGAACATCACAGGACCAAAAATCTTTATTCGAATGTTATCGGCTACAAAAAGGTCCTCAACATTTTCTCCCGAGATCACTCCTTACCAAAATCACTGTCTCCTCCTCTCCCACCTAAAGGCGATTAGCGCGTGAAGTAAAAAAATTATAATTCATACAGAAAATTATGAGAAATAAATATCACAAACAAATTCAGGTATAATACTTATTATTTAATATCAGGTAGACTGTAAATAAGACTTCATCATTTCATATTTATCACCTTACAAATGTGTCATATAAAATTACAGTCAATCGCAAAGAGTCTTCTCGTGTTCCATCATCTCTCATCTGCCATTCCCCCGCCCCCTCCTTCCTCTTTTATTTATTTCAAACTTTTGCAACACTTTACAGGCTCGCATTATATCGAATCGAGATACGGTATTATTCCCAGAGTTTTCACCCCACTCGAACAAAATGGAGAAAGAAAGGAACAAAAAAATTGGAGGAGGAGGTGCGAGGGAATTTTTCCCTCATCCGCAGACACACACACACACACACACACAATATATATATTTTTTCATCCCCTCTTGCCCCGACGCACATCGCTCTTCGCAACCGTGTGAAATCTTGGAAGACAGATCGGGTAATATCTACTGCAAATAAGTGGAAGAGGTCGGGTATAGTCAGACAGAGGAAAAATTTTATGAAACGTCGGGTTTTCTCTTTGCTGTGAGGAATAAAAATCGAAGGGTTGGAAACTGAGGGCTCGAGACAGTTTTATGCATCGAGTCCTCAAGTTGAATATGTGGGGATGTGATAGAATAGAGGAAGAGTGGGCGGTGGAGTTCGAAGATTTTACACAAGTGCATGAAAATTGAATTGAAATACGTTTTTGCGTAGGCAACGGATGAAATACTATTTGAAATTGTTATTTCGAGTCGGTTATTTTTGCTGACTTGATAGAATTTATTCATTTGCTTTTTTAAAACTTAAATTAAATGGTATTTTTAGTGTAGCAGTTCATTTCATTGTTGATAAATTAGGAATGAATAAAGAAAATCAAAAGGTCTTCCCCACTCGACATATTCCTCTCAACCCTCGTCAGCAAGATCATTCGAAAGATAGTATGGATTTTTTTCTTTACGCATTATATTTATACGCTTCACATGCACTCACCTTCTCGAAGAAAAATAATAATTTTTTTATACAGTTATTAGTGTTATCTTATGACTATCGTGCTTACAATTAGTTCAACGCCGATACACAAACGGAAAGAGCATTAATTATCATTTGCATTTGAATTCTTGTCACATCCATCCGTGATTTGATTAACGAGAAGGCGTATCTCCGACATACTCCGCAATTTTCAGTTTAAGGTGTCTATAGATTCAACCATTTTCAATCATCGAATAATTGAAATTGTTTAAACTCTCGGAAACCTTATTTTTTTAGAAATGAAATCAATTTCTAGTTAAATTTTGAATATTAATAGATTTGTTACGATTCCAAACAAAAGATTTTTATGGTGGAAAATAGATTGTTTATAAATTATTTACCGAAAACGCTCGTAATTTGCAAAAATTGCAATTTTCAATTATTTTATCAATCTTCCTCCAAAAGTAAACTTTCTAATTTTTTTAAAGATTTTTAAATGTTTTCTAACGACTAAATATCGAGATTCAAATTCAGACCTGCAAAGCTTAAATAATAAAATCATTGTAAGATGTCCGGAAACTTAGGGTCAAATGGGGCTCAAATGGAAGCTCTGATGGTCGACTACAAAAGTAGAAAATTATTTTTTTAGGAATGAAATTAATTT
>NW_021680351.1:2124975-2234412 GCF_001412515.2 Diachasma alloeum
GAAAACGCTCATAATTTGCAAAAATTGCAATTTTCAATTATTTTATCAATCTTCCTCCAAAAGTAAACTTTCTAATTTTTTTGAAGATTTTTCAAATGTTTTATAACGACTAAATATCGAGATTCAAATTCAGACCTGCAAAGCTTAAATAATAAAATCATTGTAAGATGTCCGGAAACTTAGGGTCAAATGGGGCTCAAATGGAAGCTCTGATGGTCGACTACAAAAGTAGAAAATTATTTTTTTAGGAATGAAATTAATTTATAGTAAAATCTTGAATATTAATAAATTTGTTATGATTCCAAGCAAATGATTTTTATGATGGAAAATAGATTGTTTATAAATTATTTATAGAAAATGCTCGTAATTTGCAAAAATTGCAATTTTCAATTATTTTATCAATCTTCCTCCAAAAGTAAACTTTCTAATTTTTTTAAAGATTTTTAAATGTTTTCTAACGACTAAATATCGAGATTCAAATTTAGACCGGCAAAGCTTAAATAATAAAATCATTGTAAGATGTCCGGAAACTTAGGGTCAAATGGGGCTCAAATGGAAGCTCTGATGGTCGACTACAAAAGTAGAAAATTATTTTTTTAGGAATGAAATTAATTTATAGTAAAATCTTGAATATTAATAAATTTGTTATGATTCCAAGCAAATGATTTTTATGATGGAAAATAGATTGTTTATAAATTATTTATAGAAAATGCTCGTAATTTGCAAAAATTGCAATTTTCAATTATTTTATCAATCTTCCTCCAAAAGTAAACTTTCTAATTTTTTTAAAGATTTTTTTAATGTTTTATAACGACTAAATATCGACATTCAAATTCAGACCTGCAAAGCTTAAATAATAAAATCATTGTAAGATGTCCGGAAACTTAGGGTCAAATGGGGCTCAAATGGAAGCTCTGATGGTCGACTACAAAAGTAGAAAATTATTTTTTTAGGAATGAAATTAATTTATAGTAAAATCTTGAATATTCATAAATTTGTTATGATTCCAAGCAAATGATTTTTATGATGGAAAATAGATTGTTTATAAATTATTCACAGAAAACGCTCATAATTTGCAAAAATTGCAATTTTCAATCATTTTATCAATCTTCCTCCAAAAGTAAACTTTCTAATTTTTTTGAAGATTTTTCAAATGTTTTATAACGACTAAATATCGAGATTCAAATTCAGACCTGCAAAGCTTAAATAATAAAATCATTGTAAGATGTCCGGAAACTTAGGGTCAAATGGGGCTCAAATGGAAGCTCTGATGGTCGACTACAAAAGTAGAAAATTATTTTTTTAGGAATGAAATTAATTTGTAGTAAAATCTTGAATATTAATAAATTTGTTATGATTCCAAGCAAATGATTTTTATGATGGAAAATAGATTGTTTATAAATTATTTATAGAAAATGCTCGTAATTTGCAAAAATTGCAATTTTCAATTTATTTATCAATCTTCCTCCAAAACTAAACTTTCTAATTTTTTTAAAGATTTTTTAAATGTTTTATAACGACTAAATATCGAGATTCAAATTCAGACCTGCAAAGCTTAAATAATAAAATCATTGTAAGATGTCCGGAAACTTAGGGTCAAATGGGGCTCAAATGGAAGCTCTGATGGTCGACTACAAAAGTAGAAAATTATTTTTTTAGGAATGAAATTAATTTCTAGTAAAATCTTGAATATTAATAAATTTGTTATGATTCCAAGCAAATGATTTTTATGATGGAAAATAGATTGTTTATAAATTATTTATAGAAAATGCTCGTAATTTGCAAAAATTGCAATTTTCAATTATTTTATCAATCTTCCTCCAAAACTAAACTTTCTAATTTTTTTAAAGATTTTTTAAAGGTTTTCTAACGACTAAATATCGAGATTCAAATTTAGACCGGCAAAGCTTAAATAATAAAATCATTGTAAAATGTCCGGAAACTTGGGGTCAAAAAATAGTCAAAGTACTTGGATATCTTCAATTGAAAAAATCATTGAAGAAACTGCAAATTGTGGGTACGTCTGGATGATGAGTGCCTCATGCAGTCTCTCGTTTACTTCGCGATTGTGAACATTATCCTCGAGATTTAATTCTATAATATTTATAGTTTCGTAGTTTCATCGTCCCCCGACAGTTGCAGTTCTTAAGATTAACGAAAAAATGGGTTGAATCACTGCTCGCACCTGGTACACTTTGGAATAAAGCGCCATGCAGCACAATTGAAGCGTATGCGTTCGTATTACCTTATATACTTTGTTTTTTCATGAATTTTGCATAATTGGTATTGGTGATAATCGTTAATTGAGTACGACAAGGGGATGTATGACGCATAATCATGAATAACGTTGAGTATTCAGTAGTTCTGTACATGAAAAAGATGCAGAGAGTAATTAATTTCAATTCTAAGAAACATTCAATTAGCTTGAATAAATGCATTCAGATTATTTAAATAAATCATTTATCAGAGTGCGATTCAAACGGATTCCCAGAAAAATGTCCACTGAATTCAATAGCACGTTTAATAATAATCCAGCGAAGATAGGATATCCGAAAAATGCAGCCAATTTTATGGAGATGTTTTCACAGATTATTGAATCCATTTAGATCCTTTAGATCGTTTGCAAAATTTGAGAAAACCCAGAAGCAGCGCAACAACAACATAATTTTTACTGGATTTTATTCTAATTATTGAAATGATATTAAAATGCGTCTCGCGTTGGTGAACCTGTCGAGTGCGAATATTGTTGTGCATTTTTTTTTACATTCATGCAAATTCAAAAATATTTTTCAAGCACTAAATATTGAGACTGTTTGATACTGTTGCAATGAATAACGCATCGATCTCAAAGGAAAATATTATGTTATTAAAACCATTCAAATAATAATTAGATATTAAATAAACTCGAGAGCCTCTCCCGGCCAAAAGATCATACACTCCATTAAATAACGTTCATAGAACTTTTTGTTGGTACTAGTTTTTAAGGTTTGTAGATATTGTAAATACTATTGAAAACACGGTTAAACAAAAAAAAAGCATTTTTTTGTTGCTCACTGACATTTTAATCACGCGCCTGCGCGTGAGGTCGTAATTTCCCCGAGTCTCATAATTTTCCGAATCATTTATTCAAATAACTTTCTTATGAAATCAGAAAAAAATCAATACATGTTCACCTGCGAAATTCCAAAATACTCAATTGAATTCATGCATGCCCGTCATACTCCATTAAAAGTTGACATGAAATGTCTCCAAAATTAAACTAAACCTGCATAATCAAATTGTAAAAGTTACCACCTCCCATAAACTCCCATCAACTGAAAAACTACTCGCAACTTCGTCGTTCAAAAATCGTTTTGCAACCCACCAGTACCTTAATTCCCCCTCCACCATACAGAATAAAATAAGTATCAACCTACCACATCAAGGACGAATAAAAAAAAAACATGTTGATTTTGTAATTGATTTGACATTTTATTAATCTGTAAAATCAATAGAAACGACTTAAAACATTGGCCGATTAAAAAAGAGCATAAAATTCATTATTTCCAGTCGACTCTGGTCGATTGACTATTCACACTAAATAAAAAAAGTGATTTATATATAAGGAAAAATGTAAAAAATATATAAATACGCACATATTGTTCATCAACGCGTGAATTATCATCTGATGAATATCGAAATTATTTAATCCCTGTTTTTGTAATGAATAAATCGATAATAAAGAGAAAAAAAGGAATAAGCGAATGGAAAAAATAATAATAATCAATACGAATCGATGGCAGTATGAACAAAAAAAATTATTTGTATACAGTGTCAGTCGAATTCGCAGGAGAATTTACATAAACCCGCTCGAAGAGAATAAAAGATGTATCAAAGCGCCTCTCCATAAACGTTTTGTTAACATACATTGGTAAATTATTATTAATGTTTTATCATCATTTGTACACCACTAATTTGTTCGATTAACTATAAATAGCACTGGGTAGTTATTAATCGTTATATTGGGACAGATTTACAGTAAACAAAATAATGTTATTATTAATTAATATTTTATCCTCTTTTCTGTCTAATTTTACGTGTCGTATATTGTTTTTTTTTTCAATCATTTTTTCTCTCATCATCTGGCGAATTTCGAACGTCATGCGTTCATCGTCGACTTATTATAATTTATTACTCCATTTATTTAAATCTCTCAGACACAGGGTTGAATTAAATGCAATTAAAATGTCTCTTCTATTTCTCCTGTACACGTCACGTGTATCTAACTCTACTATTCAAGATTCATTTCCCCTCACTTTTTGTTTTAAGTTTAAAAGAAAAACAGAATTTGCAATATAATAATCAACTTTGATAATGGAAAACGATTTTTCGTACACGAGATATTGGCGTACGATTGGTTTCATTAGGATTATCGAATCAATTTAATTTTCATTTTTAATACCTAAAACGATATTACCAGCAAAAAATATAATCTTGGTAACGTATTTGATAAACGTAACAATAATAACAGATTAATTATCGATAATAATTTTTGTTTTAATATGTACAGGCTAAATTTTGGTTTCTATCGTAGTTTCTTCATATTTTGAGTTTAATCATCATTTTTATCTCGATAAGGAAATCAGAGAGGTCGAGTCGTTTCAGTGCAGAGATAATTCAGGCTATCCAAGCCACTCTATTCCTCACATTTAGCTCGCTGTCAATTCTACAATTATCAAATCATTCCACCTCAATTAAGCATTTCGTATTCACACATTTATATTCCTAACGAAATATACGATCAGTCGATCAGTAGGCGAGTAACAAAAATAACTTTCCAGTGCCAAAGACTGCACCACTTTGTATTCCCTTTAGATATCTTCCTTCAATATTTATTTCTTTCAATAAAAAACAAGTGAGAGAATTAATTCATAAAATCACGTGTCTCTTGCCCTCAAAGAGGCAGAAAAAGCTAGTAATATGAAATAAGAAATAACTTGAGACAATTTTTTGCTGGAATAAATCCGAGTATCGAGATCTTGATATAAAATCAAAGATTAAAAATTGAAAGAAATCATAAAATCAGAGACTGACGATTGACAGTTCTCTACTGGGAATGCATGAGATTGAAATGTAAATTATGATAGTTCAATGGGACGAGTCACGAGAGTGATCTTAAATTTATCAAAATAGAAGAGAAAATAATCTATGAATTACCATTAATTAATGATTCAAATAAATAATGTAATTGTTATTGTTGCGTTAAAATTTTGGTTAACGGCGTGAAAATACATTTTCTTTTTACTCAATTTATTCATCGAGAAAATAATTGAGAATAAAATTCAATTGTGAATAAAAAGAGAATATATTTAATGTATCGAAAGCCGACAAAACTCTTTCGTCCCTCCGCAGAGAGCTGGGATCTTTATCTAACTGTCGTGAGACACTTTGTTCAATTACTGGGACAATTTTTCAATGTGAGGAAGTGTCCAAAAGTGTTCGTACAGATACACATACACATTTACATACATTCGGTATTGCATTGATGATCCAAGTGGAAAAGGTGTTCTGTTTGGGGCACGTACTGACGGAAATTTTAAGTGGTTCCTCTGATGACAGGTCATACCATCACCATGTCCTCGTCGACGTTTATTATGGCGGGGAAAGAGTTGTCGGTGGAACTCTGTCGGTGAACCCCCTTTTTTCGCGCCAGAGCATCTGAGAAATGAAAAAATTTTACTTGTCAAGTGATTTCTCGATTTTTGGGAATTTCAGCAGCTGCGAAACGTTTCCCTGAGCTTTTTTCCTGAAATCCCATATTTACCGTTAAAATTGCAATATTAATATTTCGCCCTCACGAAGGTCCTAATTTTGGTGTTGACCCTCGTGGGTCAATAATGCGGATCGAAATTACAGTGAAAATATTTGACCCTCATAAGGGTCACGAAACCGTCATTATTTACTACTGATTTGCTTTACTCTATAAATAGTTCAGATTTAAGACTTTCCGCTCGCGACGCCACTATTGGCCTGTCATGTATTATATCATAATATAAAATTTCACCTCGCATAACTACCTACCTTTCAATAAACTATCTGTATCACATTTAAGTTCATTCATTTACTAGTTAAGTCATGTTATTGGCCTCGCCTGTTTGACTGTANAAAAAAAAAAAAAAAAAAAAAAAAAAAAAAAAAAAAAAAAAAAAAAAAAAAAAAAAAAAAAAAAAAAAAAAAAAAAAAAAAAAAAAAAAAAAAAAAAAAAAAAAAAAAAAAAAAAAAAAAAAAAAAAAAAAAAAAAAAAAAAAAAAAAAAAAAAAAAAAAAAAAAAAAAAAAAAAAAAAAAAAAAAAAAAAAAAAAAAAAAAAAAAAAAAAAAAAAAAAAAAAAAAAAAAAAAAAAAAAAAAAAAAAAAAAAAAAAAAAAAAAAAAAAAAAAAAAAAAAAAAAAAAAAAAAAAAAAAAAAAAAAAAAAAAAAAAAAAAAAAAAAAAAAAAAAAAAAAAAAAAAAAAAAAAAAAAAAAAAAAAAAAAAAAAAAAAAAAAAAAAAAAAAAAAAAAAAAAAAAAAAAAAAAAAAAAAAAAAAAAAAAAAAAAAAAAAAAAAAAAAAAAAAAAAAAAAAAAAAAAAAAAAAAAAAAAAAAAAAAAAAAAAAAAAAAAAAAAAAAAAAAAAAAAAAAAAAAAAAAAAAAAAAAAAAAAAAAAAAAAAAAAAAAAAAAAAAAAAAAAAAAAAAAAAAAAAAAAAAAAAAAAAAAAAAAAAAAAAAAAAAAAAAAAAAAAAAAAAAAAAAAAAAAAAAAAAAAAAAAAAAAAAAAAAAAAAAAAAAAAAAAAAAAAAAAAAAAAAAAAAAAAAAAAAAAAAAAAAAAAAAAAAAAAAAAAAAAAAAAAAAAAAAAACATTTCCCAAAACAATCTCAACCTACTCACCAGCAGAAGTAGGCAGCAGATCATCAAGCGAGCCATCATCGAGGTCGGTCGCCGACAGTAGCAAATCATCATCGGAAGAGGCCCTCGTCAAGCTCGGCAAGGTCGACGTCAACAGAGCCTTCTCCTTCTGAATCGTCTGAATGTGCCCCACCAAGAGTGCCTCCTCCTCATCCCCCCTGTCGCCACCGCCCTCATTGGTGCACCTGCCCAATGTGCTGCTGCCGACATTGAGCTCCTCAGGGCTAAAAATCTTGGAAGACCTCAGACTGGACAATCTATTGGTCGCCGCATGGCACGCCGACTCCAAAGTGCTGATATCAGCAAGCGTTGTCTTGACAAACCTCAGCTTCTCCTGGACAATAGTCTCAATGCACTTGGTCTGCCTGCCCACGTCCTGGAGTGAGTCCTGTGCAGGAAGCACCCGATTAGTCCTCAGAATGCAAGGGGCAAAGACAATAGCCAGAGCAGAAGGTGACATTCTGTTGTCAACCTCGTGCAAAGCAACCCTAGCCAAATGCACGATGAGCCTCTCCATAAGATCAAAATTGGGCTTGGGGAGTTTCTTCAATATCGCAAACAATGTGCTGATCCTGTCGTGAGGATCAGTGAGATTCGCAGCATGAAGGAAGTCATCGTAGTACTCGAATGTCATCAGGGGCTCAGGCATGTCCCTGAAGAAGCTCTTGAGAACAGCGGCCAAGACGTGCACCTGGTAGTTCTCAAAGTCCACCTTCTCCAGATCGCCCTCATCCATCTTCATCTTGAGCTCCCGCACCTTGGAGCTGACACCGCTCTTCCTGTAAAGCCCCTCGGTGTACAAGCCGTGCATCTCAATGGTCGTGATGAGCCTGTCGACGACCAGGGGCACCTTTCCATCCCCGCAATCGAGCTTGTAGAGTGGAACATTGAAGACCTTTCGACAATTGCTGTCATTGATTCCGTCCTTGCCGCACTCAGCGACAGCCCTGGTGTAGCACTTCTTGTGACAAGTGAGCTTGCAGTTCTGGCAGACAAGACCCCTCTCAATGGGCCACATGAAGAACGACGTGCAGACCTCGCAGGCCGTCGGAATGTTGATGATTGTCAACTGGAACATGTGGTTGCCATGCCTGATAGGCTCCTCCTGCTTTCGCTTCTTCTCCTTTTTCCGTTTGCTCTTGCTCGCCTTCTCCGGCGCTTCCGTCTTGACTAGTGTCATGAACTCATTCATAAACCCTCTGAAAGCATTCACCCCCATTGTCACCGGGAAGTCCTCCCTGGTGTTCTCCTGCTTGCAGACAGTCTCCATGACGTGAAGGAAGTTTGCGATGAGATCGGTGTACTTGATGTTACCCTCAACCCCCTGCTGAATGGCCAGACTGTAAGTGATGACGAGGTCGTCCTTGAATTTCCTGAGAGCCTGCTTGAACACCCGATCAACCTCACTCGGCTTCTTTCCCTCCTCCTGCACCTCCATCGCGTAAATCTTCTTGGTGATGAAGTCCTGCATGAGAGCCAGCTCCTTGGCGTCTGAGATGATCTTGTCAGTGCTGTCCGAGAAAGCTGACGTACCAGTTAAACTGAATTTGGACTGTACCGTTTGCTTGACCGCCTCGTAGGGCGTCCTCATGGGCTTTCTGTTTTTTCTTCTGCTCGGTGTGTTCGCCAGGGGACAAGGCATCTTCAGAACTCCACCATTCTGGATGCACTTGACGTGATAAAGTTGTTTGCAATCGTTGCATTTGTATCCCTGAGTTACGAAGGCGTCCATCTTCTCGTGGCAACACACGCAGACATCCTCCTTCGTGAACCTAGCTATCTTTCGGAAGCGATGGCCAGCCAGAGTGAACAGATTATTGCCTTTCCACTCCAGCAAGTTCATACCAGGTGCCAGTTTGAGATCGTTGGAGGGATCTGACGACTTCTCGTCAAGGCCCGAGACCTTCGTAGCTGGATCAGAGTTCCTTCTCCTGAGTTCCAACGTTGTGATGGCATTCGACCGAACGCGTTTGCCAACAGCTTGCGGCTTGTAAGATCCCTCAGACTTGACAGGCCAATCGGTCACTGTCTGCGATGACAGATCATCCTTCTTCGACCAGATCTGAGGTGCCTTCAAGTCGGACTCCTTGATAGTCCCTAGGAAGATGTTTCTAGCCTCTGGGGGATTGTTCTCAGGGACTGATTCACCCATTGACCGACACTGTACCTCCCTCCCTGGGCGGTTTCTCCTGGCACTGCGCACCGGCACATCCGGTTCAGTCTTTTCCATTGATTTGAGCTCCTCGTCTCTGATCTTGTCGAGAATGTCAATCTTCAAGGATGTATCGCCCTCCGAGTTCTGACGCTTCAAGTAGTTGTACTCCTTCGAGTCACGCAAGTGTCTCGAGGGTGAGCTCAGGGTGTCGTAACGATCTCCACTTGTTTCTGACAATCTTCTCACTTCTCGAGTATTGAAGGACTCATTCTTGTTGTATCTGTCATTGCTCTCCAACTTGATATTCAAGTTTGTCGCCTCGTTCAATCTCTCCAACTTGGCTTGCTCCAGGAGGCTCTCTGTTAAATGCTTGTACTGAGTTATATTCGGTGATCTGGTGATCAGGGACTTGTGGGGAGGTGGATCCTGATAAGTGAAGTCTGCCCTTCGTCGCCAGATGTCAGTCTGATGGCTATTTGGAGGGGCTATGTGGTACTTGGCGTCCCTTGGGCTGAAGGAAGCTAGGTTCGATGTTGAGAGACTATTGAAGATTGGCGAAGCACTTTGAATGGCGCTCGGTGTTTCGCCATCGGTGTCACCATCACTGAATCCAGTGGACGAACTGTCCGTTCTCTTGCTTATCGATGACGATCTGCTGGTTGTGTTCACAATACTGTGGACAATCACAGTCTGGTCCGTTCGCTTCGTTCTGGCTGAGGGGATCGGTTTAGAGTTGGAGTTCTCCTGGGAGAAGTGGCTCTCCACACTGTCGACACTCACCTGCGACTCGTAGCTTCGCAAGGAAGCCAGTGACTCCAGGCTTCCCTTTCTCGTCTCCTCGGTCTTGAATGCTTCCGTCTTCGTCTCGGTCGTTCGAGAGTTCAGGATTCGCTTGTTGGGCGTCAGCTTTCGTTTTGAGTAGGAAGTGCTCGTGTCAAGATTTCCCTGAATCTCCAATCGTGATAGTAATCGTGGATCGTCCTCGAACCTCAGGTCTGATCTGCACAACTCTCGTTTGCGCTTCTTGAGCTCTAGGAAAGCCTTGCGCGATCTGTTGCCCCGGACTCTCGCTTGAAAGTGGATCAACGAGATTCTCAACTTCTTGAACCACGTCTGCTGTTTGTAAGCTCGCCAGGTGGCTTGAATGTGAGTTGCAGCTTCTACTCTGGTTCTGAGATTGTGCGCCATCTTCTGGGCCATCACCATCCGCCAGAAGGACTGGATCAGCACCACTGCGTTCTTTATTCTGAGGAACTTTCGCCGCTCGAGACAAGCTCGGAACCACTTTTGGATAGTTGTAATGCTGGTGATGATCTGCTGGTGGAGTTCGATGTCCAATTTTATCTTCTCGGACTCTCGGAGGAAGACTTTTGTCTTGCCCAGTTGGTAGTTGTCCTTGTTGAGATTGAGGGTGAGGAGAAAGTCCCGGACGTCGTTTTGCGAGCTAAGGAGACCGTGCGGAAGGAGCATTCGGTACAGCTGGATGAATTCCTCGTATGTCAGACGTACGTTGAAGCCCGCCTGGCGAATTCTCACCGTCTCCAGCATTCCGGTGTAGCGGAGCTGGCGCTGGACTGTCTCCTCATCGAACTCGTTGGGAATCTTGTTGGAGTTGGACTTGATGCAGCGGATGAAGAAGGGGTTCGCTTGGTTCAGGGTGTCCATCAGGCTGTGGAGGCTCTGTTGGAACTGCGCTGAAACCGTCATCGGTTGCTTCCTGGCTTTTCCAGGACCTGTACCGTAACTCTGGGTTCGGCCGGCCAGGGTCTTCACCGTTTGGAGATTCTTGAGGCCCTTCTTCCCTCGCTCGCGGGGGCGAAATGATTTGTTCTTCCTGGAAAGGGCCGCGCGGGGTTAACGGGGGCTGAGAGGAGGAGCGGGTAAGGTTGAGCGAGAAATTTGCAAGTACTGGACTACAAGCGGAGGCGGAGGTTCAAGAGTTGACGCTTGCATCATTCTCGAGGTTGAGGAGAACTGAATATCTCACGTGATTTCGAAATTTTTGAGCATTCATTCATGTCCCAGTACCCAACTCTGCTCGAGTGGTAGTAAAATCAGGGTCACAAGGGTTAGAATAAGGGTCTAAATAAGGGTCATGGGGGTCAAAATATGGGTCAGAATAAAGGTTCATGGGGGGTATATGAGGGTTGTCGAACGGAGCGAACAGGGAGCGTAACAATCTAGTCTCTATGGTAAAAAATCCAAATTGATTTCTGGTGATGAAAATTTGGTACTCGAAATTTAGACTCCAAAATTAAGGGTCAAAATAAGGGTCACGAGGGTTATAATGAGGGCCACAATAACCCTTAGGTCCCTTAGGTCTCGAGGGTCAGATTAAGGGTTACACGAGTCGGATTAAAGGTCACGGGGGTCACATTAAGGGTTACAGATTAAGGGTCACAAGGGTCAGATTAAGGGTCACAAGGATTAGAATGAGGGCCTAAATAAGGGTCATAAGAGTCATATAGAGCTCTCTCTATATTATCAAAATTCAAATCGACTTCTTGTGATGAAAATTTGGTACTCGAAATTAAGATGCCAAAGGTCATTAAATTATTATTCATTTTTCAACGTCGACCCCAACTTGTAGGTTCAGGTACTGGGACATCCACCTGAAGTAATTCTTCTACACCCGAAGAACAGATTTTCCAGAAGATATATATAAAAATACTCAAATCTCCGCAACATCAGATAAACCGTAAATTAGCTCAAAGGCGAGATGAATAAATTAGCGAATAATATACAATGTAGTGTCTATAACGCTATATGTTCTTTCTTCCATGAATAATTACCTGCACCCAATTCCAGTGTTAGAAATATAGTATTGGTGATTTGAGGGATAAGAAAAGTGCAACCTCAGAGTTATAGATAGTAAAAATAAACCACGATTAGTAGTTTAGTAAAATATCTAACTAACATTCAAGTAGATCTATACAATTTGCATGCTCTCGTGAGATGACGAATTGATGATTGAATGAATCCAGTGAGTGATTATGATTATTCAATGATTTCTCCTCGATTATCGATTTAATTGATGAAAAATCCTTTTGCCAATTTAGAGATAGTGTAAAAAAAAACCTTTTACCCATCGGAAAATATTGTGAAAAGCCCCGCACACCTTGAATTGCAAAAAGTATTGAGTTCGTTTAACACTTGAATTATTGAGACATTAAATCTTTTTGATTAAAATTTTTTTTTGGGAATAATTGACACTTTACATACATGACGATCTGATTGGCACGTTCCATGACATTAGCCTCGTCTTTAGGAAGTACCCTCTCGAGTGGCGTGTGTGTATCCCTTCTGAATCTATAATTACTATTTTGCTGCTCATCCCTTACTCTTAATACGTAACCCTTGGGCGTAGATATATTCGTCGTGTTGTGTTGTTGAGTCTGATTGACATTTCTAAATTGTGGCCACGATAATCGGTTGTTATTAACATTATCGGTGTTTTCAATTTGTGGTGGTGATAATGTGACAGTGGCTGATGTTGATGATGGTATACAGACACTTCTCTGCTTCTGATAACTTGGTGGACGTATTTGTTTTTGAGGGCTGGAAAATATTTCTATCATGCTTAGCCAATGATACGATTTGATGGTTTTTATTGAGGGGAGATTCTATTGAAATTGATAAATCAAGTGGTCAAGTGGTCAATAATTGGGATGGGACCTACATCTCTGACGCCAATAACTCTGCAAGTAATAGGTTTAGGAAAAAGTGTCAGAGAACCTTTTCTCTAGAGAAATCCATGGCCTGCAAATCAGGTCTTCTGACATTTTTCTCTAAACCCAGTCGTTTACAAGATAATCGGAAAATAGTCTGCTCCTCAATTTTGAAATGTTTGAGGGGAGACTACTATGAGTTTTAAAAATCGCGGTCTATTGGAATGAGATTTCTCACACATTGAAGGGCGATTATATATGTCTAAAAACGAATAATTAGGGCAAAAAAACTTTTTTATTGTTCGTTTACCCCACAGACGCTTAAAATGTTAAAAATAGAAAAATAAAGAGTTCCTTGAAGGATTATCATCCCTGTATTAATTACTCCCGACGGTTTCCAAGACTAACCGAATGATTTTATGGATTAATGATATAATGGAAATGAAAACTCAATGATAAAAAATATTTCCCAAGCTTGTAGTTAAGAGAAATAATTCTCTCGAATTTTCATCAAAGCAAAAGAAATAATTTTTTCGATTTTATCATCAACTGCCTGAATTGAGACATTTCGTTATTTCACTTGACTACATAATTCCGCCTGAGGTATGATAATGATCATCTAATCACACATCAATGTTTAACATCGAGAAGGAAATTGTGCCAAAAACATTACTGCAATTCAAACATTGAGAAAATTCGTTCATGGATTTACAAAATCCATGAAAATTTTTAATTAATACTCAATTGCATCAACTCCGACTATTTATTAATTGAATCGACAGTTGAAAGTCGGGAATTATCACATCGAGTTATTGTAAATCCATAATTCACAACAAACACATGAATCGAAAAAATTGTTAATGAAAAAAAAAATAATTCAAAAAGGTAAATAAAAAATATTAACATGTAATAGTGGATCATCAGGACCACTTACGCAATTCGGTTAATAGTTAGATTAACAGCCGATAACGTCACAAGATGGCTATAAACAGGGAGAAAAAATGATAATCCAACTAATTTTAAAAATTATCCTCGGGATTTTTTTATAGGTTTCTGGTCGTCTGGCTTCGTTATCGGCCTCTTTCACTTTTCGATAATTTATCTCGTTAGTTCATCGGACAACATGACAAATTCAAGGCTTTAGTCATGGAAAAACTTACCTAATTAAATTCTCGTTCGGCGTTCGGTATCGATTTTGCACGGAATTTTTGTTCCCATCGGCTGAAAGGGGAAGTTAGAGTAAATTCTCATGCTTTTGATTTAAAATGGAAGCATTACTGGTCCAATTTGATGATTGAATTACTTTGCAAATTTTCGTAACGAATTTATAGAATTTTATCGTTTTTTTTTTAATTACAGATTTTTATTTGGGCTCTTCATTGGCGTAAATTGGAGTTCAATTTGATTGAGATTTCGATATATTTATATTTATATCGCTAAACGATAACCCTTCACGTAGACTTAGCCCTATAGCTGAGCTTTCGAGACATATTCCGCAATTTAAGAGAGATAACGAAATTTTCGTAATGACCTTTTCTTGTAGAGAGAATTACGATCTCCCTAAAATGTCATAACAAAATTCTCCCAATCTGCCTTAGATTCCAAGATATTCATTGAAACCATTTCTACAGTAAAAATCTACTGCAACCGTTTCACCACTGCAGAATGATAAATTCAGTAGCGAAGCGGTAAACCGGGTTAAGTCGATTTTTACTATTGGCTAGTTTTTGACGAATATCTCGGAATCTAAAAGAGATAGAAAGATTTTTGTCATGACCTTTTTTGTAGAGCCAATAGAGCGTTATAAAAAAAGTCATGAGAAAAATTTTGCTATCTCTCTTAGATTCCGAGATATTCAGCAAAAACTAGCTAATAGTCAAAATCGACTTAACTCGGTTTACCGCTTCACTACTGAATTATGCCTCAAAAATTTAAAATTTCAACAGAATAAAACCACCAAAAAGTGTCTCACCTCTTCCATGTCGATGGGCCCGTCCCGCCTCCTGGAACGCGAAATGTGCCCTGAAGAAGGCCCTGAGTATGGCCCACCTGAAAACCGCCACTGGATCAGCCCCCACCAATTCCCTAACAAAAGCCAAACTCGAGTTCTTCAACACCCCGACGACCCCATCAGGTCTCATCAGATCCAGATTCTTCTCCCTCATATTGGCAGCCTGATACTTAACAGCCCCAGCATAATGCCTAACGACAAAAGCAGCCTCCCTCCTCTGAGGTGTCTCATAAAACTGATTCTCCTTATGCACAGAGTTAAACTTCTGCAGTAAAGTCTCATTGGTAGCACCAGGAAAATTGCACTGATCATCAAGCAGACAGAGCAGCCCATTGGGCTTTCCCTCGATCAAATTAAGACACCCCGAGTTATCACTGTAGCCAATATCAGTCCACCTAATGCCCTGTTTCCTGTACTCCCTCTGCTCATACTGAAAGACATGCTGATTGAAGTAATGCTGAAGCTGTTCATTAGCGTAATTGATGCAGAGCTGTTCAAAGCTGTTGCACGTCTTGAAGTCCTCAAAGCCAAATATATCGAGCACCCCGATACTGTGGCCCTGATGATCCCTCAGTGTGTCCTTTTTCGATAACAAGGCATGATTCACCTGAAGAACAATCCAATCGAATAGAGCGCCATAAAGGCACTTGGCCATTGCGTCCCTGGCAGCAATGGCCTCAGGCAGACGATAGTTTATCACCAGAGTCTCACCAGAGGCCCTCGCCCTCTTAGCTGTCAGGGCAGCGAGAAGGGTCTCCTGCTTGACCCTCAACAACTCCGAGATAATGGCAACTACCTCTGGATTCTTCACACCCACAGCCTCGTCGTGATGGTGGTATGACTTTCTCGGCTGAAATTCAACGTTTCCCAGGAGCAAGACTGCTGACAGCACTGCGAACAGTCGTCTCTGCTTCTCCGGTGTGAACCCCACCATCTCCATGGACTGTTTCAGTCTCGAGAACTCGTGGCGCTCGTCGATGTTCTCGAGACCGTAGCAACCACTTTTGTTCAGGTAATTGTAACGATCGGGGGACTCCAGGTGGAGGACCTGACGCTCTTGATCGTTAGCACCGGCCAGGAGGTAGTAGAATACGTGGTAGTTGCGTTCGTTTTTACCTGGAAGTGAATTGTTTTAGTACGGACGGATAATTGCCCACAAATGAGGGGGCTAGCCTGTTTTATCAATGATGCGAGGGATTTTAGAGGCTAATCATTGGGCTGGGGTTTGAACTTATTTCTCATGCATTGAAGATCGATTATATATCAGTAGCGAAGTGGTAAACCGGTATAAGTCGATTTTGACTATTGGTTTTCAATAAATATCTCGGAATCTAAGGGATATAGCGAAATTCTTGTGATTTCCTTTTTTGTAGCTTTCAATTTGGTCTACAAAAAAGGTTATGACAACAACTTTGCTATTTCCCTTAGATTTTGAAGGATTCATTGAAAACTGGGCAATAGTCAAAATCGACTTATACCGGTTTACCACTTCACTACTGATATGTCTGAAAACGAATAATTAGGGCAGAAAATTAATTGTTTATTGTTCTTTTGGCCCGCAGACGATTAAAATGTTGAAAATAGTCCAGGGCCTCCAATTTTCGAGCTACAGGGTTATTAATTATTATTAATTATGAGGGTTATTAATTATAAATTACGAATTAATTTATTAATCATATAAATCAGTAGTGAAGCGGTAAACCGAGTTAAGTCGATTTTGTCTTTTGATCAGTTTTTGATGAATATCTCAGAACCTAAGAGAGATAGCAAAATTTTTCTCATGGCCTTTTTTGTAGAACCAATTCAGAGCTATAAAACGGTCATGACAAAAATTTTCTATCTCTTTTAGATTCCGAGATATTCGTCAAAAACTGGCCAAGAGTCAAAATCGACTTAACCCGGTTTACCGCTTCGCTACTGAAATGAACTATTAATTCAATTATAAATGAAACTTTGAACAATGTAAGGAGACAATCCTTCTTAACATCCAATATTATTGGCCATCCCTGATTGCCCATGCGTTTGTTCCTTACCTTGAGAGACTATCCTGGACTTCTCAAGAAGATACTTCTGGACAACAGCCCCATGAACCATTCCATTCTCCTTATAGTTCACCTGAATGAATTTTCCAAATCTACTGCTGTTGTTATTGTGAGCTGTCTTGGCATTGCCAAAGGCCTCCAACACAGGGCCTGCACTGAGAATCGTCTGCTCAACTCCACTCCCATGTGATCCCTTTTGACTCAACGCTGTCAAATGATGCAGCAAAAAATTGGTAGATTCGGTTTTTCCTGAGCCACTTTCACCACTTATCACGATGCACTGATTCTTCTTCTCCTTCAGCATCGAATGATAGGCAGCATCAGCTATTGCGAATATGTGGGGGGGAATGTCGGGCCCGAGTCGACGATTTTGGTACAGTTTTACGTATTTTGGGTTGTAGATGGGGTAGAATTTGAAGGGATTCACGGCTATGAGGATGCTACCCACGTAAGTGTAGATGTTACCAGCGAGAAAACGCGCCCGGAGATTGTCTAGGAGGGTTTGTTCGTTCAAGTCCGGCAGCTGGCAGAGGTCGGGGTACTCCTTGTCACGGGGCTGGTAGAGGAAGCGGTTGAAGTAGTCCTTCAGGAGTTGCGGGTCCATTGGGAAGCGACTGTCTGACCAGAGGTAGTCCGGCTGCTTCTTTCGGAGGTAAAACCTGGGGGGGAGAACAATTGTTGAGGGGAGTCGGACACTTTTCCCTGGCGGAGAGCTCCGGGACAAAATTTTCCATTTTGAAAACAGCTCAGAAGAGAAGCGGTAAAACGGTCTAAGTAGACTTGACTGAGCTCTTAGCTGAGTTTTGGAAGAATATCGGGGAATCTAAGAGAGATAACGACATTTTCATAATGACCTTATTTGTAGAGCTCATTGAGGACTACAAAAAAGGTTTCAACGAAAATTTTGCCTTTTGCATTGGATTCGGAGATATTTATTGAAAACTGACCAATGAATTGTCAAATTCGACTTGAACCGTTTTATCGCTTCGCTACTGAATTCAAGGGCTCAACAATACTTGGATTTTTTTTTAATGGTTGAATTCCATTGATTCATGAGCAAACAATTGAAGAATGGTCGTTTTCCACATAATTTTTCTCTGTCGTATATTTTATTGTTTCAATAAAATGCTATTTTAGGAATATTCTCTAAACTAGGAAATTTAGAAAAAATGTCGGCATTTTTTTGAAAGTTATTAAATTCTTCATGAAAATCTCTATTTTTTCTCCAGTGATATGCTTTTCTACTTTTCTAGTCGAATATCAGAGCTTTCATTCGAGCTCCATTTGACCCTACGTTTCCGGCCATTTTGCAATGATTTTATTATTTAAACTTTGCAAGTCTGAATTTCAGTGTCGATATTGAAGCGTTAGAAAACATTTTTTTCATCTGAAAAAAAATGATAAAGTTTACTTTTGGAGGAAAATTGATAAAATAATTGCAATTTTTGAAAATTACGAGGATATTCTATTAATAATTTTACCAAAAAACGATTTCATGCCTGAAGAAAATAAGGTTTCCGAAAGTTTAAACAATTTCTATTATTTATTTGTGACCAACGAATGTTGAAAAAAATAATAGTTCTGTGCAAAATGTTATTTGAATGACGCTGAATACTCAAGATTTAATTCAAATTTTTCTCACGCAATTTAAATGACAAATTTAATGATTGAAAGGGTTGAATTGACATTGTCAAATTTATTCATATTCTGGATTTTAGCAGAAATCGATTTCATGCCTGAAGAAAATAAGGTTTCCGAAAGTTTAAACAGTTACTATTATTTATTTGTAGCCAACGAATGTTGAAAAAATAATAGTTCTGTGCAAAATGTTCTTTGAATGACGCTGAATACTCAAGATTTAATTCAAATTTTTCTCACGGAATTTAAATGACAAATTTGATGATTGAAAGGGTTGAATTGACATTGTCGTCAAATTTATTCATATTCTGAATTTTAGCAGAAATCGATTTCATGCCTGAAGAAAATAAGGTTTCCGAAAGTTTAAACAGTTACTATTATTTATTTGTAGCCAACGAATGTTGAAAAAATAATAGTTCTGTGCAAAATGTTCTTTGAATGACGCTGAATACTCAAGATTTAATTCAAATTTTTCTCACGGAATTTAAATGACAAATTTGATGATTGAAAGGGTTGAATTGACATTGTCAAATTTATTCATATTCTGAATTTTAGCAGAAATAGATTTCATGCCTGAAGAAAATAAGGTTTCCGAAAGTTTAAACAATTTCCATTATTTATTTGTAGCCAACGAATGTTGAAAAAAATAATAGTTCTGTGCAAAATGTTCTTTGAATGACGCTGAATACTCAAGATTTAATTCAAATTTTTCTCACGCAATTTAAATGACAAATTTGATGATTGAAAAAGGTTGAATTGACATTGTGGTCTGTACCAAACTGTAAAAGACTCCTGGATATCCTTGAGGATAAAGAAATCATCTTTCTCTTCGAAAACTCACCTGTAATACTCCTGTTGTGCTGAATTTTTTGGCCACAGTAGCATCAGTGCAACAGGACACTCAGAGGGACCCAGCCTCCTCTCCTTGCACTCCTGTCCCACGGAATTGCCCACCACCTCAGCCAACTCATACCCATTCATCAGATTAGCATCTCCAAGACCCAATCTCTCAATGATACATTCAACAATTTCAGCTGAGGTTGTTTGTTTTGTTGCTTTTATCGACAATGCCTCGTATTCCGGGCTCCATTCACCCACGAATACTTGGACGACACCAGACCCACCACTCTCCATGTCGTTCAACCCTGGAAAATGATTTTTGTTCGTATCAAATGAACATTGAAAAATAAATGATCGGGCTGAACTCAGAGCAGATGCGATTTTCGGGGATTCTTGATTCAACTGCGGATATTTCGCTTTTTTTCCCTGTCATGTGAATTTTAAGCAGCTGCGGAGGTGGTTAAAAATAAACTCACGACTAGGATACCAAAATTTTGAGCATAAACATAAATATAACGGGGGGAAATGAGAATTCTGATCGAGAATGTTCGTGGCTGCGTTCGGGGCTTGAGGAGTGATTCATTTCGATGAGATAAATTGCTTTGGGTCGAGGTAATTAATGATTTGTCGAGTCACTGAATCACTAGACGTTGATGAACTCATTGATGGTAAATTGATGAATGCGGAGACTATTTCGGGAATTTATTGCTGATTATTTTGGGATTGTCTGGAAAATTAGAGGTTTTAGGGAGAAATATCAATGACTTTTTGAAAAAAGTAAAATTTGACAAATTTCTTTTTTTATATTTTTAAATCTAGGGTAAACAGGTCCATTTCTGGGCGGGGCATGGGTTCTGGACGATTTTAATTTGCATTGAATATTCCATAAATAAAATGAAAATTGTACTGATTATTTCACCTTTTAATAATATTACTCGGGTATTACTTGATCGTGTGATCAATTTTTGTTTATTGATTAAAATAAATAAATAAACATATAGCCCAGCGGTCCAGAAATTAGGGGCTTCGACTGCATTCAACCGAAATTATGTTGATACAATAATTTAGACAAAAATGCAAATAAAAATTGTTCACAGGGAATTAAATTTTCTTGAATCTCCCTTCATACGCATATCAAGATATTAATTCTTTACATTTTGATAATTTGGAAAATAAGATCAGCAGAAATTATTTTCCAAATACCCCCGGTAATTATGAATTCAAAGAAAAATGTCAAGAAACTTTTATTCTAGATTATAAAACTCTACAAAAATATTTTTAGTAAATGTTCCTGGGCCATTTCTCTGCCAAATTATTTCAAAATTCTTCTTCAAATCCCAATAATTTCAAGAGAAAAATCAACCCCAATTATGTTGATAAGATAATTGAATTTTATCAACGTAAATTAGAATTAAATTGTCCAGATGAAATTCTCTTTTAAATTTAGACCAATGTAACATGATTTTTTCCTTCAATTCTGTGAAATCGCAAACAACATAATAATAAAAAAATATAACAATCCCATTTACCTTTGTAATGGTAGGGTTAATAAGTCTGTCCTCTGTCGTCCATCGAATGCTCAAAACCATCTCCATCTTCATCTCTCCATCTCGTTATCCCCACATTAATCCATCCTCCCACATGTCTCAAACATCCCTCACGCATTTTGATTTCAATACAATTAAGATTTGGTTCTTTGCTCCAATAAATCACTACCAAAATCCCTAACTAACGAGTCTTGCTTCATAAATCTCTCATTTGATTATCCAATTAACAACATACATTTCATCTCAAAAATAAAAATAAAAATATTAATCTCAGTGGTGCGTCATCTGTCGATTTATCCCATAGTTTTGATCATCAGGTTCCATTGAATCCATTTAATTTCAAAAGTTCAATGAATGATTTTTCCGGTTAATCGAGTATTTAATGAATTACAAACGTCGAGTTGTCGAGATTTCACTGCTGTTTAAACTATTGTCATGGCAATCATGTGAGTCCATTGAAAACGATATTCTATTATCAGTAGGCAGTAAGTTGCTTCAGTGGAGCTCAGGGTATTTATAATTTCCAATAGTCTTCCAATTTTTCCTTCAACTTTTCCCACTGTCTTCGTATACTTCAGGATTTTTTTAACTTGTCATCAATAGTCTGGAACATAATTAATGGAAATCAATGACGCTGACTTTGTGAGGGAAATTGTGTGGGAGAAGGATTAGAATGGACCTTTGTGTCGTTTTTTAAAATTGTTGTTGCTGAAAGTGTGAAAATTCGTGATTTTTCGAACTTTGTTTTATGCTATTTTCATGCATTTTGTATCATCAACATTCATTTTTTGTCAATTTCATTCAAATGATCTATTCATCAACTCGTGAGTTTTTCAGATTTCCACAAAATATGAGTTTAGATAGAAATAATTTTTTTATATTTCTTCCTAAAATGGAGCAGTAGGAAAATAATCCAATAATTATCATTCATTTGAAAAAATAGCCGCAGAAACACGAGAATTCCTGTTCAACTTATTCTATAAATATATCCTAATCTGTTGGTTTTAGAGGAAAATTTCAAAAGATTATTTTTGTAGATTAGGAAATTCTCCATAAAAATGGTCTTCCGATATTTTTCCTGGGGCATTATCGAGGGAATCAGACAATTAAAGCCAAGTGAAGAGAATTAACCGCAAGAAAACCAGAAAAATCTTTCCTATTCTATTCTTTAAATATTTGGAGACAAGTAGGTTTGAAAAAAAATGCAGAAGCCCGAAAATTTCAACTAAAAAATCTCTAAAAAACATACTAAAAGTCCCCTTAACAGTTCCTCCCATTCTCCAACCGAATCTCTAATTCCAAGCTTCACAGAACCAAGATCAACAATTTTTGGATTTTTCGTCATAAATTATCTATTTATTAACTTGTGAATTTTTCAGATTTCCACAAACTATGATTTTAGATAGAAATAATTTTTTATAATTTTTCCTAAAATACAGCAGTAGCAAAGCAATCCAATAATCATCATTCATTTGAAAAAACAGCTACAGAAACACCAGAATTCCTGTTCATCTTATTCTATAAATATCTCCTAATCTGTTGGTTTTAGAGAAAAATTTCACAAGACTATTTTTGTAGATTAGGAAATTCTCCATAAAAATGGTCTTCTGATATTTTTTCCTGGGGCATTATCGAGGTAATCAGACAATTAAAGCCAAGTGAAGAGAATTAACCGCAAGAAAACCAGAAAAATCTTTCCTATTCTATTCTTTAAATATTTGGAGACGAGTAGGTTTGAAAAAAATGGGGAAACCCGAAAATTTTAACTAAAAAATCTTTAAAAAAAATCCTAAACCCAATCGAATCTCCAATTCCAATCTCCACAGACCAAAGAGCAACAATTTTCCCGATTTAAAATGACTAACCAACGACCTCAAGGCCCTCCACACACCACCAGATTCCTTAACAGTATCAAATTACTCATCGCGAAAGGAAAAAATCGCCAAAACTGATAACATTACCCTCATTCCCCGTAAATCGTCCCCATTTCGTGTCAATGATGCCCTCCACCAATCGCGATAAACAGAAAACTAATTCCAAAACATTGAATTCAACCAGACTGAATCAAAGCGTCATCATAGGTGCACTCGATCGACTTGACACAATCATTTATGAATCACATACACACCTCACACAATTCGCCAGTAGGTAAGCGTGACTGAATCAGCCTGGATTCCAATAAACCGACTGCCAAGTTTCTCCTGTTAAATTCCATTCATATCAATCTTAAATCGACTTCGAAACCAATCCAAATCCCAATAAATTCCCAAAAATGCGGATAAAGTTTCAATATTATCTTCGGTTTTTAGAGAATGGCTGGATGCTGGTGGCAGATAGAGAAATTTTGATGAGGGCATTTTTTGTGGAGAAGAATGAGAGCTACAAAAAATGTCTCCATTAAATATCCGATAATTCTGACGGATTTGAAGGAATCCATCAAAAACTATCTGGCTGAATTCGTCTGAACCTCTTTCTGAGACGGTATCTGCAATATTTTTTTAAACATTGATGATTGAGAAGAAATAGAACACAGATTATGGTGGAAATATCTCCTCAACTGAAAAAAACTGTCAACAACTCACGGAGACCCCCACAAAAAACGCCTAATTAATTAAATCCAGTCGTCTCACCAAAAAAATCAAAACTGCCAGGAGTTTTTGATGAATACCTCAATAGTGGTGACAGATACTAAAAATTTCATGAAAATCTCTTTTACAGCTCTTAAATTGCTCTACAAAAAAGGTCCTTACAAACATCCTGCTATCTCCTCTAGATTCCAACAAATCTTCCAAAAACTACTATGATAAAACAAAAAAACACAGCCTAATCACTTCTCAATACCTCAGGATTGACTCTAGACATGAAAATATCCATTGAAACCTTTGCTACAGTCCTCAATCTCCTCCTCAAAGCAACAGCCCCCTCAGCCCCAAAAACCCCAATCCCAAACCAAAAAAAAACCTCCCCAACACTTCCTCGAAAAACCCAACACCTCAAGATCACCAACACGAGCCCTCTCCTCCTGAAAACCTCGCATGCACCTGATGCTCCAAGCCATCCATAACCCCTCGGACCCCCAGACCCCATCTCCAACAACCTCTCCATCCTCCCAAACCCACCAAAAAATACCTAATCAATTAAATCTAGTCGCCTCACCAAAAAAATCAAAATTGCCCAGAGTTTTTGATGAATATCTCAATACTGGTGACAGATACTAAAAATTTCATTAAAACGTCTTTTACAGCTCTTAAGTTGCTCTACAAAAAAGGTCCTTACAAACATCCTGCTATCTCCTCTAGATTCCAACAAATCTTCCAAAAACTACTATGATAAAACAAAAAAACACAGCCTAATCACTTCTCAATACCTCAGGATTGACTCTAGACATGAAAATATCCATTGAAACCTTTGCTACAGTCCTCAATCTCCTCCCCAAAGCAACAGCCCCCTCAGCCCCAAAAACCCCAATCCCAAACCAAAAAAAAACCTCCCCAACACTTCCTCGAAAAACCCAACACCTCAAGATCACCAACACGAGCCCTTTCCTCCTGAAAACCTCGCATACACCTGATGCTCCAAGCCATCCATAACCCCTCGGACCCCCATACCCCAACCCCAACCACCTCTCCATCCTCCCGGAGCCCTCGTCGCCCGCAATAACCCCGAGAGTCACCCACTGCCCCCCAAAACCCAAAGAAAACCCTCAACAACTCACACAGCACTCTCCCCCAAAACCCCACAGAAACCACCTAATCAATTAAATCCAGTCGTCTCCCTCATGTCCACGTTATCACTCGCGTATTCCTCGGTATCCCCATGTCCTGTTAATTCCATCCACCCCCCACCACTCACCAACACTAACCAACATACCCCGTGCAACAGCGAGAATGACTGATAATTCCACTCGATCCACTGAACAAACTCGTGAACCCTCGAAAACTCGGCCAGATTTTTCCCTTCTTCCACCACTGAAAATCGGGCTCCGGGGGTGGGGGCTCTTATCAATGCACTTCTGTTTTGTGAAAATTGTCGCGAGGGCGAGGGGAGGGGGGAGAGGTTTGTAACCCGCGTACCTGTTTTTCCTGTTTCACGAGGGCAACCCGAGAGAAAAGGAGAGAAATTTCGGTCCCCGAGACTCTTGCACTCGGGAAAAATCCGGAAAACTCACGAAAATACTCCCGATTATTTTGGGTTGCGAGTGGGTGAGGGAGGGAGGGGGGAGGGCAAAAAAAATGGCATTCGAGAGGAGAGCGGATGTTGAGAGGAGGTGCAGAGGGAATTTATTTTAATTGTTTTGACACTTTGGGAATAACTCACCGGCTGTCACGTTTTCGGGTCGGTTAATCTCGGTGATGAGTGGGAAGGGGAGAGGGGGGGGAGTAATGGTGACGGTTATCACGGGGTGATAATTGATTGGGTCGGTGGGTTTGGCGTTTTTTTTATTCGAAAAATGCAGGCGATGAGCTGACGATATACGGGGTACAGGCTCGGCGAGAAGTTGCGGGAAGGTTTGGGAGGGAGGCGTGGGGGATTTTGGGGGGGACTGTAGGGCGTGACGTGAAAGTCCCTAGGTCTGGGGAGTTTTGGGCGCGGGGATGACCGTCATATGACGATCATGTGACCGTCATTGACGGTCATATGACGGTCATGTGACCGTCATTGACGGTCACATGACGAGGCGCGTTCATGACGGCTGTCACAATTCCCCCTCCCCCTTCTGTGACCGTCACAACTTGTCAAGAAAAAATGACAGTTATTTTTCATCTATATAGATGAAACTTTATTTTTTTCTCGGTCAATTTTCAGTTCGCATTTTGAAATGGAAATCACCATTTTTTTCCATCCATATAGATGAAACTAGTTTGTTTTATTCATGACCGTCACAAATTGGAAATTAGTTATGATCGTCATTATGCAACTGTATAGATGGTTTGACAACAATTTGGTTACAAATGATTTGTGTCAATCATTTGTAGTTGGAAAATTTGTGCGTCACATGACCGTCACAAGACCGTCATTTTTGGTCATATGACGCGATCTAAAAAATTACGGTCATTTTGCATCTCTAGTCGGGGGCAGTGTTACCGGATCGTGACGTCACCCCATTTAAAATTGTACAGGTTTTGGCTATAAATCGCCAAAATCTGGCAACCCTGGTCGGGGGTATTCATTTGTCTTCTTTCCAAGTGGAAGTTTGCAGAAAGTTATCTCTAAGATGGAAAATTTATATACAAAGTTATAAGGGAGGGTGGGGTAAAATGAACACTTTTGACTTTTTTAAAAATATTCATAACTCATACACATATTCATCAATTTGGCTCAGTCTAGGCTCATCACAAGTGGGCAGAATTTCCCTTTTTATTGAAAAAAAAAATGATTCAATTTCATCAACAATTCAGTAAGTTATTAGCATTTGAAAAAAAGTAAAAAGTGTCCATTTTACCCCATTGTCCCCTGTATAAAGTATTTTTTAGATATAATATATAAAGTATTTTTTATATATCATTTTATTATTTATTATTTCTTTGTATTTGTTAGATATTATTTTATTTTTAGGAAATATCTCCATTGAAAAAAAGTTCCAAATAAATGGAAAAATTGAAATTCTCCGATCTTCATCATTAGCTCAGGTTTTTTATTTCTTATCAATAAATCAGTCGTGATATTATAATTAATTAGATTCTCAAATCATTCATAAATACGCTATAATTACCGCTAAAAATGTCTACCGTAGTTGTCGCCACTCATGAAAATTCGACCGAAATATCTCGACCAATGACAGAATTTCTAGAATTTTCGGTTCAAATAAATCGCAATTCGCCACCCCATTCCCATTCTCTTGTTTAGTCTATCTTTGTGGTTAGAAATATCGTATTGCAGCATTTCAATTGTCATCAACGCTTGGGGATCTCCAAATATCTCAAAAGAATATCAGAACACTCGAGGCAGCGGATATCCTTCCTGAAGCATCAAACATTCCTTCGGAATTCTGAAATAAGAGTTCACAAGCAAAATGGTGAGCCTCCGATCGATATTTTCACGACTGCAAACACATTTGACTACCTTTCGGAGTCTGTTTACGTTTGTAGTTTTTCTCAATATGGAGTCGACTGTCTATTATTTTAGATTTTATTTTTGGATTCTCTTTCCAGTCGCACACCATCCTCTTGGTTCAACCTGGAAACAGACCCGAGACCAGGACTTATTCTGATTATGAGAGCGTTAATGAGTGCATGGAAGGTACAAGAAATAAATTGCTAATTTTATTTAATAATATGACAGCAATTTTTGAAACTTCGTTACTCACGTTTTTTTTTACGTTTTACATTTCTTTTAATGGCTTTTTTAAAATGTTCGTTGTTAAATATGAAATTATCTCGAAAACTAGAGAATTTTGAGAACAAATTCTGCTATATCAGCAGAATTTTTTGTAGTTGAAAAAATTCTCTGTTAAAAGGTAGGGCAACATCCCCTAAAATCAATTATGAAGATGATACACCACGAATGACAAATATTTGGAATGAGGGGAGAATGGGGTGAACCTTGAATTGTCAATATCTGCTGATCAACATTTGTCAAAACATTTTGAACCTTTGTTGTTACATTTCTAACTTAACCCTGACATTTCAACAGGTGTATGCAAAATCTACGAAGAGCACCTGAAAAAGAGAAATCCAAACACTCCAACGATAACCTACGACATCAGTCAACTGTTCGATTTCGTCGATCAACTGACAGATCTCTCGTGTCTGGTCTATCAAAAATCGACAAACAGCTATGCCCCATACAATAAGGACTGGATCAAGGAGAAAATCTACGTTCTGCTGCGTCGGGCAGCTGGACACAGCGAGTGAATCCTCGGATTACTCTAGGATCACAAAATATAAACGTACATAAGAAGATAACGTCTAGATTACCTTTATCATACGTATTAAGTTAATGATAATTCATGGTATTTCTCTACTGTTTGTAAAATGTAAATTCATTTAAGGATTACACCAGAGTTTTATTTGCATCCTTTCAAAAAATCAGTAGCGAAGAAAGAAAATCTTAGATTCGAAGATATTCTTTCGAAGGGGGACAGCGAAATTTTCATGACAATCTTGTTTGAAACGAAGCTAACTCCATAAATTTGCGATCGAGTAATACGGCCAATTCCGAAAATCTTCCTCTGAGAGAAGTGGCAGCAGCAGTTTAACTGTACAGGCAGTTGTATATGAGGCGTTCCATACTATTTAAATCCGCATTTTTTGGATTTTAATGAAAATTGAATATGATGTAGAAGTGTTCCAAACATGCCTTGAAATGTTATTAAAAGAAAAAAAAAATTTGGAAAGTTGGAAACTTTTGGTTGGACCAGGTACGTAATTTAAAAAAAAATTATAACTATAAATAAACTATTATCCAATGTCCACTGGGAATACCTTTAATTTACGAATCTCGATGAAGCTTTAGCTCCAAAATCTTGTCAAGAGTCTTGACGTGAAACCAATCAAGGAGAGAGGGTTTTCCCGACTGTTCTCCGAAATTTCGCTCGCTCCGAGGAATTTTCGTCTTCATTGGACGGCTTTCAAAATGATGGAAAATGAGGCTCAACCTTCCGGGGCTGGAGTTCTCTTTGATGTGGCCCAATGAAAAATTCGCTTTTCTACAGAATAATTCTCCTCACTTGTCAGGATAAACGACTGGTGACTGACGAGCATTGTTCTAGTGTCTGTTCATTCAAGAAGATATGCAGATAGGGAGAGAGGGGGAAATAATAGAAGAAAGGTATCAGAAGGAGAAAAAATCATTAATTTAGGTCTTAGCATTTAGAGACTATCGCGTTAATCCAAAAAATCCCACGAAAATAATTTTCAAATTCCATCCCAAAAGTTGGGATGAAAGTTGACTTTTCTCCTGAAAAAATCCAAGATATGACATGACACTTTTGGCCGCAGGTGAAAATTTTTTTTTTTTTCATTTTTTACTTTTCCCACATACTGTTGAGAGTTCTGGATAGCCCGTCACTTGAATAGTCGGAATCGACTTTCACTCGGCTAAAAAATTCGATTTTGCCGAAAGTCGACTTTTCGCCTGGAAAAATCCAAAACATAACACTTTTGGCGCCAGGTGAGAAATTTTTATTTTTATTTTTTACTTTTCCCACGTCCTATTGAGAGTTCTGGATAGGCCGTCATTTGAATAATCGGAATCAACTTTCACTCGGCGAAAAATCCAAGAATGACACTTTTGACCCCAGTGAAAAATTTTTTTTTTATTTTTTACTTTTCCCACATACTGTTGAGAGTTCTGAGTAGCCCGCCACTTTAATAGTCGGAATCGACTTTCACTCGGCGAAAAAATTCCATTTTGCCGAAAGTCGACTTTTCGCCTGGAAAAATCCAAGATATGACACTTTTGGCCCCAGGTGAGAAATTTTTATTTTTATTTTTTACTTTTCCCACGTACTATTGAGAGTTCTGGATAGGCCGTCATTTGAATAATCGGAATCAACTTTCACTCGGCGAAAAATCCAAGAATGACACTTTTGACCCCAGTGAAAAATTTTTTTTTTATTTTTTACTTTTCCCACATACTGTTGAGAGTTCTGAGTAGCCCGCCACTTTAATAGTCGGAATCGACTTTCACTCGGCGAAAAAATTCCATTTTGCCGAAAGTCGACTTTTCGCCTGGAAAAATCCAAGATATGACACTTTTGGCCCCAGGTGAGAAATTTTTATTTTTATTTTTTACTTTTCCCACGTACTATTGAGAGTTCTGGATAGGCCGTCATTTGAATAATCGGAATCAACTTTCACTCGGCGAAAAATCCAAGAATGACACTTTTGACCCCAGTGAAAAAATTTTTTTTTATTTTTTACTTTTCCCACATACTGTTGAGAGTTCTGGATAGCCCGTCATTTGAATAATCGGAATCAACTTTCACTCGGCGAAAAATCCAAGAATGACACTTTTGACCCCAGTGAAAAAATTTTTTTTTATTTTTTACTTTTCCCACATACTGTTGAGAGTTCTGGATAGCCCGTCATTTGAATAATCGGAATCAACTTTCACTCGGCGAAAAATCCAAGAATGACACTTTTGACCCCAGTGAAAAAATTTTTTTTTATTTTTTACTTTTCCCACATACTGTTGAGAGTTCTGGATAGCCCGTCATTTGAATAATCGGAATCAACTTTCACTCGGCGAAAAATCCAAGAATGACACTTTTGACCCCAGTGAAAAAATTTTTTTTTATTTTTTACTTTTCCCACATACTGTTGAGAGTTCTGAGTAGCCCGCCACTTTAATAGTCGGAATCGACTTTCACTCGGCGAAAAAATTCCATTTTGCCGGAAGTCGACTTTTCCCCTCAGAAAATCCAAGATATGACTCTTTAGCCGCAGGTGGAAAAATAGTATATTACGTTACAAGTGTGAAAAAGAGGGAATGTTAATACGAGTGGGGTAATGTTTTTAGGGAGAGTCGTAGGACACGCGCAGCCGAGCGATAGACGAGACGAGTCGAGCCGAGGGGGCACGAGTCGAGCCGAGGGAGCACGAGTCGAGCCGAAGGCACGCGAAGCGCGCCGAAAAAATTATTTTTTCGCACAGCGTGATGAAATAGTATATTTCAGCACATGTGGGGCAATNCCGTCATTTGAATAATCGGAATCAACTTTCACTCGGCGAAAAATCCAAGAATGACACTTTTGACCCGAGTGAAAAATTTTTTTTTTATTTTTTACTTTTCCCACATACTGTTGAGAGTTCTGGGTAGCCCGCCACTTTAATAGTCGGAATCGACTTTCACTCGGCGAAAAAATTCCATTTTGCCGGAAGTCGACTTTTCCCCTCAGAAAATCCAAGATATGACTCTTTAGCCGCAGGTGGAAAAATAGTATATTACGTTACAAGTGTGAAAAAGAGGGAATGTTAATACGAGTGGGGTAATGTTTTTAGGGAGAGTCGTAGGACACGCGCAGCCGAGCGATAGACGAGACGAGTCGAGCCGAGGGGGCACGAGTCGAGCCGAGGGAGCACGAGTCGAGCCGAAGGCACGCGAAGCGCGCCGAAAAAATTATTTTTTCGCACAGCGTGATGAAATAGTATATTTCAGCACATGTGGGGCAATATCACTCGCCTTCGGCTCATGCTGTAAACCCCACACACGTTAAGGACGAAATTTCCCAACAAGTACTGAACAAAATTTTATGTCACCCCACACACGTTAAAGACGATATTGCCCCACATGTGCTGAAATATACTATTCTGGCGCCTCTGAGTGTTTTTTCTCGCCCTCCTCTTTACCTCCCCCGCCCGCCAAAATACCACTAGCAATAAAAAAATATTATATAAACAAATTGAAAACAGTTTTTACTCCTTTACAATCAATTTTCATCTTCATCATAATCGTGCCCCTGAAATCCGCATTAAAAAAATCCTCAATGATTCCTCCCAAGACAAACAAATCTATCCCCACGCCCGCACTGCGTCATCATCTGGATGCAACAGTCAACGTCACACGCGTTGCAACAGGCACGTGCGTTCAATCCTCATGGTAATTGCTGAATTGGCATTAGATATGAATCCCACCCCTCGCCCTCCTCCCCTCCCCCGCCCCACCGCGCTCTCCTCCCGTCCTTCAAAACCCATGATAAAAATAATCTCACAAAACCAAAACTAGAAAAATAAATGGATAATGGCATTTTTTAATAAATGAGTATAGTTATTGTTGCTAAGACATTAGTAACTTGCTTCTGAAGGGATTCTCTTTTTTTATTCTTACTTCACCATTCTCTTCTTCTATTTTTTCATGTCATAGTACTGTCATCAATTGAAACATCATCGAAATTTTTGCGCATTATTTCGTTCTGTCGTTCTGTTCGTTTCGCGTCTCTAGAGTGGAGTCAAATTTATGAAATTTAAAATTCATTTATTTACCATCTATTGCGAATAAGGTAAAACGGATGCTTAACTTTATTCTTTGGAGTGTAACGAACATTTAAAAAAAGCTAAAATCGTATGAAAACTGCGGCGCAAGGAGCATTATGCAGGTAAAAACAGGTAAAAATGAAGTTGTTCGTACTATACGGAGCAAAATCGATCGGCTCCGCAATTTTCCCTAGTTATTCTCATACTCCATCATATATCACAAACTGTTCAATGGCCCAGTGAAGACTTTTAAATTTCCGCGACGTATCCCCTTAATTAAAGTAGCTCTACCCTTCGGCCGGGCTACACTGTACTTTTGGATATTTTCAGGTTTTAAATTTTTCAACTAAATTGCATGGAAAAAATTTGAAAAAATTCATACCCAGTCAGTATTAGGAGTGGTTGGGGTAAAACGGACACTTTTGACTTTTTAAAAATGTTAATGAGGGGTTGAAATATTGATAAAATTTAATAATTTTTTCTCAATACAAAGAACAATTCTTTCCCTTTATGACGCGCCTGAACTGAGCTCAATTGATCAATTTTTTTTTGAGTTATGAATAATTTTAAAAAAGTCTAAAGTGTCCATTTTACCCCACCCTCCCCTATCAGAATTAAATTTCGCAAAATAGTGATATTTTTTCAAACATTTCCCTCTTATAAGTAAATAATAAAACTTGTTTGCAAAACGGTGGATTATTTTTTATGAGGTGTCAAAAAAATTCTTGAGTTTTTCACATCTAGTGAAAAAAAATTCAGATTTTAATCATTAATTTCAATGGAAATGTTGATTTTCACATAAGACACTGGGTTAAATCCTGATTTTCAAACATTTCTTCTTCGAAAAACCAAAGCGATAATTAAATTGAGGAAAAAATTAGAATTCCGAATCTAACCGAGTTTTCTGCAATTTTTTGCAGTTTTCAATAATCTTTGAATTTACCGTAAGGGCAGGGGAGGGTGGGGTAAAATGGACACTTTAGACTTGTTTCAAATTACTCATAACTCAGAAACAAATTTATCAAAGAAGCTCAGTTTAGGCTCATCACAAAGGGTAAGAATTGTTCTTTGCATTGAAAAAAAAATTATTAAACNTTTCTGCAATTTTTTGCAGTTTTCAATAATCTTTGAATTTACCGTAAGGGCAGGGGAGGGTGGGGTAAAATGGACACTTTAGACTTGTTTCAAATTACTCATAACTCAGAAACAAATTTATCAAAGAAGCTCAGTTTAGGCTCATCACAAAGGGTAAGAATTGTTCTTTGCATTGAAAAAAAAATTATTAAACTTCATCACCATTTCAACCTGTCATTAACATTTTTAAAAAAGTCAAAAGTGTCCATTTTACCCCAACCTCCCCTAGAGCTACTTTAAATTTGAGTGATTGCAAAGCTTCCATACGGAAGCGAAAATAGAAAAATCATCGGGGACTGCGTAAAAAATCACTCTGCACTTCCGCCCTCCCTATCTCCCCTACCGGCCTCCCCCCCCTTGAAATTCCACTAGCAATAAAAAAAATATGTTACATAAACGATAGAACTGCAGGCAATAGAGGAAGATGGAAAGGCTAATGATGAACGAGTGCCAGTAGTGGGGGGAGTGTGGAGGGGACAGCCGTAAGAATATATAGTATATATTCCAAAAGGAATATCCGTAGATTTTTGGAGTGGGAGACACGCATATGAGTGGGAATCACGTAGAGTGGGGGTACCCTGGGAAGATAATCTTCTACTAGAAACCCAAGCAGTTGCAGATGAGAGTCTGACCGCAGATGAGCGAGAGCTGATCGATCGAGTGAAAAGAACATTAAAATAACTAAATTCGACATTTTTCGAGCTAATGAAAAATGTAATTTTATCGTTTGTTTAGAATTAATAAAACGCATGGCGAGTGAGTGCGGTTTAAGGGGGGGGAGGGGTGAGTGAAAAGTGGAGTGCAGTTGCGGATGGTTTACAGTCGCGCGTGACAGTTCCAGTTTTGGTTTTCGGTTTTCGTTCGGGATTCGAAGGGATAATCGGATTTTTGGGGGGCAGTGAGAGGGTTTTTGGGTTTTGGTATTTGTTGGAAGTTTTTTGGGAATTGTTGGGCGCCGGGGGGAGCTGTGGAGGAAGAATGTCGGGGAAATTGTTCACTGACGTTGAGCCATTCAGTGAGACAGCCCTGGAGAATCCGCGGATTGAAGGTATTTTTGGTTCATTTGCTTGTTTGTTTGTTTTTCGATGGATTGTTGCGGGTTTTTTTGTCGATTGGGGGTCCTCGGGGGAGCCTGCAAGGTCCACTCTTCGGGGTTTAGGTTAGTTTGGATTGGGTTGGTATAGCTGAGGCATGACATCACTCGGGTATTGTGCATTCGGTCGGAGGAATAGGAGTTGATATGCTTTGATGGTTGACAATTGGTTTATTGTGGGGAATCGATTAGTCGATCGAGGGAAAATTCCACCTTTCGCTGGGTTACCCAGGTGTCTTGTGTCGGTGTTGACAGTCTTCACGTGCGGCACACGTGTTGGAATATTTGATCATCTAATGAAATTTTTTAATTACAAGATCCATGCGCGCGCTCTCGCGCGCGCTGATCTATTCATTCGTTGAAATGAAGAAATGGAATTCATTGAATTTAAATACCTTACACTGAGAGAAAAAATTATTCCTGCCAAGGATTGATATNTATAAATATTGATAATGAATCAAAGAGAATTCGACTGATGATTGAAGTGAATAGCCAAGTAGAGTAAAAGAATATATAAAGAATTTTTCATTTTCAACTAATTATCTTCTTTTTTTTTTTAATAATCGGTCTCCATAAAAGGACAGAATTTATTAATTTCGCCGATGATATATATACATGTGAAATATATATATTATATATATATATATGACGTGAAAAAAAAATTTACCACTGAAGAATTTGAAATTATGTCACTGAAGAACTTGAAAATGCCGCGTGTTTTTTTTGTGAATCACTTCATGTCACATATTGACCAATCAGAATTAAGGATTAGCGGTCCGGCAGTTTCGAGATATTTCGATATAAAACAACTTCACGTTTTTTTTCATCTTTAGTAAATCTTTAGTAAATAGGATTTAGTAAATAGGATAGGAATAATAATAATTGTTTGGATAAATACGTGACAAATTAAATTTTATGAGCGAAATACACAAGAAATAGATGATTCAATAGAGTAGAAATATATATATTGAACATAAAAATGATGTCGAGAAAAATATAAAGATTCAATACAAATTTAAGACATAAATGACCCCAAAATATTATTTGCTCATGAGGATGAATATTTTATATAGAAATATTATTTATTAATGACTCGCATGAAACATTTCATAAAAATAAGTATTGCTCAGTTCTCTATAAATTTATAAAATGTACNCCCCCGCTCGCTTCGCTCGCTCCCCCTCCGTCCGTGTGACCGCAGCGGTGTGACCGTACCCATAAACATCTTCCATATGAGCACCCCCTAACATAGTAATCCTCCATAAATATCGATATCCCCTTTATGACCACCCCCTCATATAGACATCTCTTATAAATACACGCACCTCCTCGTATAGGCACCCAACGTCCCCTGAATTTGAGCGTCCCCTGAATTTAAGCGTCCCCTGAACTTGAGTGTCCCCTGAATTTTTCGCTTTATTTTTTTATTTATATAGAGAGATGAATAATAAATGGCCCATCCTATTGGTAAAAGGTCCAGAATGCCATGAAAAATATGAAAGGGTACCCATTACAGATATGAGGAGTACGGGAGGGTAGGGTAAAATGGACACTTTTGACTTTTTTAAAAATATTCAGAACTCAGAAACAGATTTATCAATTAAGCTCAGTCTAGGCTCATCACAAACAGGAATCATTGTTTTTCAATTGAAAAATGAAATTATTCCATTTCATGAATAATTCAACACGTTATGAATATTTCAAAAAAAGGCAAAAGTGTCCGTTTTACCCTACCGTCCCCTACTTATCTTGATAATGGCCAGCGAGAATGAGAGCGAGTCATGTGGGTTTCTCGCCTTTTACACTTGTTTGAGTCATTGATTGTAGCTTCGCTACTAGATTCGTCCTTCGTCTTTATTTTGTTTGCCTAAATTCCTTTATTACAAATCGATAACTCAAATCTCTGCTATATCATTAAATTAATATTCAAATTCCTACAATCATTTGTCTCTGGTGATTGTTGAGAGGGAAGTCAATTTTTGTGGCGAGAGATTGAGGATTTTGTCTGTTCTGGAGGGGTTCTCGCATTTTTTTAGGAGAATAAGGGAGAGTGGGGTAAAACGACCCCTTTTGACTTTTTTTGTGATAGGGGAGGATGGGGTAAAATGGAACACTGGACTTTTTGAAAATTACTCATAACTCAGAAACAAATTTATCAATTTAGCTCAGTTTAGGCTCATTACAAAGAGAAAGAAATGCTCTTTGCATTGAAAGAAAAATATTTAATTTCATCAACATTTCAAGCTGTCATTAACATTTTTAAAAAAGTCAAAAGTGTCCAGTTTACCCCAACCGCCCCTACTCATAACTCAGAAACAAATTCGTTAATTGAGATCAGTCTAGGCTCATTCTAAAGGGGAAGAAGTGTAGTTTCCATGGAAAAAAAATTATTTTATTTCATTTAAAATTGAATGAGCTGTTAATATTTTTGAAAAAAATCAACAGGGGCCGTTCTACCCCACTCTCCCCTAAAACTCAAATTTTGAGGATTAAAATCGGAAATTAATGCTGAGGGGAAGTTAATATGAGGAGAAACATTCTGGTTGAGTTTTAGCGCAATCGGCAGTCTGATATGATTGGGAATAATTTATTTAGGAGTGATGAGTGATTGGGAGTTTTTGAAATACTTGGCCTTATTTCAACGAATTTAAATCGCGGAATGAATGCACTTGTGGAAAATGCCATGTCTTCTCATACGTGAATGTTTTCTTTAAATTCTAGTGCGATAATTACGTGACTCCATCGAATGATGGGCGTGATGATTAAATATCTGAGTCCGTTAATTTCTGTCACAACTGTGGAATATTCGACAATTTCCTGAATTTAATTCTGAAAGGAAACAAATAACTCAAAAATTGAAATTAAGTTGTTGCACGAATATCTCGATATTTTAGAAGACCCCTTATACCTCGAATTGATCTCTTTATTCTTGGAATTTCTCTCTAGATCTGCTGCTCCCAACAGATTAAAGTTAATATGAGTAGAAATATTCTGGTTGAGTTTGCGTGCGCGTATGAACACATCGTATAGAAATTTTTCGTACGGATTGCGTAGGGGAGGTTGGGGTAAAATGGACACTTTTGACTTTTTTTTAAAAATGTTAACAGCTCATTCAATTTTAAATAAAATGAAATAATGTTCTTTCCATGGAAACCACACTTTTTCCCCTTTAGAATGAGCCGAGACTGATCTCAAATAATGAATTTGTTTCTGAGTTATGAGTAGGGGAGGTTGGGGTAAAATGGACACTTTTGACTTTTTTTAAAAAATGTTAACAGCTCATTCAATTTTAAATAAAATGAAATAATGTTCTTTCCATGGAAACCACACTTTTTCCCCTTTAGAATGAGCCGAGACTGATCTCAAATAATGAATTTGTTTCTGAGTTATGAGTAGGGGAGGTTGGGGTAAAATGGACACTTTTGACTTTTTTTAAAAAATGTTAACAGCTCATTCAATTTTAAATAAAATGAAATAATGTTCTTTCCATGGAAACCACACTTTTTCCCCTTTAGAATGAGCCGAGACTGATCTCAAATACTGAATTTGTTTCTGAGTTATGAGTAGGGGAGGTTGGGGTAAAATGGACACTTGACTGTTTTTAAAATGTTAATGACACTGAAATGTTGATGAAATTCACTTTTTTCTTCAAATTAAAGAGCATTCCTTTCTCTTTGTAATGAGCCTAAACTGAGCTCAATTGATAAATTTGTTTCTGAGTTATGAGTAATTTTAAAAAAATCCAAAGTGTCCATGTTACCCCATCCTTCCCTATAGAAATTCTACAGGATTTTCGTATATGATATTCGGACATTTCTATACGAATTATTTCTACACATAAATTTTTGTTTTCACACGAAAGATGTCGAAACGCTCCAGAGAAAATCGTGGAGAAATGTCGCAACTCCGTAAAAAATCTTTCTATACATGTGGCAATGGGTCGTATAGAATCAAACCCAGAGAAATCGTATAGAAATCATTTGAATACGCAATCCGTATAGAAAATTTCGAATGTCGAATGGGCAGTCTAGTATTATTGATAATAATTAATCCAGAAGTGCAAGGATAACACAGAGTCTTATGAGAAAATTAACTTTTCGGAGTTAGGGAAGAGATTGAAATCTAGAAAAAATCGCTAAGAATCGGAAAAAATAAATAGAAATTCTGCGCCCGATACGAAATTTATCGCCATTGTCAAACTTTTATAATAAATAATTTACGTTTCTGCGAGAGATTTCTGTTTAAAAAAATGATTGAAGAAAGAATTTGATGGATTAATTTCTTGCAATTCATGGGACAAATTATCTACGATGAATCATTTTTTTGGCTTTTTGAATTTATTGTTCCTTGTTAGACTCAACGACTCAACTGGAGTTTATTCACACTATTTTAATGTTTCCTTGGTCTCCCCTCCCGTAACATGTTTTTCCTTCTCCGCCAGATATCGAGGCAGAATCCCTAGCGGAAAATCGAATGGACATAGGTGAAGAGGTGCCTTATGCCGAGCCCCTTGCACCGGAAGAAATAAGATGGTTCTACAAAGACGGTGTTGACAAGAGATGGGTGGAATTCTGCGGATACGACAGCCTGAGGATTGAGGATGCGTGGAGAAAAAAACTGGAGAAGGAGAGAAATGCCAATGAGACTAACGACGATTGCGAGAGGGTCGTTGTCAAAGGGGGAATGTACGACGTCAAACTCGATGACATGAAGTGTGTCTCCATATTCTGGGCAGGTAATTTACCTTCACTCTTTGCAAATTAAAAAATTCCGATTCTGTGAATCAACAAATGGCGGATGTGGAGTCATGCATTTGATGTAAAAATGTTTATTTATTCGATAATAATACTGTTTTAAAAAAAAAATTAATTTTCGTTGTTTTTTTTATTTATTCGTGATTTTTCGCATTTTTTGGTACTGAATGTTTGTGGATTTGGGAGACAATGGATTAAAGAATGAATTCAGTAGCGAAGCGGTAAACCGGGTTAAGTCGATTTTTACTATTGGCTAGTTTTTGACGAATATCTCGGAATCTAAAAGAGATAGAAAGATTTTTGTCAGGACCTTTTTTGTAGAGCCAATAGAGCGTTGTAAAAAAAGTCATGAGAAAAATTTTGCTATCTCTCTTAGATTCCGAGATATTCAGCAAAAACTGGCTAATAGTCAAAATCGACTTGACTCGGTTTACCGCTTCACTACTGAATTAAATTGATTCAATTAATTAACTAAACAATTTCGAAATCCATCAAATGAGAATTCAAGCGTTGATGAACAATAATTTACCTTCACTTTTCGCAAATTAAAAAATTCAGATTCTGTGAATCAACAAATTGCGGGTGTGGAGTCATTCATTTGATATGAAAACTATTTTTTATTCAATAATACTGTATTTATTTAAATTTTTTAATTTTCGTTGTTTTTCCTGATTTATTCGTGATTTTCTGCATTTTTGGTACTAAATCTTCGTGGATTTGGGAGAAACTGGAGTAAAGAATGAATTAAATTGATTAAATTAATTAACTAAACAATTTCGAAATCCATCATTTTTTTAAATTTTCGTTGTTTTTCCTGATTTATTCGTGATTTTACGCATTTTCGCTACTAAATCTTCGTGGATTTGGGAGAAACTGGAGTAAAGAATGAATTAAATTGATTAAATTAATTAACTAAACAATTTCGAAATCCATCAATTTTTTGAATTTTCGTTGTTTTTCCTGATTTATTCGTGATTTTACGCATTTTTGGTACTAAATCTTCGTGGATTTGGGAGACAATGAATTAAAGAATGAATTAAATTGATTCAATTAATTAACTAAACAATTTCGAAATCCATCAAATGAGAATTGAAGCGTTGATGAACAATAATTTACCTTCACTTTTTGAAATTAAAAAATTCCAATTCTGTGATTCACTTATTTGCGTGGAACACTTCATCGATCTAGAGATGATGAAGATGTCGACTGGTGAAAATTCAGCACAAATTAATTATTTTGGAAATGCATCGATAACTATCAGGGGAGAGAAACTTTTCTTTTTTATTTTAGTTGAGAGTCAAATGGTTTTCAGTTGTCACAATGGTTGGCACAATTACTCATAATTCCAATTGGATGAAAGCCGTGACAGAAGGAAATAGTGCGAAAAAATATTCAGTCTATTCGTGAAATTTACATTCTACTTTGTATTTTCACGAGTCACACATGATGCCCAACTCGAGGCACTAGAACAAGCTGATAAGACCTTTTATCGGGCATTGTTAGCCGGTGTGTGTGAATGCTTCTAAGAAATTAGTTTCTATTTCCTTGCGCATCGCTTCAGCCCTATCTAGAGATTACTGTGTCCTTGGGGTTATTATTGTCAATTTCCTTTGGCGTGCGTTGGCTGTTGAAGTATCGCGGGTATTTGTTCGACCAATGCATCGTTCATTCAATTCCCAATGGGTTTTTTCATTGAGTCAAGAGACGGGCTCTTTATTTTTTCCCGAGTGGACGTCGTGATTTCGAGATGTGAATGATAATTTCTTGTTCGAGAGAAATGTCAAAACTATTTTTGCGCAGTGACGCCAGATAAGATACCAGATGAGATGGGGGGAAATGAATCAATATCTCGTATTAAATATTAAAAGACAATTTTGACAGCATTTTACGTATTAATTTATTAATTAATGGTCATCACTCCTGATTTATTCGAGTCCACTAAAAACCTAAAAACTTTAAGTCATTGACATATCAACACTGATAACGTGACACAATTTTAAGGAGATTAACATGTTTGAACGTTGTACTTCCTTGTGACCCTATATTAACTTAAAGTAGCTCTACCCTTCGGCCGGGCCTGGCTGTACTTTTGAATATTTTCAGTTTTTAAATTTTTCAACTAAATTGCATGGAAAAAATTTGAAAAAATTCATACCCAGTCAGTATTATCTAAATTAAATTTCGCACAATATTGATATTTTTTGAAACATTTCGCTCTTATAAATAAATAATAAAACTTGTTTGCAATACGGTGGATCATTTCTTACGAGGTGTCAGAAAAATTCTTGATTTTTTCACATCTAATGAAAAAAAATTCTGATTTTAATCTTTGAGTTAATTATTTTAATCACTGAGTTAAATCCTGATTTTTTAACATTTCTTCTTTGAAAAACCAAAACGATAATTAAATTGAGAAAAAAAAATCGAATTCCGAACGTAATTGAGTTTTCTTTTTAAGTGGGCAGCCACGTGGAGATGATCACATAAAATCATATTACCATTCCGGATTTTCCTATGGGATAAGATAACTTTAAGTGAAGATGAATTCCCGATAAATCTCTTGAGACCTCGGAAAAATAAGGAATCATCTATGAAAAACTTTTTTGTAGCTCGCCATGTCTCTTGGACTTCAAGAAATTTTTTTCGTTCAACTGATCTGTTCTCAAGGTGAATTCACCTTGTTGAATTTTGATTCCCGTCTGAGAAGAGAATGAATTATTAATCTTGTTTATACTTGAACTTTTTAATTAAAAAAAAAACTAACAAAAAAAGGCCATCTTTTTCTTTACACTTCCATCTTTGTGAAGGAGATGAGTGGATAATTGATGGCGAATGACTCATGAGTCCCTGTCATAAATTTTATTTTCAAATTATTGAATTTCAATAATAACATTCGTCTAACCACTGCACCATCTCCACTGATAATTCAAATTATCTCGTGAAAAAAGGATGAAAAAAATGAGATTGAATTTCGAATTCTGTATAAAATTTACATTTAAATGACGACTAGAAGCGAGGGACATTCCTGTGATGACTTAGTGTAAATTTTTTTTTCTGATCTCAGTTTCCCATTTACGGAGAATAAATTATCGTTTTTATGTATTCGAAATGTTAATTTCTAAGTTGACACTTATGTTCATCAACAACATTTCCACAAATTATGAAAATCTCCACAAAATTTATCAGCGAGTGAACAGTTAAAATCGTATGATTCCAGGTGAAGAATGGGAGATAATGAGGGCAACGTGGTATTACGAGGCGAGCTGGATACCCCTGGAGCTGGAGCACTCGAGGGTAATAGAGGAGTCTCACCTGAGGCTCTTCGAGAAGCGAAAGAGCTCCACTGCAGGCTCCACCCCAGAAGAGGCCTCGCCCTCCCACTCCTACAGAGGTAACACTTCACTCCGACATCGAGCTAATTATCCTCACGCAATTATTCTCACCGACACGCAGTCAATGATCCAATTTTTTTTCCATTATTTTTTTTTCTTTCATTCTCCTCTTTCATCTCGCAGTTCTACACACCGAGCGTTTTTCCGAGTTTCATGTCGACTGGCACGCGATTAACGATGTAGCACTTTACAGCGAGTACACAACTAGTAAATTAATGCGCAGTGTGACCTCCAGATTGGGATTCAGCAAGAGTAAGTAGTTGTTTTACATTTTACGTAATGTTTGTAAAAATTACAATTTTGGGTGAAATTTCCATTTCATTCATCGACATTTTCCATATTTTTTATTTTATTTTAGCCAGCGGGTACCAATTGAGAAGAGGCTATAAAGTCAACGCCTCAATGTCCGACAAACCCAACGACATCGATCATCTGGTCTTCGTTGTCCATGGAATCGGACAGAAACGAGATACCCAGAAGATCATTCGCAATACTGCGCTGTAAGTGACAACACAGATTAAAATCATTCAATTCAATTACTTTATTTCCTTGATGTTATAAAAGTTTTTTCTTTGCTTTTAATTGATACATCAACATCAGCCCTTCTCTCTCGCCTCGTCGAAATTCAGTAGCGAAGTGGGAAAACGGCACAAGTTAATTTTGACTATTGACCAGTTTTCAATGAATATTTCGGAATCTAAGGGAGATAGCAAAATTCTTGTTATAACCTTTTTTGTAGAGCCAATTAAATCCTACAACAAATGTAGTTACGTAAATTTCGCTATCTCCCTTGGATTCGGAAATATTCCTCAAAAACTCAACTGGCAGGTGAGTCGACTTGAACCGTTTTGCCCCTTCGCTACTGAATTATACTGTGTTAGAGTTTGATAGATTTTGCTGGCTTTGTTTTCTCAATTTAACTAGGGGGCTTCGCCTCCTGCTCGTTCCGCTCGCCAAGCCCCCAAGGTTTTTACGATGCGACCCATTAGGGGCGATTGGTTTGTTTTTAGAAGAAGATTCCACTCAACGCCTTGAAAGCCTCATATGAACCTTCCATGGCCCTCATATTATGACAGCATATAACCCTCACATTAACCCCATATGACCCTCATTCTCATCCTTATTTTACCCTTATCCGGACCCTACTTTGCATATTTCAGTAGCGAAGTGGTAAACCGGTTTAACCCTAGTTTTGGACACCATATGAGAACTTGCGACTTTGGTCACCTCCGCAGGGAATCGCCGCCGTGTTATTTAGGCCCGAGCGTTGCCGAATTCACTCTATACTGCCCGGGCGCGTTTAGCGAGACTTCGGCAACGCCGCACAACGGGCAATTTCATTTAACATGGGAAACAATTGCCCGTTTGTTAGAAATAATTTTTTTTCTTCAGGAATTGTGGATATAAATAATTTTTTAAAAAATTATCATTTTCTAGACATTTGAATTGACGCATTACAATTTTTTAGGATTTTTCCGCTCAGCCAGTCAATGGTAAGAAAAAAAAATCGACCTGCGGCGTTTCCCTCCTGTGGTGACCAAACTAGGGTTAAAGTAGCTCTAACCTTCGGCCGGGCTACGCTGTACTTTTGGATATTTTCAGTTTTTTAATTTTTCAACTAAATTGCATGGAAAAAATTTGAAAACATTCATACCCAGTCAGTATTGTCTAAATTAAATTTCGCAAAATATTGATATTTTTTCAAATATTACCCTCTTATAAATAAATAATAAAACTTGTTTGCAAAACGGTGGATTATTTTTTATGTGTCAAAAAAATTCTTGATTTTTTCACATCTAACGAAAAAAAAACAGATTTTAATCTTTGATTACAATGGAAATGTTGATTTTCACATAAGACACTGGGTTAAATCCTGATTTTCAAACATTTCTTCTTTGAAAAACCAAAACGATAATTAAATCGAGAGAAAAATTAGAAGTTTTCAATAATCTTTGAATTTACCGTAAGGGTAGAGCTACTTTCAGTCGACTTATCTCCCAATTGAGTATTTGAAGAATATTTCCGAATCTAACGGAAGTAGCGAAATTTTCGTAATTACATTTACTGTAGCTCTCAATCGGCCCTACAAAAAAGGTTGTAACAAAAATTTTGCCATCTCCCTTAGATTCCGAGATATTTATTGCAAACTGGTCAGTAGTCAAAATTGACTTGAACCGTTCTACCACTTCGCTGTTGATTTATCCTGACCCTTATCGTGACCTTCATTCTGACCCTATTCCTGAACCCAATGCTGACTCTTGTAACCCTTGGTTACCCCTCTACCCTCCTGTGCAGCTTCAATCCCGTATTCGTTCAGCATTCAGATAAAAATCATTCCTTTCGATAAACTTTCTGGTAAACAATCAAGTATATAAGCTACTTTAATTGTGACCGGAAGCGCCGTCAGTGAACCAGAACGATTCATGTTGCATTCCACATAGGAATCTGATTTTTCATTCGATAAACTGTACCACAACTAAACCCGTCGCCAGTGAACCAAAACGACGCGTATTACATATCGAACATTGTTTAGAGACTCCACACGGGAATTTGATTTTTCTTCCGATATTTCCTCGTGTCAGCCTTGAAAATGATGATCTCACTCCAATATCTGTTACTGTGGTGAGATGAGGAAATGCTAGTTTGTTAGGTAAGAACGTGTGGATTATTTTTAGTTTTTAAGGAATATTTCGAAGTCTAACGGAGATGGCAAAATTTTCGTCATGACCTGTTTTGTAGAGCGAATTGAGCGCTACAATAAAGGTCTTCACGAAAATTTCGTTATCTCCCTTAGATTAGGAGATATTCCTTGAAAACTGAGCTTAACAAATTTTATTCAATCGATGAAAAATTTTATTCACTCGTCGCAGTTGAATGGTTCAGTTTCGAATCAATTTATCTATTTTCTCGATCATTGGAGACATTTCCAGGAATAAAATTCAATTTAGATTCCGTAAGAATTCAGTTGAAGCCCAAAAAGTGTACGTAATGACAATTTGAATGATTTAGATAATTGTGGGTCTGGAAGTGTGTCGACTTGTTTTCAAGAATTATCAAAATCGAATTCATCGATTGCCACCGTTCATTAACACGATTGAAGTATCTTTTGTAATAACTTGTAATTACTGTTGAGATATCTCGGTAGTGAGATACGACTCTTACGAGTCGTTAAAAACCGATTTCCACAGGAGATTCTTCTAATCGTGAATTAATTAGATTTCTCCATGTTTTATGTGGAATTCGTTGATATCGACGAATTTTTCTCTTTAAGTGAATGGAACCTACTATTCTCTGAACAAAACAATTTATTGGAATATAACGAGCTTCACCAAAAAAATAATACCTTATTTTAAGTTTTCAAATGTCGCGTGCTAAGTGGAAAAAGGTCATAAAAACCTAATCTAGGGAACATGAAATTTGGACGATTTGGGCTCTGCAGAATCATGTTGAGCCAACTTTTGAGGATAATTTTTTTTGGCGCATACGACTGTTTTCCATAAATTTCCATAAATTTCGTCCAATAGTGGAGAAATGAACAATAAATATTTTCACTATTTTCTCTTCATTTTTCCAACATTCGGACGTACTTTTAGAGAAATTTCTATTGGATAAAAATTGGCAGAAAGTCGCATGCGCCAGAAAAAATTTCTTCCTCAAAACTTTACCCTCGAGACGCGAAAACTTCATGAACTTCAAAATTCATTTATTCGCGATCTATTGCGAATAAAGTAAAACGGCTGCTTGACTTTATTCTTCGGAGTATTCTTTGGAGTATAACGAGCATTAAAAAAAATCTAAAATCGTATGAATACCCCGGCGCAAGGAGCATTTTGAAGATAAAAACAGGAAAAAATTATTATACGGGCAAAATCAATCGGCTCCGCGCCTTCCCCTAGTTATTCCTATATTCCGTCATATATCGCAAACTGTTCAATGGGTCTCAAGGCCCAGTGAAGCCCTTAAAATTTCGCCGACGCATCCCCTCAAAAACAACAAGTTTTCGCAAATATCCCCAATGCCTTTTTCAGATTTCGTGATTGTGTAGATTGGTGTAGACAAAAGTACTTCGCCTCAACCTCCCACCGAGTAGAATTTTTCCCAGTGGAATGGCGTTCCTCCCTGAAACTAGACGGTGACATAGTGGATGCAATAACCCCCTACAGTGTCCTGAGCATTCGCCACTTGCTGAACTCCTCCGCAATGGACATCCTCTACTACACGAGCCCCCTCTACGGTGGTGAGGTGCGAGCAGGCCTCCAGAGAGAGTTGAACCGTCTCTACTGTAAATTCATCAGCAGACATCCAGACTGGAAGGGCAAAGTATCAGTTCTCGCCCACTCCCTGGGCTGTGTAATTGTTTATGACATTGTGACTGGCTGGATGGGACCAGACACGCGACCCCCATCACCAGCAACCCAGGAGGTGGTCACTGATGGGCTAAAATTTACCATTGAGAATATGTTCTGCCTTGGCTCGCCACTCTCAGTATTTCTAGCCCTTCGAACTCGCACACCCTCGAATAGAGTCGATGTCATGCCACCGGGCTTGTGCAAGAGATTCTACAATATTTTCCACTGGTCTGACCCAGTTGCCTATAGGATGGAGCCACTGCTTGTGAGGGGCTACAGGAAAATTGATCCTGTACTCATTACGTCTTACGGTGGGGCCAATGAACAGCAGATTGATACACCACCTGTGTCGTTGGCCAATGGGGAGGGCACTATGCCTACTTCAGGTATTTTTTTGTGACTATTTTCCAGCCCAAATATCGGGCAATATAATTGGCCCATTCGACATCACGTGGTACAAGCTACAGGATTTTCAACTGATAATTTTTTGATAATTTTCTCTGGTAGTTGCTGTATAAAAAACAAAACATCATGCAGTCGAATTAACCCCTCGTCAAACTGACAGATTCAATTCAATTGTGTCGTTGTGTTAATTATACAATTTTCGTTTCTCAATTGTGAGTTTCGTCTCATGGTCCAATTATATTGCCCGACATTTGGATTGGAAAAATAATCCCCCGAATACCACACGAGCTTCAAAATTAATCGGACATTTTTCTCAAGGTTCCCTGCATACAAACGAAGTCGTCACGTTTTTCAAAAAAAATTTGACTCCGTTTGTTTGCAACGAAACTATCGGAAAATACCCGATAATTTTGGAGCTCTTGTGGTATTACAAGTGAATATTTTATTGGTGTACAATGATTCATTATTTCGCATTGATTCATTCATTTCACCGCAGTGATAGGCATAATCATAAACTATAGTTGACATTAATTTCATAAATCCTTAATCAAGTAATAGAACTCAACAATTTTTCAATTTTTAAGGGTGCCAAGTCAATTTGAAAAAAGATTCAAAAAAATTTTTTTCTTTCCCTTCATCATTGGAGAAATATGTATTCATCCATCCGACGAAATTTCAAACCCGCAACCGGAACTAGACATCGAGAAAAAAATGCGGAAAATCCTCTATTTCGCGTGAGGAACCCCGAGAAAGCATGGGATCAAGTGGGTACGGCNTGAACACATCATTCCCCATATCTTCAAATTTTTTCAAATTTTTCTTGAGTTCCTAGGGGGTTGAAACGTTCAATTTAATCAAAACTCCATAAGAGGCCGTGTATAAGACTTATTTTGTTTATTTAATTTCTCGATATTCATAAGTTCTAAAATTTTAAAATTGTCACCGATGTTCACCATCTGTCTAATACTATTAATTAAAAAAATTATAACTTTGTTGGTGAATGTCAATTTTCAAGGTCATCGCCAAATTCACTTGGCACTCTTAAATTAATCAAAAATTAAAGTTTCAAATTCCGAATTATTTTACCAATCAATCTCTAATGTCTCTAATGTTTTTTAGGAACATATTGATCTATCGATAACGTAGGAAATTCACAAAAATCACCGATGCCCCATTTAACTGCGTGTATAAGTAGCAACTTCAAAAATTATTGCCATGATTATTCTTTAAGTAAGGGTCTTGACATTTTGCACACGGCTTTCAAATGAATCGAATAATTTGTTCAGCAATTTTCATTGAATTCTCTACTTTTTTTCCAGCTATGGACCCCGCCATAATACCCTTAAAACTCTCTTTATATCGGAGAAAACGGAAATGTATCAAAATTGTAAAAATGATGCCTCGCAATGTTGTCCAGAATAATTTCCCAGTTTATCTAGTGAATATCTCTTTGGGAAAAACGTTCAAAGAAAAAAGTCAAATGATATTTCTCTTCTAACTAATATATGATGATCACTGATTAATTTCCGTTTTCGAAACCCCTGCGAACTCCGATATGTCTCAGGACTGGATGAATTCAATTGTTGAATATCTCTAAATGTTTCGCTCCACAGATAATGAGGAGAGAGAAGCCGAGAGCCCCACTGAGACCCCTAACCCAAGTGTTGAGAGGGGCTGGAGTCTGTGGGGGCTGGTTAGAGCTGGGTGGAATACTAGAGAAGTGGATACCACTGACGTTAATCCAATCCGTCCTGACGAAGGTAATTACCCTCATTATCTTCATAATCCATTGAAGATGATGAACGAACGAAGAATACTCTGTTTTCGTCACCTCATCCACCCCTTTTCTTCAGTAGTTCCGTCCAACATTCATTCTCACAATATCTGAACCTTCATTTTTCTCTTTTCAATATTTTAAATTACGGGGAGACTACCATGAGTTTTAATAATCACAGGCTATTGGCTCACGCCAAAACAAATAATTAGTGCAAAAAAATTAATTGTTTATTGAAAACATTCGAAAATTGCTCTGAGAAGACAATTTTTCATCCCAAAAACAATTGTTTTTCATGAAATTGTGAATTTATAGTCATAATCGTGAAATTTATTGACATTTCAAGGAAACTGTCGCTTGTTAAAAATAACCGAGAGATTTCTCCAAAATTTCAAGCAAGAATTTTCAACAACTCCTCAACTAATCAATGAAATAAATTCCAGAATTGGAGCAACGACTCGATTACGTCCTGCGGGCAGGTGCGATGGGTCGAAACTACTTATACACAGTGAGAGCACACACAGCCTACTGGAACAACTACGACGTCGCCTATTTCGTTCTAACCCGTCTGTTTCCCAACCTGGAGACGTGATGTTGGCTTGACTTATCAAGCACCGATGACAATCCCCCCGGATTGTAGTGCACAATTACCCCCTAGTCCGCGATATTTGGGCCTCATTTACTCCCCAAATAAACTCTGTAAGAGGAGACAACGGGCTTGTCACCAAATGAACTAGAACACAAACAAATTACTAACAATTTCAAAAACCAGACGATGAATAATTGATGAAAAAAACCATCTGTGATAACGGAAAAACGATACAATAAGCTGATTACTTCGTAAGCCTAATCAATCGATTGTCGCATAATTTTTGTATTTAAAAAAGTGTTGATGGCGTTAGTTTTTCAATTATAAAATTTATTGAACGTTGATGAGAGATGCACGAATCGTGTCAAATTGTTTTTATTCATTAGCGACCAAAATTGTACTTTATTCGAAAGACTGCCCCCCCTCCATTGATCGAACAATAATCGATTTGTTTATTCGCCTGGGGCATTTCATCGATCTAGAGATGATGAAGATGTCGAGTGGTGAAAATTCAGCACAAATTAATTATTTTGGAAATGTATCGAAAACTATTGGGGGATTGAAACCTTTTTTTTATGTGACTTCCCTACCCCTCAGTTGATTGTTTAATTATGTCGGTTTTGAGGGGTCCTAGAGGACATGTTCATGGATTAATCTTCAGTGCTTTGAGACTCGCCACTGATTTTTATCTACTTAGATTTATTTCAAGTATATTAGTCAATGAATCGTTAATAGTCTATCTGAAAGTGTCATACCGTCTCAAACTAGGAAAATATCAAGACAATTATTTTTATTCTTGAGTGCAGATCGTTGCATGAGAGCACCAGCGCATGTCTTGTTTTTCGTCATTATTTTTTCTGTTCTGAATTAACTAGTGGAATCCAGTCATTTACGCTAAGCCTAAGGAGGAGAAATGGATGGAGGAATTAGAGAGAATTTTTTAAATATATTAATATCTTTGTAGAGTCAATGTTACGAGAATCATGAAGTTTGAATGAACATGTTGTTATAGCACATTGAAGGAACAATAAAAGCAATCAATGAATTATCTAATCGAGAAAATTTATTTCCTCGTTATCCCCCTTTGAATTTTTCATGGCATAAGTTCATGAAAATCGTTTTGCAGACTATTTCCCAATTGTCTCAGAAATTACAAGGTTTAGAGAAAAATATTAGATCTGATTTGCGGATTAAGAAGTTCTCTACGAAAAGGGATTTTTGACATTTTTAATACCATTCAATATCACCACCTAGTGGCCACCACTAAATCGATAAATCCCCCATCCTCGTGGTCTCCAATTAATCACCCCTATTCTTCAACCATTTTCAAATCTCCCGCACGACCCCCAGCCGGCAAGTCACGTGGTCCCCGTCAAATCGAGCGGTCAGACGTCCCAGCGGTTCCAGAACACTCCCCCCAATCAGCCACAAAAATCCGCAATTAAAAACGAAAAAAAAAATAGAAGAGCATGAGAGTAAAATCGTCAATCCCTCCCCACACCCTGTCAACTCTTCTCTTCCCTCAATTTCTTAATCCCGATCTTAAATTGCATTAATCAACTCAACACACCTACCTTAACCTCAAAAGAGTGGTTCAGTGATCAGTGGTGACGATTCGCAGCAGTTCGTCGGACCAAAAATTATCAATTTTTCTCAGATAAAGTCGTCCGAGAAATTAATTCACCAACTGAAGATGATTTTACAACACTTCATCTGACGTTTGCCTTATTTATTTCATTATTAATTTATCTGTTGAGTGCGCATTAGGGGTAGGGGAATATGTCAGTGATTTAATACATATGTAACGGATTCCGAGTGACGAAGCAAGTCAAAGTTTAATGGTTATACATTAATTACTTATTATTGCCCGAGTTTCCGCACACACGTAAGACAACTCTTCATTTCGCTATTCACGTGCTCGAGTTATTCTTGATTTTGTTTTTTCTCATTCTCTGATTTTAATTTTTTTGGCCTCTGCTCCTTCTGCTCTAGGAAAATGAGCAATCTGCAGAACCCTCATGTGGTGGCTGTTGCCCTGGGGGCGGCAATCGGGGTAATTAGTGTTGCTAGTGTATTCATTTATCAGAAAGTCATGGAGCACAAGGAACGAAGGACAATGATGAATAATTTGGAGAGTGTTAACAGACGAGTCTCTGAATTGAAAGTGGAATTGGAAACTTTGAGGTAATTATTCTCTGAGGTAGTGGAGGTTGGGGTGAAATGGACACTTGATTTTTTTTTTAATGTTAATGACGGGTTGAAATGTTGATAAAATTTAATAATTTTTTTTTTCATTGCCAAGAGCATTTCTTTCCCTTTGTGAGGAGCCTGAACTGAGCTCAATTGATGAATTTGTTTCTGAGTTATGCTTAATTAAAACAAAAGTCCAAAGTGTCCATTTTACCCCGCTCTCCCCTAATTAATCTCATTCTGGTCGATGTTCCTGGGTTTTTGTCGGTGATGATGCATTCATTTGAGGTAATGATCCTACGCTCGTCTACATCAACTTAGCGAGACGATTTAAAAAAAATCGTCTAGTTAATCGTTTTTTCTATTTTGAAAAAATCAAAATAGAATTCGAATTTAGAGAGAAACCCATCGCATTTTTTGTAGACAACTTCGTGGTCTGCAAATCAGATTTTCTGATATTTTTCTCTAAACCTGGTAGTTTCTGAGATAATTAGGAAATTAGTAGCGAAGTGGTAAAACGGTTTAAGTCGATTTTGACTATTGGCCAGTTTTTAGTGAATACCTCGGAATCTAAGGGAGATAGCTAAATTTGGATTAGGACTTTTTTTGTAGCACTCAATTAGCTCTAGAAAAAAGGTCATCACGAAAATTTCATTATCTCCTTTAGATTCGGAGATACTCTTCAAAAACTCAACAAAGAGATAAGTCGACTTGAACAGTTTCACCACTTCGCTACTGAAATAGTCCCATAGTTTCCCCACAATGTTCGACTTTTTATTCCATTATTGCAATCGCTGAATTTTATATTCCACTAGTCTCTTCTTTAAACGTCAAACAAACAAAAATGTCACCTCATCTTCTTTGATCTCCACCCGGAATAAACAATTTCGTGATTTCAGAACTCAGCAGAATCAAGTTAGAGGGAAAAAATCGAAAAATCTAGCTCGCAAACGAGTGGCATCCTCAACGAGTTTATACTCAGCAGCAGGAACCGAAAATGAATTTGATGCTGTTTCCGTCACTGACACCGATATTGACGATGAATTTTACGACTGCTCAGACGACGAACTCACTAATGTAGACTTCGAACTCAACGGGTTGGTATTTCCGTTCCATTCGTTTTTCATCAATGCAGCATTGAACTACTGAACGCAGACAAGCGAAATAAAGATTTCCCAAATAGAAATGTTCGAATAGAGAAAAATGACATTTTAAAAAATGGCAAAAAACATTTTCTGCAGAGAATTTAATTTTTTTCTCCAATTTCACAGAATTTTATGCCTTAGAGAAAATGTCTTCTGAATTTTCTCTCTGAATCCATCAATTTCCAAGAGATTTTCACAAGACGAAAGTATTTTTTTGCTTTTTTGTAAAGTATCGATATTTATTTGCAGCTAATCAATTCATTCCATTTTTTAATTTTCATTCTTCATTATTATTTTGACTCTCGCTCACACCATGAAGAACAAGTGAATATATTTGTAGTGATGCAGGTCAGCTGGAGTAATGATGGAACTAACGAGACAACTCGATAGTCTAGACCAGAAGACCGAGGAGAACTTTACGGGGAGGTCCTCTGCGATTTGAGGGCACTGGCCATTTTCCATAAGAATAATGTTGATGTTACCTGGGGGCTGGCCAGGGCTTCCTTCAAAAATGCTTCTGCTTTGAGTGATACCTCTGAGCAGGATGCATTGGTGCTAGAAGGTAATTTCATTCATCAGGAAATAATGAGGGGAATGTATTTAAAGTAAATGTACATATGCTCGTCCAAATGTCGTGAGCTATCATATTTTAATCATTTTGACAGGCCCAAGAATCTATTAAGAGTGAAATGCAATTGGAGTTATTATTTTAGTTAATAAGGAAAGTTTTCGACGCCAATAAACTGTGATTAATAAGAGAGAAAAAGGCCATTCACATCAACTCGTGCTGCCACAGAGTGAATTCTTAAGTCCGCAAGTTAGAAAACTTACAATTTAAAAATGTTGACGTGTCCGTCACAATAGTAAAATGGGATTAAGCATGCTGTAATGTCCAGAATTTTTATGATGGGAAAAATTGAAAAAAGTATATGTAGATAAAATGTAAATTATTAAACCAAATAATAGAGAGAACGTTTCATCATTTGAACTTAATAAAAATTTTAAAAACAATGGGATTGAGAACATCAATGATGAAATGCTTCACTCAGCCTGTCCCCGGTTCTTAATACCAAAATTCACACATGGAGGAATGGTTGAGAAACGATGAATCGAAAACCCCAAAACCGAGTGAACTACTTTCCCAGTGACGATTAAAAAGTGGGAAAAGTCATACATTTTCCACCAATTAAAAATCGACTCGTTAGAGCCTCCACGAGTCGAGTGGCTTTCCAAAACCTAGAAAACCTCAACAGCAGTAACAATTCTGGTGGAAATAGTTCACTCAATCGATCCAGTTTTTCAACCCTTCCTCCGATAATAATTCGCAGAGTCGAAATTACGCTGGATAGTTTCCGAATTAGTAGGCTACGAGCAATTGAAATTATCCGGGAATCAAATTTCTTTAACCGAGGGCGGTGACTTTTCTTACATTAAGGGATTCGATTATTGTGAAATGTTGTGGAGAGTCTCAAACAAACTTGAAACTTCATTTTCCCAAAATTCGTCAAAAACATTAATAAACCCCAACGAGTGGAAGAAAGTGTTTTCGGGATAGTATATACAATAGCGTTTAGTGAATCTAACTGCTGGCGAGGAAATTACGGATTCACCCAAGGATCTACAGCCAAACGAAAATATTTTCGACAGTTCAACAGATTGAACTGGGAGTAATATACCTTTGTAATAAAAAACTCGATCCTTCAGATCATTCCAGGGGTAGAAATGTCGTATTAATTCTGTTTTGTAAATCAAATACTTGTTTTTGTAAACCTACCAATTCCGAATTTTACAATTAAAATCAATATTATATTCAATTCAACTCTAAATTTCTTGGTTTTCGAAATATTCCCTAATTGAATCCCACCCCTAATATAAAATCCCTTTCCAATTGATATTTTGTAATTGGAAAGCCAGTTGTCATTTTTAATAAGGTAAGAGTATGAACCCAGCGTCGTCCAGTGAATTCAAAATTTAATAATTTTGTAATTATTAATAATGGAAAAGTAAATTCCATGAAAGAAGAAAATTTTTGGGGAAGAAAAATATTCATCCCTTTCCCCACGAACACCCTCACCGTCATCAAAACCATTTTACCCCTCCGTTTTTCCAACACTGGCCTTCTCATCTCCCATCTCAATCCTTTTCGTCCCCCTTTTCCGCCAAACGAACATCTGATATCATTGGGATGTTGGTCGTTGATAATTAGAATTTATATTCGATCAACACCTGAGGGAGTGAGATCCCATTCTAAAAAGAACATAAACTTAAAGATATTTTCAGTTTTTAAATTTTTCCACTAAATTGCATGGAAAAAAATTGAAAAAATTCATCCCCAGTCAGTATTATCTAAATTAAATTTCACAAAATATTGATATTTTTTCAAACATTTTCCTCTTATAAATAAATAGTAAAACTTGTTTGGAAAACGGTAGATTCTTTTTTATGAGGTGTCAAAAAAATTCTTGATTTTTTCGCATCTAATGAAAAACAATTCAGATTTTAATCTTTAATTACAATGGAAATGTTGATTTTCACATAAGACACTGGGTGAAATCCTGATTTTTAAACATTTCTTTGAAAAACCAAAACGATAATTAAACTGAGAAAAAAATTAGAATTCTGAATCTAATCGAGTTTTCTGCAATTTTTTTGCAGTTTTCAATAATCTTTGAATTTATCTAGAGCAGATATGTAATTTTCTTAAAGAATGTGATTTAAAAGTGTAGAATTATTTTTAAAAAAAATGTTATGCTGAAAGGACGAAAAATTAGAATGCTATAAAATATGCCAAACCAATAACTGTTATAGGCGAGGGTCTACACCCAATATTGTTGTAATAAGCGGCAGTGTAAATAATTCAATTCAGAGTTGAACACTTTAAACAATAAAAAAAATCTTTGAATTTACCGTAAGGGTAGAACTACTAAAGTCGATAACTATCGATATCTCGTAAGTCTGTCACGCTCAGTCCTCATTGGTTCCAGTCGTCTGCGGCGGCAAATTTAATTCATGATTAATTTAATTTTGAGATTTTCAATTATGATTGTTACAGATATCATCTTTAGAGACATTTGTCATCTTTAAAGACTTATACACGCCATTTTTCAAGCCGCTCTTTCATTTGAGCCAAAAAAAACATTCATATCTTGTCTGACATCTCTGTTACAAACTCTGGTCATCAACTCTGGTTTTCAGTTGAAATTGGAATTGTTAATTTACACAATAAAATGATTACATTTACGTTTTTTTCGTAACTCGCAAAAATCTTCAAACGATTTGTTATCGATTGGTGATAAAATTTTTTGGAAATAATGAAATAGAGGGGATAACGCCTTTTTTTTCAGAGGTGATTTTTCAAAAATTTATTTTAAAAAAAGTACTAATTAGCAAATGTTTTTTATTAGCTCGCAATATTCTTCAAAACTACTTCAATGCGGAAAAAAATAAAAATTTGTAATATCTATACATGAGGGGCTAATTGATCGGATCTGGCTTTTGCCTCCGAGTTGATGGTGGCGACATCTGCCAGATTTCAGTGGAGCTAAAATTTCCCGAAATTCACAGGTAATCACCTCAGTCACGGGGATACCTATTACGTGCCAAAAAACGCATAACAAAATCCAATATTGGTATCAAACGAAAAAGCAGAATATCCGATAGATCGGTAATTATGTTTCAATTGTGTGTTGGTTTCGTACGAATTATAATTAGTATTTGTTCTAGGGGCAGAATTCTGCTGCCATATTGTGTTGTGAACTTGAAAAATTGGTGAATTTCGGGGTGCATTATATCCTCATAATTCCATGCTAATTATCATTATTCGCCCTCAAGAACTAATTACCGACATGTGACAGGTTGTGACCTTTCATTTGGCCCCTAGATCAGAATTTTACATCCATTTTTCCGCCCGCAATTAGTATCCCCGTAAATGGCTATAATGTACGTGGATTCTGGGCAATCTAGAGATGAAAATAAAAAAAAATTCGCGCAGGCCGGGCCTTGAAGTCTCAAAAGATATCTCCAAAATGAAGAAAAAAAATGTGAATTTTCACTCAGCAGATGTCGAGTTATTGGCGATCGAGTTTTCGATCGATTTGAACTGTTTTCTTTCTCGTTACTGTTTTGAGTTTTGCTTTTGTTGAATTATTTTAGAGTGGAAGGAAGTTGTAAAATTTTTATAAATACATTTTTTGTGGAGAATTATGAGGGCTATAAAAAAGGTTCTTATGAGGATTTCGATATCTCCACTGGATTTGAAAGTATTCGTTAAAAACTGGAGCTGCAGTGGAGTTATCTCGTTTTATGGTGATCACTGTATTTGTATTTCATAAACAGATTGTGTTTTTTATCAGAAGATTTCACAACTTGTGGGAGACACTGAACGATACAGCGTTGATGACGAGAATGTGACGTTAATTAATTGTTGGAACTAGAGGAATTCAGAGGTCTTGAGTGTTTGATGAGAGTTGAAGCACTTGATCAAGGTTTTTAATTGTTCGAGGGACTTTTTGGGGAAGATGACGGCGAAAGGGCGAGTGATCACTGGGAATGACACCCTTGATGGCAAGATTAACGAGTATTTCGAGTGGTACAAGGTAAATTTATCATAAAATTCGATGATCAGATTTTAACGTCCAGTTTTTTTTCTTTGATTTGTTTTTATCTGGAAATGTGGATTTCACTGGATTTTTCTGGACTTTTTTTCTCAGGATCTGAAGCCAGAGGATGAGATTCATGAGATTGTGAAGTCAAAGGACGTGGGGGTGCTGTCAGAACTGTTTTTGAAGAGACTGCAATTCGGCACAGCTGGTCTGCGAGGCCGGATGGGCCCTGGCTACAGTCGGATGAACGATCTGGTGATCATTCAGACTGGCCAGGGACTACTTCAGTACTTGATTAATGGTGGGGAGGGCTTCAAGGAGAAGGGAATTGTCATTGGGTATGATGGGAGGCACAATAGCTACAGGTTAGTCGATTGAATTTCTGAAATTTTTAATGCAGCAAGTGCTAAAATAAATTATAAATTGTAATATTTGTACAGAAATCTCTTGCATATAGTATTGAACAGTTTAAGAATGAGATATCCTTGTGGGAAAGTCCCGCCAATGAAATTAGTTTTAAAAAAATTCAATTTCGTAACTTTTTAATGCAGCAAATATTAAATTCCACTGGCCTAGGATTGATCAAGCCCATTTGAATGCAACCCAACTGAGAATAATCACTAAAGTCAACACTAATTGTCAATCATTGACATTGTTAAATATCACTGATAATTCTGTATAGGGGAGGCTGGGGTAAAACGGACACTTTAGACTTTTTTAAAATTATTCATAACCCAGAAACAAATTGATCAATTGAGCTGAGTTCAGGCTCGTCACAAAGTGAAAGAATTGTTCTTTGTATTGCAAAGAAAAATTATTAAATTTTATCAACATTTCAACTCCTCATTAACATTTTTTAAAAAGTCAAATGTGTCCGTTTTACCCAACCTCCCCTATAAACGTTTTTTCAAGTCACACATTTCATCCGATTTCAATGCACTTGGGCTCAATTTGTTCGTTGGGACATTTTCTATCAAGTTCGGACGATTTATTTTGATAAATACATTGATGAATAATTATGCCAATTTTTTCAAAAGTTGATTGGTTTTGTCATGTGAAAATACAACTGTGAAAATAAAACTACAAAAAATCAATGGAGAATGTTCCAACGAACATCATCAGCCCAATCGGGACTAGACAGAATTTTTAGTAATATTTTGAAATCTTAATGAATGACTCTCGATATTTATTAAATCGATGAATTTCAGTTGTGGTACATTTAACAGAACTTTATAAATCACAGTCAAGTGGCATTTGTATCGATACAAATATCTCCAGATGTAATATTCGAACAGATATCTCATTCTTGGACTCTTCATCATCATCATAAACTTGAAATTCCCAGATTATAAACATCTTTTTGTAGTAATGAAGCATCCAAGAATAAGATATCCTTGTGGGACAGTCCCTCTAATGAAATTAGTTTTAAAAAAATTCAATTTCGTAATTTTTTAATGCAACAAATATTAAATTCTACTGGCCTAGGATTGATCAAGTCCATTTGAATGCAACCCAACTGAAAATAATCGCTAAAGTCAACACTAATTATCAATCATTGACATTGTTAAATATCACTGATTCGGACCATTTATTTTGATAAATACACTGATGAATAATTATGACTATTTGTTCAAAAGTTGATTGGTTTTGTCATGTGAAAATACAACTGTGAAAATAAAACTACAAAAATCAATGGAGAATATTCCAACGAACATTCTCCATAATCAGCCCAATCGGGACTAGACAGAATTTTTAGTAATATTTTGACATCTTAATGAATGACTCTCGATATTTATTAAATCGATGAATTTCCAGATGTAATAGTCATCCAGATATCTCATTCCTGGGCTCTCCATCATCACCATAAACTTGGCATTTCCAGATTTCCCTTCTGAATTTCAGATTTGCTCAGTTGACAGCCACAATATTCATCAACAGTGGCGTCAAAGTCTACATGTACTCAAAAGTCTGTCCAACTCCATTCGTCCCCTTCGCAGTGATGAGGTACAAATGCGCTGCTGGGATCATGATAACAGCCTCCCACAACCCCAAAGAGGACAACGGGTACAAAGTCTACTGGGAGAACGGTGCCCAGATCATCCCCCCACACGACAAAGAGATACAGAAGTCAATTTTAGATAATCTCGAGCCCTCCCTCACCTCCTGGGACGTCTCTGTCCTCAATGCAGCTGGCTCCCTCTGCAAGGATCCCCTCGGGGAGGTCATGGAGGACTACTTCAGAATCATCAAGGACAATACTGTTTATCCAGAGACCAATAGAAGCACAATCTTGAAATTTACTTATACTGCTATGCATGGGGTGGGATTTGAGTACATGAAGGAAGCATTTCGCGTTGCTAATTTCAAGGTAATTTATTATTTCATTAAAAACACATTATTAACACTAGAGACAATTAATTAATTAATTAATTAATTAATTATTGTCTGATCGTTTTAATACTTCAATAATTCAATAATTGATAAATAAATTAATCAATTTATTTATTTATTTATTTTACTTAATTAATTAATCAATCAATTATTGAAGTATGGAGACCGATCAATTAATTGATTAATCAAAGGACTTAATCATTATCAGCCCTCAAGACAGTTAAATAATTAGGTGAATTAATTAATTGATCAATTGATTCCCTAAAATAGTCAAATAAAATAATTAAAAGCAACGAATGAAAAACTGCATTCCCGAAAATTAAAAATAATAATTAATCAATCATTTCAATTAACTTCCAGCCATTTGTAGTTGTCGAACAGCAGAGAGACCCAGACCCGGACTTTCCCACAGTGAAATTTCCGAATCCAGAGGAAGGGAAAAGTGCTCTTGACCTCAGCATCAAGACAGCTGACGCCAGCAAATCGTCAATTATCCTGGCTAACGATCCTGATGCTGACAGACTGGGCTGTGCAGTCAGGACTAAAGAAGGCGACTGGAGGATTCTCAATGGAAATGAGATCGGGGCCCTGCTGGCTTGGTGGATGCTGCACGTACATCGAGTCATTCATCCTGATGCTGATCCTGCTGATGCCTATATGCTTGCTTCCACAGTCTCCAGTAAGATTCTGGCCTCCATGGCGAAAAGGGAGGGATTCCAGTTTGAGGTACAGACAAAATTTCGGGTTAAAATTGTCTGTTAAAATTCGTTTTTTAAATATTATTTCAATTTTAATACTTAAATAATCAAATAAAACAATAAAACAACGAAAGGAAACAAAATGAAAAAATGAAACAGTAAAAACAGAAATTTCACTTGAAATTTTCGTATTTCAAGAATTTTTTTTATTTAAAAAAATGAAAAAATGCCGTTGCTTTAGTGAAATACTCAGACATTTTTAATCTTGATTTAACAGCAACTATCATCAAATCTTTTTTTACTCAGGAAACATTAACTGGATTCAAATGGATGGGAAACAGATGTGTCAAATTGTTGGAAGAAAAGAAACACATTCTTTTTGCTTATGAAGAAGCCATCGGTTTCATGTGTGGGTCGAGTGTCCTCGATAAGGATGGAATAAGTGCGGGGATTAGGCTCGCCGAGATGGCGGCGTACTTAGAGACTATGGGCCTGACTCTTCTAGATAAACTCGAGGACATCTACAAAGTGTAAGATTTTTCTTTATTCATAAATTTATGAAATTCAGTATTTCAAATTTTGGTAAAGGTCTCTCAATCCAATTAAGGCACTAAAATTCTTATCAATTCCTCTTATGCATCTTCCAATTTGCCTCCTAAAAAAATTTCTCTTGAATAAAAAAAAATCTCCCTTTAATTCTGCGATTTTTCTCAAAAATTGATTCAGAAAGAAAATTAAATTCGAAGAGATTGAATAAAACTACCCGGTTTTGATCCAAAATATCTCGAGATTGGCAGAGTGAAATTGAAAAAGCCAGGGCTCATTCGAGAGATATTCTCACAAGCTTCAAAATGAGCCCTGATTTATTCAAATCGCTCCATCAGGTCACAAGGTATGAAAGAACCACGATTTTCTATTTTCCTTTTTCCCGTTTTTTTATTTGCCCTTCACTTTTTATCAATTCTTTGAATGCATTTGTTGAAAAAAATTCTTCACTCCACAACTTTCCTCAACAGTTACGGCCACCACATCAGCGACAACTCCTACTGGATCTGTCACAACCAAGAGACAATAAAGAAAATTTTCGAGAGATTGAGAAATTTCGCTGGTCAGCCAAATACAGTAAGTTTGAGTCATCGTTTGCTCATTAATGCATTTAGACGCATGTGTGTTTGTTTTTTGCAACGAGCGAGTTAATTATCGCATGGCACGAGGTCGACTGGTGTCTAGTGGAGCATGAGCTGGCATTAAAAGTTGGAAAAAGGAGAGGATAGCAACAAACTAAAGACGATAGAGTTGTAACTGTGATGTCATTTCCCAATAGTTAATAAATTATTCTGTGATTTTAGTCTGGACAAACATTGAATCGAATTTCAATGGGCTGTTATCAGTCGACTGCATGGAACAAACAAATTAAGGCATAAGTAATAATTACGTGACTGTGGTGGAATAGTCGGGTGTTATCTCTCTATCGAGGAACAGACGTAGTTGTGACGTTTAGTCCGAGGTTTCTAGAGTTGTTGAGCAGTTTTCAATCTACTCTGGGAGAAATATCGAGTCATGCTCGTTGGGGGTTTCAGTGGTCTTTAGGGTTTTGGAGTTTTGTTTATGATGCATGCCATGTCGGTGGGCAAAAGGAGAAAGGAGGAGGTCAGTTGGATGACGAGGGTTGCGATGAATGTGGTTTTAACGTCAGTGGCACTTGTTCCCACTCTGTTGTTTGGAATTCTGGCGGTGCCCATTGTGCAGTCCATGTACTCGTTATCACCGTTCTTCACGTAGATCTCAGGAGGAATTTTGTAAGGTTTCAGATGGTTTGTGGACACTTCATCTGGAGATATTTGTATTGATATAAATGCCACTTGACTGTGATTCATAAAGTTCTGTTGAATGTACCACAACTGAAATTCATCGATTTAATAAATATCGAGAGTCATTCATTAAGAAGTCAAAATATTACTAAAAATTATGTCTAGTCCCAATTGGGCTGATTATGTTTGTTGGAACGTTCTCCATTGATTTTTTGTAGTTTTATTTTCACAGTTGTATTTTCACATGACGAAACCAATCAAACTTTGAACAAATAGTCATAATTATTCATCAGTGTATTTATCAAAATAAATCGTCCGAACTTGATAGAAAATGTCTCAACGAACAAATTGAGCCCAAGTGCATTGCAATCGGATGAAATGTGTGACTTGGAAAAACGTTTATATACAGAATTATGAGTGATATTTAACAATGTCAATGATTGACAATTAGTGTTGATTTTAGCGATTATTTTCAGTTGGGTTGCATTCAAATGGACTTGGTCAATCCTAGGCCAGTGGAATTTAATATTTGTTGCATTAAAAAATTACGAAATTGAATTTTTTAAAAACTAATTTCATTAGAGGGACTGTTCCACAAGGATATCTTATTCTTGGATGCTTCATTACTACAAAAAGATGTTTATAATCTGGGAATTTCAAGTTTATGATGATGATGAAGAGTCCAAGAATGAGATATCTGTTCGAATATTACATCTGGAGATATTTGTATCGATACAAATGCCACTTGACTGTGATTCATAAAGTTCTGTTGAATGTACCACAACTGAAATTCATCGATTTAGTAAATATCGAGAGTCATTCATTAAGAAGTCAAAATATTACTAAAAATTATGTCTAGTCCCAATTGGGCTGATTATGTTCGTTGGTACGTTCTCCATTGATTTTTTGTAGTTTTATTTTCACAGTTGTATTTTCACATGACGAAACCAATCAACTTTGAACAAATAGTCATAATTATTCATCAGTGTATTTATCAAAATAGATCGTCCGAACTTGATAGAAAATGTCTCAACGAACAAATTGAGCCCAAGTGCATTGAAATCGATCGAAATCTGTGACTTGAAAAAACGTTTATAGATAGAATTATCAGTGATATTTAACAACGTCAATGATTGACAATTAGTGTTGATTTTAGCGATTATTTTCAATTGTGTTGCATTCAAATGGACTTGATCAATCGTAGTCAAGAGGAATTTGACATTTGTTGCATTCAAAAGTTGCAAAATTACCAAATTTGGCACGAAAAATGCAAAATTTCACTTGACAGTGATTTCGAACACCTCAAATAAGCAAATAAAAAAATTTTAGTCCAAAAAATGAGACAAAATTCCTATAAATAAATTTGGCCTGAAAAAATTGAATTTTCCCAACCCAGTTCTCATTAAAAAAAAACGGTTTACCTTGGGCATGACCCCTAATTACTCCTGTTACTATATTCCAGTACCCAACAAGCATCGCCGGTGGAAAATATTCGATAATTGCCGTTCGCGATTTGACGACTGGCTATGATAGCACAAAACCCGACAACAAGGCTGTATTACCCTCTTCAAAGTCCAGTCAAATGATAACATTTACCTTTGATAACGGGCTCGTCAGTACCCTGAGAACCAGTGGAACAGAACCAAAAATTAAATACTATACTGAACTGTGTGCTTCCCCCGAACATCAGTAAGTTTTTAGCATTAAAAACACAAAAAATCCTCAACAAAAAATCCTTTCTACTTAATGATCGTCATTTAATTGGCAAACTGATCACGCAAAATAACAGAAATTCATTGATAAATAACATTTTTTTTATTTTCTTCAACAGGAACATCGATACCCTAAAGAACACTCTCGCCGAGATGGTCTCAGCAATAGTCGAAGAATTCCTGATGCCTAAAGCAAATTCATTGATCCCACGTTCACCATAAATTCTTATACACATATTCCCCTGATTTTTTCATACAAAAATTAGTTCCTTATCGAGGCATTCATAATCAACGACGAGAGACAATATCCGTAAAGGAGTAAAACCTAATAAAAAAGCTCAATATGTTACACTAATTACATTCAAAAGACATCAGTTCTTCCTCATCCAAAATAGTATTTTTTAAAGTTTCAATATTTTATCATCAAACAATACAATTTTAAATAAATGAAGAAACTAAATAATTAAAAAAACCTAGATTTCACTTTTGAGAACGAAAAAATACCTTGAAGATCACGAAATTTTGTTTTACTAATACGAAGACCACTTTGCCCCACCTCTCCATTCCCAACAACCCTAATTGTCTTCATAACCCTTTTGTTTTTGAATCTTCAATATTCAATTCAATTCATCAAACAAAGAATTTCCTTTTTTTGTCCAGTTTTCATTTATATAATGGGAAGCAATTTTTTCTAATTATTTCCTTAAGACGCAATGGAACTTACCATCGGAATAGAAATTGGATTCCAAGTTATTTCGTTGTCAGAGGACCATTCAACAAAACCCAAATTCTTACATTATAGATACCAAGATTATTGATAATGTAAGAATTTCGGTTTTGCTAAATAGTCCTCTGACAACGAAAAAACTTGGAATCTAATTTCTACTCTGATGGTAAGTTCCATTGCCCCTTAAGACGGAATCCCTTTGTCAATATCAAATCTTAGAATTGTGTTTTCTCCTACAATTATTAATTTTTATCTATGAAATTACTTTATCGACTCGATTATCGCATTGTTGAGTCAATGAAGTAGTTTAATGAATAAAAAATAAGAATTGCGCGAGAAAACACAATTCTAAAGATTCATAAAAACGCAGGGGTTCCGTTTCCCCTTAATCCTCGTTAATTGAAAATGAATTATTTCCACATTGATTTTGTGATTGAACATTGATTTTTTTCCACAAAAAAAAACCCAGAGGCTTGAAAGCAAGTTCCTCCCATATTTTAATCATTCCCAGCCTTGTTCTTCCCCAAATTGAATTGAAATCGTGAAATTCCTCCAAAACGATTGAAAAAAGCTCCCCCCTGAAGATCTAAAAAAACCTTGAAGACCACCAAACCCTCTCCCCTCAGCAGCCGTCACTTCCCCCCAGTCTTCGTATTTTTCCCGTTCCTAATCCTCTTATTCCTCCTCTGCATCTGCACTTGGAAGGTGATGCACTCGTCATCGAGGAAGTCCATGACGTCATTGACCTTTCCAGAGAACCCCTCAGCCTTCAGTCTCTCGCACAAGGACTCCAGGGGGAGGGGTTCGTACGCCAAGACCTTGCCATAGAGTCCCCCATCGTTTTTCAAGAGCTGGTGGAAGGCCTCTTGGACACTGACGGCGCCCTCAGGGCGATCAGACCCCTCCACCTCCTGGAACTCCATCTCTTCAGCGACGATTTTTCCCTTCGGTGACTTCTTGGGGTTCAGGTGGCGCCTCTTGGCGACGGGCTCTTCGTTCTCGCTGTCGGTGAGGGCCGTCTCCTGGGGGAGGGACTCCAGGGGGACGAGGGGGTGCAGCTCGTTGTAGATGTGCTCCAGGAGTTGAATTGCCCTGGGCCTCTTCTGGGGCTTGAGACCGAATTTGCTGAGCTCCTCGTGGAGGTCTGGGGAGGCCATCCTGGGGTAGTCCAGGGGGGGAGTTATGGTGTAGGAAATCTGGAGGGATGAGGGGGCTCGAGCCCTCTTGAGGGGGTTCTCAGGGGGCGAGGGCAGACGGTTGAGGTGCTGGGAGGTGTCTCTCAGGGGGGTTTTCGGGGGGGTTTGCTGGTGGGGCGGGGTTGGGGGGTCGAGACTGCGGGCGTCGGGGGAGTCGTTCCAGTTTTCGTCTGGAGGAGGGTCCGAGAGGGCTGGGGATGATCTCTGCGAGTTCCATCCGGCGACTGGTATCTGGGGGTGGGAAACAAAGATGTCTGGTGATATAATAGATGTTTGGGGGAGTAATAGTCAGTTATATTTGATGGAGTTCTTCAGATTATGGAGACTCGCAGCAATGAAGAGACGAAAATAAGGTTTCCTTAAGGGATTAGTTTAGGAATAATTCAATTTTTGGGATTTTTTAATGGTGCTAATGGCAAACTTCAGTTGACTAGGATTGATCGAGTCCATTTGAATCCAATCCAACTGAAAATAATTGATGGTAGACCTGTGAAGTCACAGATTTCGACCGATTTCAATGCACTTGGGCTCAATTTGTTCGTTCGAACATTTTCTATCCAGTTCAGATGATTTATTTTGATGAATACACTGATGAATAATTATGACTATTTGTTCAAAAGTTGATTGGTTTCGTCGTGTGAAAATACAACTGTGAAAATAAAACTACAAAAAATCAATGGAGAATATTCCAACGAACATTATCAGCCCAATTACATTGAAATCGAGTGAAAACTGTCACTTGGAAGGTCTAGACAGAATTTTTAGTAGGTTTTGACAAAAATGAGGCTTCCTTGTGGAATTAGTTTTCGAAAAATTCAATTTTTGGGATTTTTTAATGCAACTAATGGCAAACTCTACTTGACTGGGATTGATCAAGCCCATTTGAATCCAATCCAACTGAAAATAATTGATAAAATCACTACTAATTGTCAATCGTTGACATTGTTAACTATCACTGATAATTCTGTCTATAAATGTTTTTTCAAGTCACAGATTTCGACCGATTTCAATGCACTTGGGCTCAATTTGTTCGTTGGAACATTTTCTATCAAGTTCAGATGATTTATTTTGATGAATACACTGATGAATAATTATGACAATTTGTTCAAAAGTTGATTGGTTTCGTCGTGTGAAAATACAACTGTGAAAATAAAACTACAAAAAATCAATGGAGAATGTTCAACGAACATAATCAGCCCAATTGGGACTAGACAGAATTTCCAGTAATATTTTGACATCTCAATGAATGATTCTTGATATTTATTAAATCGATGGATTTCACTTGTGGTACATTCAACAGAACATTATGAATCACAGTCAAGTGGAATTCGTATCGATACAAATATCTACAGATGTAACATTCGTACAGATCCCTCATTCTTCTTCTCTTCATCATCACCATAAACTAGAATGTTCCCAAATTATAAAAATCCGGAACATAAAATTACCTTTGAAAACCCCCAATTTTTGAATTTTTTTAACGCAACAGATATCACGAAAAAAAATACCTGCGAAAAATTCTCCATCACCTTGGCAACCTCCTCATCCGACGAAGACAGCACAATCGGACTGGGCGGAGGTTCCTCTCCCAGAGGCCCTCCAAAATCGTCTCCTTCCGCTGAATTCCCCAGGAGCTCCTCCTCATCCTCATCATCACTCAAATTATGAGCTGATTTGAACGAAGCCCTCTCCCTCCCTCCCAAAGCCCCCCCGAGGCCCGCCCCCCGCTCTCCCTCCCTCCCCTCGCCCCCACCATCACCAGGATCGATCCCCTGAGTGAAAACACAGTCAGAACTCCTCGAGTTCTCCCCCTCCCAGGTATCGAACTCCAAATCTCCCGAGAAATTCGCCCCTTCAGGGTCATTATCCTCGAAATCCCGAGCACCTCGACAACTCCTGAACTGAGAGCACTCATCCCTGGTGATTTCCCCCCTGTTTTCATCCTGAAAGCTCACCCCAGGAGAATTCCCCCTGCTGTTTCCTCTCCAGTCGTCCGGTCCTGGAGTGTTCGCAGCCATCAGAGCCTTTCTGTACTCCTCAATACTGTTTTGCCTCCCCAGCTTCTTGTACCTGCTGTACCTGGACTCCTCAAGCGCTTCATTCTCCGAAATTCCAGTCGAGTCCACGCAATCATCATCATCCCTATCTCCTCTCCCCTCTTCTCCAGCCCCTCGATCCTGAATCCTCCCAACATCATCAACTGGACGAGCTCGAATGTCACTCTCCAACATGCTCAGGGGTCCCACCCTGTCCCCAGGCGATCCCCCAGTCTCACTCGACTTCCTCTTCCCCCAGGGATCTGAATCATCGATCTGGTGAGCCCTGACTCTGAAAGGATTTCTTCTGGAATTCTTCGGGATCTTCACTGGAGTCTCTACATCGGTATCAGACTCCAGGATGCCTCTGGCCTGCGGCCCCTGGGGCTTATCGAGGAACACTCTGCTGTACCTGGACTCCTCCAGCCCTTCATTCTCCGAAATTCCAGTCGAGTCCACGCAATCATCATCATCCCTATCTTCTCTCCCCTCTTCTCCAGCCCCTCGATCATGAATCCTCCCAACATCATCAACTGGACGAGCTCGAATGTCACTCTCCAACATGCTCAGGGGTCCCACCCTGTCCCCAGGCGATCCCCCAGTCTCACTCGACTTCCTCTTCCCCCAGGGATCTGAATCATCGATCTGGTGAGCCCTGACTCTGAAAGGATTTCTTCTGGAATTCTTCGGGATCTTCACTGGAGTCTCTACATCGGTATCAGACTCCAGGATGCCTCTGGCCTGTTGCCTCTGGATCTTATCGATGAACACACTGAGATCACTCTTTTGTTTGGGCTCTGGATTTTTATTTGATGGAGAAGTTGATTCCGAAACGTTAGAGACCATTGGACAACTGGGAGATTTCAGGGAATTCTCGCAGACATCATCGAACAGCTCGGAGTCGTCAAACATGTCAGGGGACGTTGTATTCAGTCGACTGTTGAATGATCTTTCAGTTTTTTCGATTATTTTTTCCTCGTTTGGGTGAGTTTCTTCGGCTATTGATCCATCCAGTGAAGAATCAATTTCAATTGCAGTTGGTAATGATTTTTCTGAAGTTTCCGTGATATTTGGTGCTGTTTTCTTCGAGTTTCTGGTGATTTTTTCGGAACTCGAGAAATTGTCTTCAGGAATTGATTTACTAAACGATGATTTTTGAGAAAATGATCTTGATGGGGATTTTTCAACATTTTCGAAGGCACTTGATCCTGCTCCAGTCGTCTGAGAATTCTCTAATCTCTTGTGAATGTTTCTATTATTTAAATCATCATCTTCATCACTGGATTCATCAAACGTTGATTTTTGCTCAGGAACTGGAGATGGTGATAACGAATTCCTCCGAGGATTTTCGGAGGAATTCGTTCTTCCAGCCATCATACGTTTCCCCAAATTCTCCTGAATTTCTTCTTCATTCGGATGATTTTCTTCGGCTATTGATCCATCGAGTGAAGAATCAATTTCAATTACAGTTGGTAATGATTTTTCAGAAGTTTCCGTGATATTTGGTGCTGTTTTCTTTGCGTTTCTGGTAATCTTTTCGGAAATTGAGAAATTGTCTTCAGGAATTAATTTACTAAACGATGATTTTTGAGAAAATGATCTTGATGGGGATTTTTTAACATTTTCGAAGGCACTTGATCCTGCTCCAGTCGTCTGAGAATTCTCTAATCTCTTGTCAATGTTCCTACTATTTAAATCATCATCTTCATCACTGGATTCATCAAACGATAATTTCTGTTCAGGAACTGGAGATGATGATAAACTCCGAGGATTTTCGGAGGAATTTGTTCTTCCAGTTATCAGACGTTTCACTGAATTCTCCTTCATTTCTTCTTCAATCATATAATCATCTTCACCAATGACTCCATGAAATGAAGATTTCTGTTCAGAAAATGTTCCTGATAACTTCTTCTTTAAATCTCCGGAGACATCTGATGCAATTCCATTCATTTTGCACTCAACGTTCCTCTCTTTTTTCAAATTCCCCACAAATTTTAATAACCCCGCTATTTTGTATTTTTTCCCTAAGAAGATCAACTGCTCCAAGATATTCCGTGCCTTCAAATCCTCCGGAGATATCTGCCCAGAGTAAACGTATTTCAAGAAGACCAATGCAGCCTCATGATCGATATTCGACCAATGGATTTTATTTTTTATTGGATAGCACTTCCTGTCATTTCTATCTTCAAAATTACAAGTTTCGTAATCCTTCGTGAGGGGATGACAACGAGTCCAAAATACGAGATTATGAGCGTGAATGAAGCTGGTGTCCTTGACGAAGATCGCGATGTCGCTGAGATAACTACTGGCCACCATTTTGCTCCAGTCGTTTGATAAGGACGTGATGTTATCAATATTTACAGTATCAAGACATTTTACAATCTTTGTTTCTGGAGTTTTTATTGCACTCATGTCTGCACGTTCTTTACGATTTTTTCTTCTTGCGTTGTCATCGATATTTTCAGCTGTCTTATGAATATTTGAAGTTTCATTTTCAGCATTGTTGATCTTCTTCTGGTCTTCAAAAGTGTTTTGAAGATCTGAATTATTATTTTTACTCTTTTCCATCGTTTTGGGGTCTTTAATCTTCCGAAGATCAGATTTTTTACTTTTCTTATAGATAATAGTTTTTAGATCTTCAGTGATCTTCAGAAGATCTAAGGTTGGATTTCTGGGATCTTCAATGGTCATTGGGATATCAGAATTTTTAATTTTATTTTTTTTAATGATTTTGTGATCTTCAATTTTCTGAAGATCTGAATTTTGACGTAGAGTCTTTTTGATTATTCTATGATCTTTGATCTTCTGAGCATCGAAATTTTCCTTTCCACCCGCTTCGATCATCTCATGATCTTGAATGGTCTGCGGAAGATCCAAATGTCTTCTTTTACGGTTTTTAGTTTTTTTATGATCTTCAATTGTCCCCTGAAGGTCTGCAATTTGACTTTTACTCTTTGTAATCATCGTAAGATCTTCAGAAGACTTTTGAGCATTTAAATTTCTCTCTTCTACCTCTTCAACCCCCTCATGATCTTCAATAGTTTTTTGAATATCTAAATTTTTACTTTGACTTCTTTCAATCATTTTATGATCTTTAATACTCTTCTGAAGATTTGAATTTCTACTTTTCCTCTTTTCAATCACCCTATGATCTTCACTAGCCTTCTGACCACCTGAACTCTCTCTCCCAGTATCTTCAATCATCTCATGATCTGCAATCATCTCCCTCAAACCCAAATTTCCCTTTTCACCTTCTCCAATAATTTCATGATCTTCACCAATCATCGTACCACTAAAATCTTCACTCCAAAAATCTTCAATCCCCTCATGATCTTCAATGATCTTTTGAATATCTAAATTTTTACTTTCACTCCTTTCAATAATTTTATCACTAATATTTTTCTGAAGATTTCCATTTTTACTTTCACTCCTTTTAATCATCCCATGATCTTCAATAGTCTTTTGACGATCTGAATTCCCCCTCTCAGTATCTTCAATCAGTTCACAATCCTCATTCGTCTCCTTCACCTCTAAATTTCCCTCTTCACTTTCTGCAGTCACTCCATGATCTTCACCAGTCTTCTTCTTTACTTCTGAATCTTCATTTATGCTATCTCCAATCACTCTACGATCTTCACCACTCTTCATTCCCCTCAAATCTTTATTCCTACTATCGCCAATCACTCCATGATCTTCATCAGTCCTCTTCTTTCCCCCAAAATCTTCATTCCCACTATCTTCAATCTCTCTACGATCTTCACCATTCGTCTTTCCCCACAAATCTTCATTCCTACTATCGCCAATCACTCCACGATCTTCATCAGTCCTCTTCTTTCCCCCAAAATCTTCATTCCCACTATCTTCAATCTCTCTACGATCTTCACCATTCGTCTTTCCCCACAAATCTTCATTCCTACTATCGCCAATCACTCCACGATCTTCATAAGTCTTCCTCTTTCCCCTCAAATCTTCATTCCTATTATCGCCAATCACTCCACGATCTTCATCAGTCCTCTTCTTTCCCCCAAAATCTTCATTCCCACTATCTTCAATCTCTCTACGATCTTCACCACTCGTCTTTCCCCTCAAATCTTCATTCCTACTATCGCCAATCACTCCACGATCTTCATAAGTCTTCCTCTTTCCCCTCAAATCTTCATTCCTATTATCGCCAATCACTCCACGATCTTCATCAGTCCTCTTCTTTCCCCCAAAATCTTCATTCCCACTATCTTCAATCTCTCTACGATCTTCACCACTCGTCTTTCCCCTCAAATCTTCATTCCTACTATCGCCAATCACTCCACGATCTTCATAAGTCTTCCTCTTTCCCCTCAAATCTTCATTCCTATTATCGCCAATCACTCCACGATCTTCATCAGTCCTCTTCTTTCCCCCAAAATCTTCATTCCCACTATCTTCAATCTCTCTACGATCTTCACCACTCGTCTTTCCCCTCAAATCTTCATTCCTACTATCGCCAATCACTCCACGATCTTCATAAGTCTTCCTCTTTCCCCTCAAATCTTCATTCCTATTATCGCCAATCACTCCACGATCTTCATCAGTCCTCTTCTTTCCCCCAAAATCTTCATTCCCACTACCTCCAATCACTCCACGATCTTCACCACTCCCCTTCCCATCCAAACCCTTCCCCTCTCTCCCACCCCCCTCACTCCCTTTTATAAACCCCTTCAGTTCCTCAACATAGTACTCCCCATGCTCAGTCCCAACAGACAATCTCCACAACTTTGCAGACTCATCCCACCACTTCTTCAACTCCCTATTCCGTCTCATCGCTACAGTCTCCTCCCTCACGATCTTCTCCCCCTCCTGCTGCTGAGTGATCGAATCAGATCCCACGAGCACCTCAGCGATCTTCTCAGTGAGGAGTTGCTCCCTGACTTGTTGCGTTCGACACTGCAAAACCGTTGGCCCCAGGGGCTTCTTAACTCTCCTCGGTCGTTCAATTCCACTCACCGGTTTATTCGTGGAGAAGCCAAAAGACACCAGGGTCGATTTTCTCTGGGACGATGTCATCTCCAGGACTTTGTCGTCTTGCTCTGCCGCCAGGGCAATCGCCTCGTCCATTTGCTCGAGCCTCTCCACTTCGTTCAGGGACATGGAGAGGGCGAGGGCCAGCTGAATGTCAGGATCGTCTACAGGGGGTGATCTTCTCGAGGATGAGGGCTTCCTCTTGGGGTTGGGGAGGGGCTTTGAGGGCAGGCCGATGGCTTTTCGCTCCTTCGACTGCTTCTCCTGGAGCTCGGCTGCTGCCAGGAGCCTCTCGGTGGAGACATTGTTTCGACGTGCGCAGTTCTTCGTGTGGATCAGCTGAATGTCGGAAGAGCTGAAGGGCTTCAGACACAGGGGGCAGACGAAGGTCGAATTTTCAGCCTCGGTTTTTGCGAAGAGCGAGGTAATCGACTGCTGATTTCGACGGGGGTCTTTCGACCGGGAGCGGGGTGCCACTTTTCGGGTGGAGGGGTTTTTCTTGGGCTTTAGGATTTGGATGGTGGACTTTGGCAGGACTTTGGAGGATTGCTTTGGGGACTTGAAGTCCGCGAGACTGTCGTCGGTCGAGGAGTTCAGGCTCTCGGGGGGGTGGACCGTTGCTGGTGGCTTTGACGATGATTCGCTGTGGAGAGAAGAGAAGAGTGGAGTGAAGTGATTGTAAGAGGTGGAAGCAACGGAGGGGGATTGGAGGATGGTGTGGGGATGAATTGGGGTTCGATGAGGAGAGGTGGAGGGAAGGAGTTGAGCAATTGGGAGCATTATCGATGCACAAGATCTAGGGGAGTTTTATCCCTGTCATTTTATATTTTAGGGTGTTGTGGTTTCAATGAAGTTTGAAACGTACGTATTTTTCATCAATCCTGATCGAGTCATGACAATGATACTACATTAATGAATTAAGAAAACCTGTGGAAAACTTTTTAACGCAAGAAAATTCAAATCCTACGGGGAACTATTATTATTATTATTATTACAATGATAATAATAATAATAACAAAAAATTGTAACAATAAAAAACAATAAAAACTTCGTGTTATTTTTGTTATTATAATATAATAATAACATATAATAGTTATAAAACTGAAGAATCAATTATTTGAAATAATAATATATTTTTTCAGTAAAATATAATAATCGTTTTTTTACTCCCTGAATGTTTGGAAAATGAGAATGTTTATGCGAGATGGAGGTTTTAGTGGATGGAATTGAAAAGATTATTGTGGGGGACAAATAGGATGAGAATGAGGGGAGGTGCGAGGGAGAGAGGGATTGGTAACGAAGAGAGAAATTAGAGGGCGATGAGATGAGAGAGTTTGGGGATGAGTCAGTGTTCGATGAGGAGAGATAGAGGGAAGATCTAGAGCAATTGGGATCATTATCGATGGACAAAGTCTAGGGGACTTTGATCCCTGTAATTTTATATTTTAGGGTGTTGTATTTTCAATGAAGTTTGACTGTAATTGTCATCAATCCGGACTCTTGAAGTCTTATTTGATTTTGATCAACAATTTAATGAGTTATTGAAATTTAAGAAAAGTTAATAGTGGTTATTCTACTCGATTGACCTCTGATTAATAATAAGACGTTTTTTCAGTAGCTAAAGTGTTTAATTCAGATTTTTACAGGTTCTGGGTTTTTTTTCTGGTCAGATACCTTCTTGTGGAGGTCTTGAGCCGAAGTCTGCCCTCGGGCTTCGGTTTGTCGGTTTTTTTCGACATTTTCGGTTGAGGTGAGACTTAGGCCTCGGGCTGGACTGGGGGCATAAGCTCTCCGGCTTGTTTCTTCTTGAGGTTCTTGACAGACGAGTTCCATAACGCGTCTTGCATCATTAGGCGGTACAACCTCTGCTCGTCGGTTACGGTCGCGAGCTGAGCGATTTTTTTCTTAATTGGATCGGACCAAGATGATTCCCTAGATTGGAGAAATGTGATTGGATTAAAGGTGTTGAAACTGTCTCATCATCAGAACATTTCATCTTCATTCTTGGACTCTTCATCATTACGAAATGATCTTTATAATTTGGAAAATCTTCACTTCAAGATAATGATGAGGACGGTGAAGAGTCCACGAATGAGATATCTGTACGAATATTACATCTGCAAATATTTGTAGCGATAGGAATTCCACTTGATTGGCATTAATAAAATTCTGTTAACTGTGCCATAACTATAATTCATCGATTTAATGAATATTAAGAGTCTAGATATTCTGTCTAGTCCTTCCAAGTCACAGTTTTCGTTCGATTTCAATGCAATTGGGCTGATTATGTTCGTTGGAACATTCTCCATTGATTTTTTGTAGTTTCATTTCCACAGTTGTATTTTCACGTGACGAAACCAATCAATTTTGAACAAATGGTCACAATTATTCGTCAGTGTATTTATCAAAATTAATTGTCCGAACTTGATAGAAAATGTTCCAACGAACAAATTGAGACCAAGTGCATTGAAATCGGATGAAATGTGTGACTTGAAAAATGTTTATATACAGAATTGTCAGTGATATTTAACAATGTCAATGATTGCCAATTAGTGTTGATTTTAGCGATTATTTTCAGTTGTGTTGCATTCAACTGAACTTGATCAATCCTAGGCCAGGGGAATTCAATATTTGTTGCATTAAAAAATTACGAAATTGAATTTTGAAAAAACTAATTTCATTAGGGGGACTGTCCCACAAGGATATCTTATTCTTGGATGCTTCATTACTACAAAAAGATGTTTATAATCTGGGAATTTCAAGTTTATGATGATGAAGAGTCCAAGAATGAGATATCTGTTCGAATATTACATCTGGAGATATTTGTATCGATACAAATGCCACTTGACTGTGATTTATAAAGTCCTGTTAAATGTACCACAACTGAAATTCATCGATTTACTAAATATCGAGAGTCATTCATTACGAAGTCAAAATATTACTAAAAATTCTGTCTAGTCCCAATTGGGCTGATTATGTTCGTTGGAACATTCTTCATTGATTTTTTGTAGTTTTATTTTCACAGTTGTATTTTCACATGACGAAACCAATCAACTTTGGAACAAATTGTCATAATTATTCATCAGTGTATTTATCAAAATAAATCGTCCGAACTTGATAGAAAATGTCCCAACGAACAAATTGAGCCCAAGTGCATGGAAATCATCAGACAATCGGACATAATTATGAGTGTTATTTAACAATGTCAACGATTGACAATTAATGTTGATTTTATCGGTTATTTTCAGTTGTGTTGCATTCAACTGGACTCCAGCATCTCCAGCCCTAAAAAATCACAAAAAATTCCATTTTTCACAGGCTCAAATCCCTGAAATATTCTGAAAAACCTCAAAAAATCCCAATTAACGTCTTACGAGTAGCAATAACCGGAGACAGCGAATATCGCGACGATTGCAAAGCTCAGGCCAGCGCTCCACTTGTTAGCTGGAGTTCCCCTCAGACGTCTGGGCCTTCGTTTCGAGATGTCCGTGGGGTCTTCATGGAAAGTCTCATGCATCCCACCGACTTGTCACCAAAATCCTCCAGCCAAATTCTACCTCTCAACCCCACTTCGATCAACTTCACCCAGATTCAACTCCAATCCCCCGATTCTCCTTACGTTCTGCTATTTTTCTTCTCTTCACCTCTCAATTCTAACCTCCAACCGCAAAAAAAAATTAAAGAACACGGTGATCAGCTGGGTGCCGGGGGGTGGAGAGGGAAGGCACACTCCCGCCCTCTACTCAACCCGTTTTGAATTTAAAAACCCCCGGGGCAATTTTTTACTCCTTTTTTCGCGCACAAAACTCATGTATTTCATCAAAATTCTCTCTAATTCGTCAACGCAACAATTATTGATTGATAATTAAACATTTCTCGAGCATCTTCAACGGTTATTGTGCATAAAAAATATTACTGTTCATGAACAAATGGGAATTTAGTTGGAGAGAACGTTTCATTCCTTTCTTTTTGTATTTTTTTTCCTTTTCTTCTTGTTTATTGCGTCTGGGAGTCATTGATGCGTTGATATAAACGCGTGATGACATCAGTCTTCTCGCGATCCTCGGATGATGGTGACTGTTGATTCACATCGAATGATGAAAATGATTCAAACACTCGGCCTTCGGCGTTTCCTCTCCACTGCGAGGCAAATCCTTGATACGGCATGAGCCACGTCACGTCATGAGCCAACAATTCTTTTTGCTTCGGGTGTGCCAGATGCGCACGGGCCTGTTCTTTGCGGTTTATACAGTTGCGGAGGTGGTGTTCAGTCAGTGTCAGTGGTGACTCGCGAGTAACAACATTAGAAGAGGAATAGCGGGTTTTGGAGATAATTATTCGTGAGTTTTTTCAAGCAATTGCCAGTGGATTATTGAAATGAGAAGGACTTTCCCAGGGATTCGGGTCTTTATTTCATTGATTTTGTGCCGACGATTTTGGAGAATGTTCGGTACCTTGGGAGAACGCACACTCTCGAGAATGAGTTCATGGGCTTGGGCGTTGGTTTTATGAATTTCTCTGGAAGCTATTACGACAGAATCGTTATTCACAGTCTGTTGCGAAGACGTGAATTGAATAATTCAGTGAATCTTGGGACCGGCGTTCAGTTTTTGGTGGATATCTTGAGATCTAACGCAGATAGCGAAATTTTTGTTGATAAGTTTTTTGTGGGGAATTTCGAGAGCTAGAAAAAAGGTTTTAACGGAATTTTTGGTATCTCCGTTAGATCCGGAGATTTTTCCAAAAAACTAAAATTATTTTTTTTAGTTTTTAGAATAATTTCATTTTGATTGAGTTTCAGTTTTCGTTGAATATCTCAAAACCTAAGCGAGATAGCGAAATTTTTGTAATAATCTTTTTTGTAGCTTGTGAAATTCTCTCCAAAAAATGTAGGACCAAAATTTTTGCATCTCCCTTGGATTCCAAGATATTCACAAAAAACGAAAGCTGAAATTTTCAATTTTTATTTTTTTTAGGTTCAACACGATTTCACTTCTTCCAATTAATTAATCAATTTTTTCTTCTTTGGTAGAATTAAAGAGCATTATCATGGCAGCCCATCAGTACTACCACGTGCAGGTAAAAAAACCGTTAAAACAATCCTCCGATTATTGAATAATTTAGAGTGGAAATGACGTTTAATTTTTTAATTTCGGGTATACAGTGCACCCCAACGGTCTACCCAGCCGAGCCATTTGACCCAGAAAATGACGCTCAGATGCTGCGTAACGCCATGAAAGGTTTCGGAACCGATGAACAGACAATTATCGACGTGTTGGCGCATCGCGGTATTGTCCAGCGTCTCGAGATTGCCGATAAATTCAAGACAATGTTCGGGAAGGATTTGATCTCCGACCTGAAGTCTGAACTGGGGGGCAACTTCGAGAATGCTATCGTCGCCTTGATGACACCCCTCCCCGAGTTTTACGCTCGCGAACTGAATAATGCGATTTCTGGGATGGGAACTGACGAGGAGACGATCATCGAGGTTCTTGCGTCCTTGAGTAATTACGGGATCAAGACGATTTCAGCTGTTTACAAAGATTGTGAGTGTCTTAATGGATTTTAATACTCCGCTGGTCCGTTATAAGCATTTTTTAAATTACACTACAGTGAAGCCTCAAAAAAATTTCATTTCATTTCATTTCATAAAGACCCAACAGACTGAGAGAAAAATATAATTCTTCTGACTAGAAATGGAGGAAGATACTGTGATATAATAGAGAAAGAAAGGGAGAAAGAATTAGATATGGAAATAATGTGTTAAAAGAAACTATCTGAGTTGTTAGTTAAAATTTCAAAGTTTAAAATATCTATATAAGCATGTAATAAATAATATAAGGAGAGGTGGAGAAAGAGGGGCTGGTGGTGATGTAAAACAAGGAAAGAACTCTTGTAACATCAAGGAAAATAAATTGAATAATTCTTCTGACTGTATTCCATCACCATCGAATTACAGTCAAAAAGTCCTCAACTATTTTTCATGGGTTACGGTAATTATGGCCGGAAAAGTAATTACTACAATGGAATGCAGTCATTGCAACTATTTTATAGTTCTCCTCACGATAGATTTGTCGTGATTACTTTTGAACTTCGGTTAGTTTAACTGCATTTTTATTTGCCAAAATTACGCTTGTGAAGTTAATATCATTAAAACTATCATTATATTTTACTGAAAAGAATTCTTATTATTTCAAATAATTGATTTTTCAGTTTTATAACTATAACATTTTACTATTATTATTATCATTATTATTCTTATTATTACAGGTGTATATATACACTACTGTATATCGCCACCGTCCTTCTAACGGCAAATATTATTAAAAACTATCATTATATTTTACTGAAAAGAATTCTTATTATTTCAAATAATTGATTTTTCAGTTTTATAACTATAACTATAATGTTATGTGCCGTATACAAAAAAAATCGTATCGTTCACCAAAATGCCTCAACTATTTTCTTATTGTCAATCGAACTTCAGATTTTTCTCTCAGTGCAGCACGAGGCCAATTACAGGATCAAACTACAGTCTACATACAACATAAAAATGAAATCATTAATCGATAAAATTTGACAAAGCTATCAGGACGGAGAGCATCACTAAGATCAAACAATCTAGAAAGTTATACAATTTAGATCACTTGAGTTTTTTCAGATTTTTTCTAGACCTTTCACGTTTATTGTTATGTCGATTTCGATGGTGCGGTGCGGCGCCTGCACGGCGCGACTAACGGCGTTCGTAACTCTCTCGCGACCAACGGAGTGTTAAATTATCTCGAGAGAGACTTCTTGTGTCGCACATTTCGGGGGGTTTCAACATTTTTTTTCATCATTGCCTATTGAATTTTTTAAAAACTGATGAAAAAATATTTTTTTTATTAAAAAGGGAAAATTTTAGGGATTAGTTGATGGGTTAATTAATTCTGTTTTGATGTAAAAAATTATTTATGAAATAAATTTATAAAATATATTTATTATATAGTTGAGCGGGAAAATATTAAATCAATAAATTAATCGATTTAAAATAATAGTTTTAAAAAATGGATTTTAAAATTATCTCAAGAGACATTATTTTGTTGGAAAATTTCGTGAGCTTTCAACATTTCTTTTCATTTTTAAAAAATTGAAGAAAATATATTTTTTCATTAAAAATGTGAAATTTTAGTGATTAGTTGATGTTTTAATTAATTCAGCATTGATCTAAAAAATAGTCAGTTGATAGAAAATGTTAAATCAATAAATTATTGAATTTTGAATTCTCTCAAGAGACGTGAGCCTTAAACATTTTTTTTCATCATTGCTTTTTTATTTTTTAAAGCTGAAAAAAAAAATTTTCAATTAAAAATGTGAAATTTTAGTGATTAACTGATGTTTTAATCAATTCAGCATTGATCTAAAAAATAATCAGTTGAGGGAGAAATTGTTTAAAGGATAAATTCACAATTATTGCAAATGAGATGTTTTCTCTTTCCAGTATTTGGGAATGAACTCGAAGATGATCTGAAAGGGGACACTTCCGGGCATTTCAAGCGTCTCCTTGTATCGCTCTCAGTCGTAAGAAAAAGGATCCACAAATATTCTATCAATATTTATGTCAAATCGAAAAAGAGAATAAAGAGAATTAAAATCCGGTGTAGGCTAATCGGGATGAAGACCCGGACGTGGACGAGAGAGCAGCAGTGGAGGAAGCGGAGAGACTCTTCCAAGCCGGCGAAGGCCAGTGGGGCACCGACGAGAGCGTCTTCAACTCGATCCTGATAACCAAGAGTTACCCCCAGTTGCGTAGAATCTTCTACGAGTACGAGAGAATCTCCGGAACGAGTCTCGAAGACGCCATCAAACGAGAGTTCTCAGGGTCTCTTGAGGACGGTTACCTCGCAGTTGGTAATTAATTAATTATCTTCACTGTGATTTTGATGATTAATGTAGGATCATCGTCAAGAGTCAACAAACAAATTGATGAAAAATATCGCCAAACTTCATTAAGGGTGCCAAGTGAATTTGAAAAAAGATTCAAAAAAAATTTTTTCTTTCCCTCCATCATTGGAGAAATATGTATTCATCCATCCGACGAAATTTCAAACCCGCAACCGGAACTAGACATCGAGAAAATAAATGCGGAAAATCCTCTATTTCGCGTGACGAACCTCGAGAAAGGATGGGATCAAATGGGTACGGCGGGTTGAAATATCTCTCTCATTCACCCCGGTACCCCATTGTTTATTGTCGCCATCACATTGAACACATCATTCCTCATATCTTCAAATTTTTTCAAATTTTTCTCGAGTTCCTAGGGGGTGAAACGTTCAATTTAATCAAAACTCCATAAGAGGCCGTGTATAAGACTGATTTTGTTTATTTAATTTCTCAATATCCATAAGTTCTAAAATTTCAAAATTGTCACCGATGTTCACCATCTGTCTAATACTATTAATTAAAAAAATTATAACTTTGTTGGTGAATGTCAATTTCCAAGGTCATCGCCAAATTCACTTGGCACCCTTAATAACACAGCACTCTAAAATATAAAATCACAGGGATAAAAGTCCCCTAGATCTTGTGCATCGATAATGTTTTCTATTGAATATGTCAATAGAATCAGCCAAAACTATTAGAAAGTTTAATAGAAATTCAATAGAATTTTCTAACGAATTCGGTAGGTTTTTCTATTAAATTTTTTCGTGCGTGTCTCAGTATGATCACTGTCAAGAGTCAGGATTGATAACAAATATGGTTAAACTTCATTGAAACAACAGCAGTCTAAAACATAAAATCACAGGGTAATGTCCCCAATCACCCCTCATTTTCACGTAGGAGAAAATCGTATAGAATCTTTCTATACGGACTGTGTATAGCATTTCTATAGGTTTTTCGTATATGATATTCGGATATTTCTATACGAAAATTTCCTATACGGTTCATTTCTATACGAATTTCTACACGAATTCAAAAAAAAAAAAAGAAAAAACTTAATCAAATAATCAAGTAATGGAGTTTGACCCTCTTGACCCTCGTAATCTATTGTTCCTTGTTGTACCTTGTGACCCGTATGTGAATTTCTACACGAATTCGTATAGAAATAATCCGTATAGGGAATTTTTGTATAGAAATATCCGAATATCATATACGAAAAACCTATAGAAATTCTATACGCAAATCGTATAGAAACTTTCTATACGATTTTTTCATACATGTTACTCCACCAGTGAAATGCGCGCGAGACAAGACCACCTATTTCGCCGAGAGACTCCACAAGGCGATGGCCGGAATGGGCACAACCGATTCCACCCTCATCCGCATCATCGTCTCTCGTTCGGAGATCGATCTCGGGGACATCAAGGAGCTCTACCAGAAGATGTACGGAAATTCCCTCGCTGCTGACATCGATGTAAGTCGGAGCTACCTCTCCCCATGAATTTACTCATTTAAAAAAAAAAACCTCGTAAAAAAACCATCTCGTCACTCTAGCCGATTTATACTCTAAATCTTTCAGAGTGATACGTCCGGTGACTACAAGAGACTCTTGCTTGCTTTGACTGGCCAATAAACATCCACATAACTATTATTTTCATATTCACGTTGTGTCTAATCCTATGAGATATTATTTATTCACGGGTCAGTATGAATTTTTGTTTCTTTTTCATCGGGTGATGTGAGAATTTTGCGCATGCGATAACACTTTTTCGGGGGTCTATTCACCATTCGATGGATTTTGTACGAATGAATCGCATCGTCAATCATTATTAATATTTTGCAGAACGCCTTTCTTCAAAGAACTTTTTTTTTCGATTTCAGAGCGACTGCAGCGATGATTTCAAACGACTTCTTTTAGGGCTGATAAATTAATGGGCAGGCATTGCGTTTTTAATCCGTTTGTGTCATTAAAGAGGAGAGGAAACACTCCGCTAATTGTTCTAATTGGCTGTAATGTAATTACTCACGTTGCATGTTGAATAGATCACCCATTGAGATTAATGATAGTGGCGTTTTTATTTTTTTATTTTTTCTGTACTTAGTTGATTGGGGAGATGACATTCTCAGACATTGGTTGCTTGAAAAGTTTAAAATTGGCAGTTTTCGAATTATTCTTGGAGTTTTGGTTACTGCGATAAGAGCTTTATAATCTGGGAATTTCAAGTTTATAGTGATGATGAAGAGTTGAGGAATGAGATCAGTCGCGATGTGGTAAAAGGAGATAAGTCAGTTTTCAATCAATATCTCGGAATCTAAGGGAGATAACAAAATTTTTATTATGACCTTTTTTGTGGAGCCGATTGACTGCTACAACAAATGTAATTACGAAAATTTCGCTATTTCCCTTAGATTCGGAAATATTCCTCAAAAACTCAACTGGGAGATAAGTCGACTTATCTCCGTTTACCACTTCACTACTGAGTTATCTGTACGAATATTACATCTGTAAATAATCGTATCGATACGAATTTCACTCGATTGTGATTCATAAAGTTCTGTTGAATGTACCACAACTGAAATTCATCGATTTAATAAATATCAAGTCATCCCAACTAAATTATTATTCTCCAGGTCATTTTGCGGTTCTCGGCTATTTTAACGTCCCAACTGAACTAACACAGAAAAAAATCCATTTAACATTGCCAACGTTTCGATTTCTTTATTTCCATTTATTTAAAAAGTTAAAGAATATACGAAACAATATCAGAAATGGCTGTTTTAATGAACTATCAGTGATTCTAATTTTAAATATATCATATAATTCAAGGATTTTTATCCCATTCCGACCTCCTTTTTTAAAAAAACTATTTACTCCAATAAATTTCGTTTTGAAAAATATAGACCACCAGCACGTCGTACGAGAGTCGTTCATTAAGATGTCAAAGTATTACTAAAAATTCTGTCTAGTCCTTCCAAGTGACAGTTGTCATTTGATTTCAACGCATTTGGGCTAATTATGATCGTTGGAACATTCTCCATAGACTTTTTGCAGTTTTATTTTCACATGACGAAACCAATCAACTTTTGAATAAATAGTCATAATTATTCATCAGTGTATTTATCAAAATAAATCCTCCGAACTTGATAGAAAATGTCCCAACGAACAAATTGAGCCCAAGTGCATTGAAATCGGACGAAATATGTGATTTTAAAAAAAGTTTATAGACAGAATTATCAGTGATATTTAACAACGTCAACGATTGATAACTAATGTTATCGATTATTAAATAATAAATAATTTTATCGATTATTTTCAGTTGTGTTGCATTCAAATGAACTCGCTGAAAAAATGTAAAAATGGAATTCTTCGAAAATGAATTTCAACCGAAAGTCGTCGATCAGACGACAATTTATCCATCCGAATGTTTCTTTTTCCAGGACGATTGTAACGCCGCGAGTAAAAAACTCCTTATCGCCCTCCTCAACTGAACGAAGCAAATAAAAAACATTTAACTGAGACTCTCAGAATGCATTTAATCGAGTAAAAAATGTCAATACAAAAATCTTCATTCCTAAACTTATCAATTAGTCCCCGAGGGGAAATGGCGAAAGAAAACGATCAAATCATCTGAACCGAGGGCAGCACTTCCTTCCTGACTCCCTCTCGATCGATGATCTGGTTCAGCGCTCCCGACACATTCCCCATTTTAGCTGAATAAATACTCATCGAATAGTCCAAAGGGATGTTGAAGCATCCGACGTTCACGATCCTGTGAATAACATGATAAACCGAGACTTTGATCGCCACGCAGCCATGATAGTGTTGCTTCCCGAAGGAGAGATCGTACAGTTTCAGGCAGATCTCTGCTGACAACTTTTCCAGCTCTGGAATTCCGATGCAAATGGGCGGAGGATTGCGCGCTGGATCGAATGAATCGTGAGAAAATTAAATAAAAACTTTGAAATGTTGAAAAAAACTCAGCGAATAAAATATAACAAACCGGCGTGAATACAATGTATTTTCAGAATTAAAATATTAAAATATGTAATGAAGAAGAATAAATTCTTATGTGAATACTACTATTTTTCAATTATTTATTTCGCCATGAATATGTATTTTTGCATGTTATGTGCATGTCTCGATAAATAAATAAAAAATGAATAAGTGAATAAGGTCCAGCTGCACCAGCTCTGGGTAACGAAAACGTCTGATAAGAAAAAAGTAAATTTGGATGTTCGATGGATTATTTTACCCCGGAGAGTATCTCAAATTTATCCCAGGAACAAAAAATATCATTTAATCCCAAGGTTAAATCAGCGTTAATTCAAATGGAATTGCAGGATAAATAAAAAATTATTCGTCGAGTCGAATACTGAAAAATTATGACCCCTACGATATAATTGACCTCGAGGATAAATTTTACCCTGGGATTTATTTGGATAACGGGGCTTGGTGCAACCAGGCCTAATGAATAAATGAATAACTGAATAAATAAATAAACAAATGAATAAATAAGAATATAATATATTACCTGATACTGTCTCGTTGTAGAGAACATAATCATTATAAGTGAGAGTCAGGGAAATTCCGTAATCATCAGGTAGATACGTGATATTTGAACAAACTAAAAGGTAAAACATGATGATGAATGAATATAAAATCAAATTGAAGGGACGAGGGCGAGGATTTTTTCTCCACCTGTACCTGTTCCATCGATACCAAATGTTTTCCAAGTGATCGTTTCGCAGCATCCGCAGTCATTTTTAATGCATACACAGCCGTTTCTCAATAAAGGTCTTCGTTCAACTGTTGATTAATGAATAAATTAATTTACATAATACGAATTAATATTGATCAAATTAGTAATTTAGGCATTAACACAATTAATTAATTAATTCTGTTAATTAATTAAATAATTAATTCTGGTAATTAACAGAATTAATTATTTAATTAATTCTTGATGGCTATGAGAATGAATTGTGTCAAGTGTGCGGTAGGAAGAAAGAAATTTTTTCATTATTTCAGTAGATTGAGTGAGTGATAATTCCAAACCTTCGTGGGGGGTGGATTCCCCTTGAAGACAAGTAGAAATGACGACTGAAGTGAAAATAACGAGGGAAATTATGATCAGACGAGTGGAGGCCATATTTTCAATGCTGAAATTGCACTGCACTCGAGACTTTTTCACGAGCGATAAACTATGCGTCAGGCGTTGAACTTATCACCGCTAGCCACAACAAATGAAACGACATACATATTCTCATGTACATATATGTGTTCGTGTATGCGATCACGTGACTAATAGCCGGTGAGCGCGTAAATCCAAAGAGCTCCGAATGTTGAAATTCTTAGATTTTTTTTTAAATTGCGGCACATGTGACCTCGCTTTCCGCCCATCTGTCGATTCAAAATATGCGTTGCGTATCTATTCCACTGTATTACACCGCAAATGAAAATTTAAAAACATTATTCCGTCCATTGTTGAACACAAAAGCCAGTGGTGATAAAATATTCCCAACAATTTGTGTTAACATTTTGAATTCTATTGTCACCAGCGTTACTGTTTTCAATACCCCATCCGTGGACCACTCATTTTCCATCGAGACTGAGGTCGACGCGCTCGCAGATGAAATGAAGGGGAGACCCCCGGATGTCCGCACCCTGGCCCACAAGAAGTGAGGCCGCGCTCAGTGAGACTCGGAGCCGCTGGTAAGCCGGAGGGATACACTATCGCTCCCAGTGGTAACAACAATTCCACGAGAGCATTGCTATTCATTAAAATAATATATAAAGTTTTTTTTTTAAAATAAGAAACCCTCCCACCTGGGGAGATGTCGATACGAGTGCCCTTTTTATTCGGAGTTGAGTGATACATGTTCACCAGCGGAATCTTCAAATTTATTATAATAAAGTTCTTGGGTTATCAAGTTTAACATTAACAATGACGTTAAAGACTGCTGGAGTTGTCATCTTCATTAGTTTAACTCTGACTTGTGGAGTTCGTGGACAGGATGATGATTCGCTGGCGAGCAGTTTCTTCTCAGGTAAAACTATATTCAATTATTTATTTCCGAGTTTTCATTAGGGAAGTGAATAGTCTGCAATGTGTGGAGATCGGTGAAGACGTGATTTAAATTTGTTCAAGAGGAAGAGTTCATTGACACGATGAACTTGATGCCCTTGACCACCGGAATTTCCCGAGATCGTAATTAATGCAGGCATCTCCATCCTTTCTCTCTCCATCATCGAGGGCTAAGTACATACACCCGTCCTCTATTTTTAAATTGAACTCCAGGTCTCTTCAATTCCTTGACCAACACTGCAGAAGCCGCAGACTGTCCCGGGGTGTGTGTCCACGCTCGAGCGACACTGATATGTGACGAGGTCCTCGAGGACTTCCAATGCCCGACGGCGAGCATGCGATGCTGCGTCAATGGACCGTTGAACAGCACCGAGACATCGTCGGAGAACGACATCGAGGGCTCGATGCCCACGAGCACCGAGAAGCCCATCACCGTGAGCTATCCAGCTACCACGACCCTCTCCACGACCACCACCTTCGCCACAACTACCACAAGCCCCAGTGCAACGTCTACTGCTGTCACCACGGTGAGGATTAACTCATCGAACGGTCGTATGTTGCCAGCAAATTGTATTCATATTCCTGTGATATTTTATTTTTTATTCAGGTGATTCAGAGGGAGCCGGAGAAGCCATCGAGTGAGTACAATCGATCAAATTATTAATATATGTAGGATCATTGTCAAGGGTCAGGATTGATGACAAGTGCGGTTGAACTTCATTGGAAATATAACTGGATGAAATATAAAATCACAGGGATCAGAGTCACACAGACATTGGGCATCGATAACGATCCCAATCTCTCTCGATCATCTCTCTAGCTCTCACCGTCGAACACTGACTCACCCCCCAACTCTCTCATCTCATCATCCTCCAATGTCTCTCTTCGTCCTGTTACATCCAGAATAAGTCCCATCTCTCAGGAGAGATTTTTCAATAATTTTCATTCTAAAAATTCAATCGAAGAGTCGAATAAATCGTTGGAATGCAAAATCTGCGACGAACGATAAAAGTCACGTCATCACTCAATTAAATTGACTCCTTCCAGTATCGAAATGTCCTCCTCCTGGCCACATTAACGAACTATTACGAAGCCATTCTCGATATAGAGAACGTAGGATGATTGGTAGGGGTCAAGATTAATGACAAATGCGGTTGAACATCCTTGGAGATATGACTGGATGAATCTCTCAATCATCTCTCTAGCTCTCATCATCCTCTAATTTTTCTTCGTTGCCCAGCTCTCTCTCACTCGCATCACCACTCACTCTCCATCCTAATCCTTTCATGTGATCGATCTATCCGAAGGGACTCGAACGAATGAAGATTCAGGCGGAGATAAGACAACAAAGATCACCGTGACAACTCAGAGACCGGAGCCCCCGCCACAAAAACCGTGCACGGGAGAATGCACCAGTGGGTTCTTCGCTCTATTCTGCGATAATATCGATGGTGAGGCTGATTGCCCCGATGGGGGCTCTTGTTGTATCAGTGATCCATCGATCGATAAAGAGGTGAATACACGATCATTCGAAATGACCGCATTTGGCCCCTGAAAGGTGCTCGATTCCTACCGTGATGAATTCACAATCAACACCAATTTTAATATTTAATTAACGAAAATTTAAATTAATCAGCAGGAGATAATCACAACTACCTCTCGCCCATCGACAGAATCACTGCGGGGCGAGTTACCCCCCTGCAAAGGCGTCTGTCTTCTACCGATGTTCTCCACATTCTGTGAAGGATCCAAAACAATAGTTTCTGGAACTTCTTGCGACGGCGGATCGATCTGCTGTGAGGAGAGTACCTCATCAACACCTGTGAGTCAATCCCCTTTCTTCCTTCTGGAGAACATGTCGGAATCTAGAGGCGATTTCGATATTTTCGTAGAGAAAATTCTTTCATCTCCCTCAGATTCCACAATATGTGGGGATATTTTTTAAAAGATAAAATCGCTGAATTTATTTTGCTTTAATTCACTATATTTACACTTATTTTACAAAGATTATGGATTTCTAAAATAACTCACTAAACCGTCCAATGGCTCTCGCAAAAACTTCGACTGCCGTCTGTGTATAATTTTGACAACCAATGGTCACCAGGTGTACTTGTGGGAAAAACCCGCAATTGGAAAAAACCCATCAGTAAAAGTTCCGAGAGGATTTTTCCCCCATTTTACACTCTCAGGGAAGACCCCATAGCAATATAAAGCAATAAACCTTTCCTTAACATAAAAGAACTTGGGAGGGTGAATTTTGATCTCGGGGAAAACCCCGAAATCCAACACTCCTGAGTTCAAATTCTAATACCGATTTAATGGAAATCGAAATTAATTCGCAGGTGCCACTCATAACAACCCCTCCCCCATCGACAGAATCACCGCAGGGGGAGTTACCCCCTTGCAAAGGCCTCTGCAATATAAAGCACTAAACCTTTCCTTAAGGGTGCCAAGTGAATTTGGCGATGACCTTGAAAATTGACATTCACCAACAAAGTTATAATTTTTTTAATTAATAGTATTAGACAGATGGTGAACATCGGTGACAATTTTAAAATTTTAGAACTTATGGATGTCGAGAAATTAAATAAACAAAATCAGTCTTATACACGGCCTCTTATGGAGTTTTGATTAAATTGAACGTTTCAACCCCCTAGGAACTCAAGAAAAATTTGAAAAAATTTGAAGATATGGGGAATGATGTGTTCAATGTGATGGCGACAAAAAACAATGGGGTACCGGGGTGAATAAGAGAGATATTTCAACCCGCCGTACCCATTTGATCCCATGCTTTCTCGAGGTTCGTCGCGCGAGATAGAGGATTTTCCGCATTTATTTTCTCGATGTCTAGTTCCGGTTGCGGGTTTGAAATTTCGTCGGATGGATGAATACATACTTCTCCAATGATGGAGGGAAAGAAAAAATTTTTTTTGAATTTTTTTCAAATTCACTTGGCACCCTTAAGGGGAAACGGAACCCCTGCGTTTATATGAATCTTTAGAATTGTGTTTTCTCCTGCAATTATTATTTTTTGTTCATTAACCTACTTCATTGACTCAACAATGCGATAATCGAGTCGATAATAGATAGATAGAAATTAATAATTGTAGGAGAAAACACAATTCTAAGATTTGATGTAGACGAAGGGGTTCCGTCTCCCCTTAACATGAAAGAACTTGGGAGAGGGAATTTTCATCTCGAGGAAAACCCCGAAATCCAACACTCCTGAGTTCAAATTCTAATACCGATTTAATGGAAATCGAAATTAATTCGCAGGTGCCACCCACAACAACCCCTCCCCCATCGACAGAATCACCGCAGGGGGAGTTACCCCCTTGCAAAGGCCTCTGCACGGAGCCGCTGTTTTCCATATTTTGTGAAAAACCCAGTGCCATAATTTTCCAAACATCAACTTGTGAAGACGGATTCATCTGCTGCGAGGCGAGTGATTCTTCACTCGAGGGTCAATCTCGTTTTTACAGACGGCTGAAGCACCGAATAAGTGCGGCGAAAGTCAATGTACCCCTGATGCTCGGTTCTTATGCCGGCGAGGGTGATTATTCTATTTCCCCCACTTGCAGTGTGGCACCGTGGCTCCTTGAGTGCAGGGGGATGAACTGAAACCAATATTTTCTGGTCTTGAAATGAGGCAGGAGCAAAACGATTGTATCACGCTGTCAATAAAGAAACGTACACGGGCTATTTGAAATAATTCATTATCAGATGGTGATTTAAACATCTAACGAATTGAATAAAAAATTCTGTTGCATTTCTATGCGATTTTTATTAGTTTTTGGCGGATTCTATTGGAAAATACCGCAGATTATCTGCGTTATTATTATTAATAATTTTATTAATTAATTTTTTTTTCAAATAATTTGAAAATTTTTATCGATAAACAAATTGACTAAATTAATAAACAATATTATTACTAATAATAATAATATTATATATATATAATAATAATATATTATAATAATAATATTATACATAATATATAAATATATATTATATTATTAATTATCATTAATAATTAATAAACCGTTCAAACCGTCCGTTTCGGGGGTATTATTAATTAATATTTATAATTAATTAAATTAATTGAAATGATTTTATGAAAAAATGAAGGCAATTCGATTTTTCTATACAACCTATTCCGTCAGTTCAAATTTTCTCATTTTTTTTGTTCGATTCTTTTAAAGAAAAGGAAAAATGGAGTAGAAAAAATCCGAAAATTTTAAAATCAAAAAATTTCTCAATGGAATAAATTGTATAAAATAGTTTTTATTGGACATTTTCCATTAAAAAAACCACCGCACAGTAAAGTTGTGGAATTCTTCAATAGAATCGGCAAAATATTAATAGAATTTCACTAGAATTTTCTATTATTTTTTGGTTGATTTAATTGAAAAATTTGTGCTTATCTGCATTTTTAAAACAGAAATCTTCAGATAACAGTGGAACCATAAAACCTGCGTGAAATTCAGTGTTCATCGTCTCTACGAGAAGGTGAAAACAATTAAAACAATGAGAACAGTTTTTGAGGAGAACTCGTGAGTGCGCGGTTTCTCCCTCACTTCAGTACGGTATTTCTCGTGGTATTTCCAATTCAGGATACCGGGCGTACCGCTATTTCGATTCACGCATATATTATATCAGCGGGTATGCTCATTCTCAAAAACTCATTTCTTTTCATTCCTGTTATGTTACTCTCAAGTTGACTGCGTCGTACTCCGAAGAGTATTACGTAAGCCTAGGTAAGTGGGAAAAATTTTAAATCCATTTTTTCCCTCAATAAATTTTTTTCACTCATTTCACTCTTGCGTTTTCCCGTCGATCCCTTTCCTCATTTCCCGGTTGGAGAATGGAGAATATGCGTTGCGTATCTATTTCACTGTATTACACCGCAAGTGAAAATTAAAAAAAATTATTCCGTCCATTGTTGAACACAAAAGCCGGTGGTGATAAAATATTCCCAACAATTTGTGTTAACAGTTTGAATTCTATTGTCACCACCGTTACTGTTTTCAATACCCCATCCGTGGACCACCTATTTTCCATCGAGACTAAGGTCGACGCGCTCGCAGATGAAATGAAGGGGAGACCCCCGGATGTCCGCGCCCTGACCCACAAGAAGTGAGGCCGCGCTCAGTGAGACTCGGAGCCGCTGGTAAGCCGGAGGGATACACTATTGCTCCCAGTGGTAACAACAATTCCACGAGAGCATTGCTATTCATTAAAATAATATATAAAGTTTTTTTTAAAAATAGTNGAATTTTCTATTATTTTTTGGTTGATTTAATTGAAAAATTTGTGCTTATCTGCATTTTTAAAACAGAAATCTTCAGATAACAGTGGAACCATAAAACCTGCGTGAAATTCAGTGTTCATCGTCTCTACGAGAAGGTGAAAACAATTAAAACAATGAGAACAGTTTTTGAGGAGAACTCGTGAGTGCGCGGTTTCTCCCTCACTTCAGTACGGTATTTCTCGTGGTATTTCCAATTCAGGATACCGGGCGTACCGCTATTTCGATTCACGCATATATTATATCAGCGGGTATGCTCATTCTCAAAAACTCATTTCTTTTCATTCCTGTTATGTTACTCTCAAGTTGACTGCGTCGTACTCCGAAGAGTATTACGTAAGCCTAGGTAAGTGGGAAAAATTTTAAATCCATTTTTTCCCTCAATAAATTTTTTTCACTCATTTCACTCTTGCGTTTTCCCGTCGATCCCTTTCCTCATTTCCCGGTTGGAGAATGGAGAATATGCGTTGCGTATCTATTTCACTGTATTACACCGCAAGTGAAAATTAAAAAAAATTATTCCGTCCATTGTTGAACACAAAAGCCGGTGGTGATAAAATATTCCCAACAATTTGTGTTAACAGTTTGAATTCTATTGTCACCACCGTTACTGTTTTCAATACCCCATCCGTGGACCACCTATTTTCCATCGAGACTAAGGTCGACGCGCTCGCAGATGAAATGAAGGGGAGACCCCCGGATGTCCGCGCCCTGACCCACAAGAAGTGAGGCCGCGCTCAGTGAGACTCGGAGCCGCTGGTAAGCCGGAGGGATACACTATTGCTCCCAGTGGTAACAACAATTCCACGAGAGCATTGCTATTCATTAAAATAATATATAAAGTTTTTTTTAAAAATAGTAAACCCTCCCACCTGGGGAGATGTCGATACGAGTGCCCTTTTTATTCGGAGTTGAGTGATACATGTTCACCAGCGGAATCTTCAAATTTATTATAATAAAGTTCTTGGGTTATCAAGTTTAACATTAACAATGACGTTAAAGACTGCTGGAGTTGTCATCTTCATTAGTTTAACTCTGACTTGTGGAGTTCGTGGGCAGGATGATGATTCGCTGGCCGGCAGTTTCTTATCAGGTAAAACTATTTTCAATTATTCATTTCAGAGTTTTAATTAGGGAAGTGAATATTTAATCTTCATTTTTCCCTGGGCCCAAAGATATTTCATCGTTCCTCCGAATGAGACCGGATTTATTCAAATTTCGTGGCAATAATTTTGGTGATTTAAAAACCTTCATTTTCAATCAGAAATCATTGTCTCGCGAATTAATTCGGTGATCATCAGCATCGCGCGTTTGGATTTCTTCTCGATTCGTCGATAATCGGTACGTAAACACCCGGATCTATCGAGAAATAGAAACTGAAATACTCGAGAGAATGGGACGACACGGTTTTTTATATAGGTAGTTGAGAATCAGCAAGGAAGGATGCGACTGCGTCCCACTTAGAAAACATGGATCGCGGAAGCTATGCGGATGAGGTTCTGTGATGACCGTAAGAGACCCGGTGGCATTAAAACATCATCGAATTGCCTCATTTAAATTTTCCCAGCGAACCGGTAAAACTCGATTTTGACGCTTCGCTGATGAGTTATCACCGAATATCTCGGAATCCAAGGCAGATAGCGAAATTTTCGTTACGACCTTTTTTGTGGGGCGAGTCGAGAGCTACAGAAAAGGTTCAGACAAAAATTTCGCCATCTCCCTCAGATTCGGGGATATCCCCCGACAACTCAGGTGAGAGCCAAATCGACTTGAATCGTATTGTCGCTTCGCTGATGAATTATCGCCAAATATCTCGGAATCCAAAGCAGCTAGTGAAATTTTCGTTTAAACCTTTTCTGTAGCTCTTGACTCGCCCCACAAAAAAGGTCATTACGAAAATTTCGCTATCTTCCTCAGATTCGGAGATAGCCCCCGAAAACTCGGCTGAGAGCCAAGTCGACTTGAATCATTTTACTGCTTGGTTACTGGAAATCGAGATGTACTAGCCATTGGAAATTAATTGGCTGACCGGGGGGATGGGGATTAGAAGTAATGTGTGGAGAGTATTTTAGGATCGAGATTGTAGGGACCTTCAGGAGGCCTCTGTGCTCGCTTCAAACGTCCACGCACCCGTTCATTATAATTACCGTTATATTTGTTTCGGGCCGTTATGCCTGGGCGAAGTGAAACCACATTGGGTCTCCGTATCGTTACACATATTGTTGTAATACATAACTGCATTCGGAGTAATTTCGATGCTTGCCACTGCATCTTTCACTTTTATTTATTTTTTTCAGAACATTTGAACTGATTTAATGTAATTTAATTTAATTTAATTCAGTTTTTAAAATCCTCATTCCCTCCTTCACGATGAAATTTCATTATGAGTAATAAATGAACTTGCAATTGCTATTTTTTATTCGTACGCGTGTTGTGGATGTGGAGTTCATTGACTCATTGATCTCGATGCCCTTGAATCCATCGGAATTTTCAAAGATCCTAATTAATGCAGGCACGTTCGTTCTACCTGTCTGTCTTTGAATTACTAACGAGTTTTCTGGCTCATCGGATCGCGTTTGAAGTGCGGGGACTGGGGTGGTGAATAAAAGACGGGTTTAACGCGGGGGTTCTGGTGGATGTAATGAATGAAAATGAATGACTCTGGTAGGTGCTATTTTGAAAGAGTCGGCGGAGTTGTTACAGTCATTTTACTCGTTTTACAGTGAACTTCCCGTTCGATGTAACGGCATTCCGGTGATTACGATTGACGCTATGATTACATAATCTTCGTGCCATTGACACTGGCTTGTTTATTCAAATGCGTTGGCCTCGGTGAATTTTGAGTTGACGTATGAAATGACGTTTTTGCGATGGAGTATTGAAGGATTGTTTTACGGATTTTTGGGGTGGAATTTCAGGTCTTCTCGATACAATAGCGAATACAGCTAACAGCGCAGACTGTCCCGGGGTGTGTGTCCACGCTCTGGCGACACTGATATGTGACGAGGTCCTCGAGGACATCCAATGCCCGACGGCGAGCATGCGATGCTGCGTCAATGGACCATTGAACAGCACCGAGACATCGTCGGAGAACGATATCGAGGGCTCGACGCCCACGAGCACCGAGAAGCCCATCACCGTGAGCTATCCAGCTACCACGACCCTCTCGACGACCACCACCTTCGCCACAACTACCACAAGCCCCAGTGCAACGTCTACTGCTGTCACCACGGTGAGGATTAACTCATCGAACGGTCGTATATTGCCAGCAAATTGTATTCATATTCCTGTGATATTTTATTTTTTATTCAGGTGATTCAGAGGGAGCCGGAGAAGACATCGAGTGAGTACAATCGATCAAATTATTAATATATGTAGGATCATTGTCAAGGGTCAGGATTGATGACAAGTGCGGTTGAACTTCATTGGAAATATAACTGGATGAAATATAAAATCACAGGGATCAGAGTCACACAGACATTGGGCATCGATAACGATCCCAATCTCTCTCGATCATCTCTCTAGCTCTCACCGTCGAACACTGACTCACCCCCCAACTCTCTCATCTCATCATCCTCCAATGTCTCTCTTCGTCCTGTTACATCCAGAATAAGTCCCATCTCTCAGGAGAGATTTTTCAATAATTTTCATTCTAAAAATTCAATAGAAGAGTCGAATAAATCGTTGGAATGCAAAATCTGCGACGAACGATTAATGTCACGTCATCGCTCAATTAAATTGACTCCTTCCAGTATCGAAATGCCCTCCTCCCGGGCTCTGCATAGAGGCCCGATTGACCAACTATTGCGAAGCCATTCTCGACATTGCGAACCTTTGCGCCAAGCCTGAACACCGATGCTGCGTCTCCAAGGACGCCTTCGGGGGCAGTCCGCCTCCGGGGTTCTACGTGATCGATCGTTCCAAGGGGAATGCAACCAAGGAAGATAAGGGCGGCGAGAAGGCGGCCAGCACTGCGCGGCCAACAGCCACCAGTCCTACGTCGACGACGACGGTGAGCACCACTACCACCACCACCACTCAGAGACCGAAACCCGTGCAGCGGACACCCTGCAAGGGGGAGTGTGTCAACGGGCTCTTCGCACTCTTCTGCGATAACATCGACAGGGAGGCCGATTGCCCCTCCGGGGAGTCCTGCTGCATCACTGATTCACCGATCAAGGCCGTGAGTTTATGAGGAAGAGATTCAGTTTGTTCACCATTTTTTTTATTGGTTCACTCGTTAATTAATTAGTTAACAATTAATTAATTTTTATTAATTAAAAAAAAATTAACTGATTAATAAAAATAGCTAATAATAAATAATAATAATAATAATAAATTAATACTTAATCATTATTATAATTAATAATTATTTTTGATTTTATTTATTCAGATACCTGCCCTATAGGGAAATCCCTACGGCTAATTATTATTAATTATTAATTGATAATTAATTAATTATCAATTACTGAAAATTTTCATTTAATTTCAATTTCTTAAATAGTTAATTAATTAATAAAGCGATAATTAAAAAATAAAATTCAAAGAAATTAACAATTTTTTTATCAATGAATTATTAATTAATTAATTGATTAATTGAAACTTTAACAAATAATTATTTGGAAATTTAATTAAGGAGGAGAACTCCGGAAGACATTTATGAACTATTTATTCTATCATGATTGAATCTCAATTAATTTTTTAATGTTTCAACTACTTTTAAATTAATAGGACTTTTTTTTTATTTGAAATTTTTAGCGCATTTGAAAGATTTTTGAAATTTTAATATTTTTCATTTTGACATTTAAAAACATAAATTTCAATTGAATGTTAATTTTTAGGAGCCGACAACAACCACCCCTCGCCCAACGACAAAACCACCGCAACCGAAATTATCACCTTGCCGGGGCTTCTGTATGCTCGTGATATTCGCCGCATTCTGCGAACGACCCAATACTATTGTCTCTAAAACATCGACTTGTCAGAGTGGATTCATCTGCTGTGACGACAGTAATTCAGTGTCACCTGTGAGTTCTTGCAATTGTGCTATAAAAAATCGATGCTTCATATTATCTTGTCAATGAATGAATTCGATAAAAAAATTCTATTAATTGTGTTTTAATAGAAAATGTCAAAAACATCTGAACAATTTTTCAGATGATATCGGTAGAATTTCATTTTTCTATACAACTTTTTCTATAGAAACACTCAAAAAGAATTGAAAAATTTTATGATTAAAAATCTCAAAGATGAAATAATTGAAAAAATTGAAATTCAAAATTTTTTAAATGTAAAAATAAAAAAAGTTAAATCGGAAAACAATAAGAAAAACTTCGATAGAAATTCTATGAAATTTCCTGTTAATAATCTGTTCTTTAGATGATTATCTAAAATAAAATATTATTTTACAATCAAATAAATGAGTGAGTGAATGAATGAACCAATTAATTAAACAACTTATAACTCCATTAATTAATCAATGTATTGCATGTTTCAGGCGTCAAAACATCGTCCCAAACCGACACCAACTCGACCACCAGCGACCACGGTCTCTCTACCCCCTGACAATCGTCCCGATTGCATAAGTCAGGGCGGCTCGTGCATCGTCTCGTACATATCCTTCACATGCTTCAGTAATACACAATTAAAAAATCCTGAATATGCAGTTGTTCATTGTAAGACTGGAAATAAATGGTTTCATTTCAGGAAATGCCGAGTTGACGAATCTGTTCAAGTGTAAAAAAGCTGGACAGCAGTGTTGCGCACCCAAATTCCGGATACGAGGGGTCAATAATTCCACTGAGCCGAGTTCAAGCAATCGAAATGATACTATTTCAGCTGGAAATATCAAGCCGCAAACCACAAGTTTTACCCCTTTTTGTAAGATTTTTAAAATGTTTTTTTAATTATTCTATTGAATTTTTATTCGGCATTTTTTCAAGTTTTCTGAATTTTGCATTTTTCAAGCATTTGAAGAATTTTTGAATTTCGTGATTTTTTCATTTTTATATTTATAGACTTTTGGTCTATAATATGGCTTAATTTTTTAATTTAGAGGTGTTTAATGTCTTAATCTTGGGATTTTTTAATTTTTCAACGTTTGGATTTTAATTTTTAACTTTAATTTCTTATTTTCTATTTTTTACATCTTTTAGATTTTTCCTTTTTAAAGCATTTGAAGGATTTCTGAACTTTTCAATTTCTCAATGTTTACATTTTAACACTTTTGAATGTCAAAATTTCAAATTTTAAATCCGATTTCAAATTTCATTTTTATATTTATAGACATTTGCACTATAATATGGCTCAATTTTTTTGATGTAGAGGTGTTTAATGTCTTAATCTTGGGATTTTTTAATTTCTCAACGTTTCGACTTTAATTTTCAACTTTAATTTTTTTATTTTCTATTTTTGACATTTTTTTGATTTTTCCTTTTTAAAGCATTTGAAGGATTTCTGAACTTGTCAATTTCTCAATGTTTACATTTTAACACTTTAGAATGTCAAAATTTCAAATTTGAGTTAAGGAATTTAGATTTTTGCTTCTGCCTTTAATTCTTGTTTTGGTGAATTATATATATATATATATATTTTTTTTTTTCAGACGAAACAACCCTCACGACAACTCCAGTCCCACCAACGACCCCGCTATCAACGACGACAGACCCGACATTCAACAAATACGTGTGCGGAGTGAAGGGCACATCCCGGGGGCCGATTCAGGCCAAGAGTCTGTGGAGGGACCCCCGAGTTGTGGGTGGCGAGGACGCCGACGCCAACGAGTGGTGCTGGCAGGTAGCCCTCATCAATTCCCTGAACCAATACTTGTGTGGAGGTGCTCTCGTGGGGACGCAGTGGATCCTGACTGCAGCCCATTGTGTCACAAAGTAAGACCGTAAAAGTCCATTTTTTCACTATCAATCAACATCAATCTCATCAATATATCAATTAATATATTAATTTTAAAAAACAATTATTTTAAGTCGAGTTACGTAATTAATTAATTAATTAATTAAAGTCGAGTTACATAATTAATTAATTTACATAATTAATTAATTACGTAACTCGACTAAAAACAATTGTTTCTTTTTAATTCATCAATAATTGGCAATTATCAATGAAAACTGAAATAAAAAAATTAAATTCTGGAACTAAATTTGATAAACTTATTGGATAAATGAATCATTAATCAATGATCACAAATAATTAATCATCCATATCATTATCATCACGAATATATGAATTTTACGCTCACCTCAAAGACAAAATAAATTTAAAAAACCTGAGAGTTGAATGATACTGACGAATAATATCAATTACTCATTGAAATAATAAAAAAATAACGATTTATTTTTACTCTAGCATCGTGCGATCAGGGGACGCTATCTACGTGCGAGTGGGCGATCACGATTTAACTAGGAAGTACGGGAGTCCTGGAGCCCAGACCCTGCGAGTGGCGACGACCTACATTCATCACAATCACAACAGCCAAACTCTGGACAACGACATAGCCCTTCTGAAGCTTCACGGCCAGGCAGAGCTGAAGGACGGAGTTTGCCTGGTGTGCCTACCAGCCAGAGGAGTCAGTCATGCTGCTGGGAAGAGGTGCACTGTCACTGGATACGGATACATGGGTGAAGGCAAGCATCAGAATTTTCAGTAAATCAAGTCCTGAATTTTAGTAACTAATTTCACTTTTCCGGCACTGACTGCTCTGTTTTTAGCTGGCCCCATTCCTCTGAGGGTTCGAGAGGCTGAAATTCCAATAGTCAGCGATGCTGAATGCATTCGAAAGGTCAATGCAGTCACTGAGAAGCTGTTTGTTCTACCTGCGAGCAGTTTTTGCGCTGGGGGAGAGCCTGGAAATGATGCTTGCCAGGTAAATATGAATCATCAAATTTCCCTCGTTTTTTTATGTTTATCACAGCTGTTTAAAGTAGCTCTACCCTTACGGTAAATTCGAAGATTATTGAAAACTGCAAAAAAATTGCAGAAAACTCGACTAGATTCGGAATTCTAATTTTTTTCTCAATTTAATTATCGTTTTGGTTTTTCAAAGAAGAAATGTTCAAAAATTTTCTTATGTGAAAATCAACATTTCCATTGTAATAGAAGATTAAAATCTGAATTTTTTTTCATTAGATGTGAAAAAATCAAGAATTTTTTCGGCAACTCATAAAAAATAATCCACCGTTTTGCAAACAAGTTTTATTATTTATTTATAAGAGGGAAATTTTTGAAAAAATATCAATATTTTGCGAAATTTAAATTTTTTTATAAATTTTTCCAAGGGTGACGGTGGTGGACCCCTCGTATGCCAAGACGACGGTTTCTACGAGCTAACAGGTCTAGTGTCCTGGGGCTTCGGATGTGGAAGAGTCGATGTGCCAGGTGTATACGTCAAGGTGTCAGCGTTTATCGGATGGATAAGCCAAATAATAACTGTTAATAATCTTTAGTCGGTCCCTCCACAGGTTCCAAACTGCGTCATGACGATGATACTGTGAGATATTATTAAATTTAATGATGAACTTTGAAGTTGAGTAGAATGATACAATCTCCATTCAATCAATTGCCCAATCCCTCAACAAATGTATCGATATTGTAATTGTTGGGCGATTTTATTAATTGAGTCATTGTTCCACTTGATTGTCAAATTTATCTGCACCATTCGTACAGTCATTTTCACCAAAATTCACGATTTTGTGTCATCAGCGGCTATATTTTTTCAATAAGATGAGATGTTTTCCGTAATTAAGAGTAATCTTCCTCTGTAATTGTGGATTTACTCGTGAGCAAGTGGTTTTAGGGGAAAATGTCAGAAGACAGTTTTTCTGGCTGAAGACATTTCCAACAAAAAATGCTTTATGACTTTTTCCCCTAAACCCATTTCCCTCTGAGGTAATCCAATTTTTAAAAACTTGGAAAATCAATATCGTGAAGAACTACCCTAGAAAAATCACAAAAAATCTCATTATCCTTTCCAATCGCTTTGTAAATTAACGCATCACCCATTAAGGACCCTTTTACTTTAAGCCAATAAGAAAACAATTATTTTTCATCACTTTATTCATATATTTATAGATAAATGCATCCGAGTGCTGACGATAAATGTATATTTCATCCTTAAATCTAGCTCTTAGCAATTCCCTAATTACAAAGTATCTCTAATATTCTTTAAGAAAAAAACTATATATATTTATATAAAAAAATATCCAAGCATTGCAGACTACTGGTACGGCACATCAAAGAGGTATCAGCCCTCACTCCACCCCTGAAAATTTCAATTTTCCCCCGAAAGAGGAGACAAAACGATAAAGTGACAAAATAAAAAACCACAAAAGATAATTAATATGTGTTTTAATAGTATAAAGAGAAATTAAACGTCAATTCACCACATACAGTCGCTAAAAATTGCCTCATTCAATGAAAAATATCCATGAAGTGTTAAATGCACCTCCATTGAAAAAAAATTGAGAATAAAAATACAGAGATAATCACCCCATCTGCCATGAATTCTCTATTCATTATAAGAAGAGAGGATTCTCCTCGTGGGATTCTTGAGTTTCGATGCCCTCCCATTCTTGAAATCCCCAGGCTTCAGGAACCCATCGATGCCATTCTCCTTATTCTCCCTCTTACAAGTGACATCAGACGAGGACCTCATCATCAGGTCCTTCGTCAGATTCTTGGCAACCGAGGCCAGATCAGAAGTGGAGGCAGACTTGATGAGCCCATTTAACTTATCAGAATCACAAATTGAAGAGTCTGAGGGTGTTGAGAACGACGCGAACGAGTCGTTCCCCTGAGAGGTGGCAGGAGACCCCTTCAGGGTCTCATCCTCCTCGAGAAGTGTGTTATCCACCTCCTGAGAGGTCTCGTGCTGATCCTTCATCTCCCTGAACCTCTGGATAATCCTCTCGTGGGGAGAAGTCATGACGAGCTGCTTGGGATAACTGAACTCCCTCTTGGCTGGGGTCGAGCCACTGGGCACGTCCTTCCTCATGTCCTCTACGATGAACTTGTCGACCTGGTGCTGCGTCGTCCTCAGGTACGAGGAGATTCTGCTGTTCCATTCACTCGACTGGACACTCTGATTCTCAAACTTCTTGCAGATCTCCCCAGCTGTCGCCTCGATCTTCCTCCTGTGGTCCTCCATGAGCTCCTCGTGATTGACACTGACGTCAGACACGAGCTTGTGGACCTCCTGGACCGAGGAAAGTACCTCAGACCTGTCAGACATCATTCTCTCCTTAATTCCAGCTGCTCTCGAGGCCACTCCCTCGCTGAACTGCTTCAGCTTCTCGCAGTTCTCCTCAGCATTCCTCTGCAGATCTCCACAGAGACGTTCACCCTGGAGCACAGAGCCCTCCGAGATCTTCCAGTTGACCTCCAGATCACCAGACAAGTCGTCCCTCATCCCTAGGAGAGTTTTGGAAAATTCTCCATTGACTATTCCCTCGATCTCCCTCTGGCTCTTCAAGTTATTCTCCATGTGATCACCAATATTTTTACAGAACTCCAGCCCCTCCTCGGAGACTGTCATCGTCGTGTCGCTCACCATCACCTCCTCCTCGTGGATCCTCTCGTACTCGGTGAAACAATCCTTGAAGAGCTTGAAGAACTTGTCTTTTTTACGCGAGAGACTCTCCTGCGCTGAGATTGTCTCGTTTATTCTGTCGGTATATATGGTGATCTTGTCGTTCAATCGGTTTCTGTCCTCCAGGAGTCGCTCGCACACTGTTGCAATCGTCCTCCTCATGAACTCGTTCAACTCCTCGAACTTCCTGCGGTTCTCCTCGTTGATCTTCCTCAGGTTGTCAGCCACCTTGAAAAATGAGGGAAAAATTGGGGATAAGACACTTGAAATGATTAATGCCATTTTTCTGGATAATTTTCACAATTTGGGAAATTTTTGTTGAAGGGAGATCGCACTGAAAATCTGTCGTGCTGATGAGTTTAAAATTTTTCAGTTTTCATGTATGAAAATAAAGAAAATTGGTTTTTGATTTTTTTAGAGGAATAGTTATTAAAACTGCCCTCAAATTTTGTATTTCAATTTTTTGTGTTTCGAATTTTTGTGAAAAATTTGAAAAATTCCCAGCATTCAACTGCATTATAAATCATTGAAGTAGAACTTTCTTCAGGTTTTCTGAATCACTTATTCAGAACATAAAAATAAAAATGACAAAAATGATGAAAAAAAATCAAGCCCTAATTTGCCAAATTCTTCTTAAAATCAAAATCAAAATAAATGCCCTCGAAAATCCGTCGTGCTGATAAGTTTAAAATTTTTCAGTTTTGATGTATGAAAATAAAGAAAATTGGTTTTTGATTTTTTTTAGAGCAATAGTCATTAAAGCTGCCGTCAAATTTTGTATTTCAATTTTTTGAGTGTTTGGAATTTTTGTGAAAAATTTGAAAAATTCCCAGCATTCAACTGCATCATAAATCATTGAAGTAGGACTTTCTTCAGGTTTTCTGAATCACTTATTCAGAACATAAAAATAAAAATGACAAAAATGATGAAAAAAAATCAAGCCCTAATTTGCCAAATTCTTCTTAAAATCAAAATCAAAATAAATGCCCTCGAAAATCCGTCGTGCTGATAAGTTTAAAATTTTTCAGTTTTGATGTATGAAAATAAAGAAAATTGGTTTTTGATTTTTTTTAGAGCAATAGTCATTAAAGCTGCCGTCAAATTTTGTATTTCAATTTTTTGAGTGTTTGGAATTTTTGTGAAAAATTTGAAAAATTCCCAGCATTCAACTGCATCATAAATCATTGAAGTAGGACTTTCTTCAGGTTTTCTGAATCACTTATTCAGAACATAAAAATAAAAATAATAAAAATTATGAGAAAAATCAAGCCCTAATTTTCCAAATTCTTCTTAAAATCAAAATCAAAATAAATGCCCCTGTAATTTGCCAATTTGACATTGGCAATTGTCACCCCAGGGCTTCCAAAAAAGCGCCTACCTTCGTCCTCACGAGTTCCTCAATCCTCCCCGAAACCACCGAGAGCATCTTCTTCTGAAGTTCAATCTCCCCCACCGAAAACTTGGAGGTGTCCTGGGCGACCTCCTCCATCCACACCTGATAATCCTCATGATTCGACCTAATCCCACTCTCGAGTTTCGCGATCATCCCCTGTTCCCCTTTCAGCAGTTCCCCCGATATCAGTTTAATGGAGTTCTGGATCTCCTTAGAGTTGGTTGCAGTGAGCGCATTGACCTCATCCTTAGCAGACAAGGAGAACTGAATCAACTCCTGTGTGTAATTAGCCAACTGTTCACTAGCCTCATCAAACTGCCTCTCGATATTCTCCCTGAACCTCTCCCCCAGGTGTTCGTTCTCCCTCTCCACCCTGTTCTTCCTCTCGATCTTCTCATGCAGCTTCATAGTGTCTCGTGTCACCGTCTCCACGACATTCAGCAAATGGCTGGCCTGACTGTGAAGTTTCCTCTCGGTGACGACGTGCTTCTCCACCAGATGCTTCTGCTCATTCCTCTCCTGTTCAGTGATCTTTATCTGCTTCTGGGACTTCTCCAGCGACATCTTGAGCTCCTCCAAGATCTTCTCCTTGCTCAGCATCGTCTCCTCCAGGGCCTTGATGTGATTGATCTTCTCCTCGATCTCCTTCCCCTGGAACTCGATGGTCCCCTGGAGCTCGTTGTAGTTGTCGTGGGCCAGGTACACCCCATTGCGATCCCTCGTGGCCTGGAGATCCCTCCTGAGTCGTTCAATCTCCTCCGTGTACTCCTTCAGCAGAGCCTTTTTCGAGAGCTTCTGATTGATCTCAGGCCTGTTCGTTATGTTCTTCGCCCTGTGGGCGTAGTCCAGGGTGGAGAGGGTCTCCTCCAGGTTCAGGGCTGCTGGCGACACTGTGGCTATTATCGAGGTCTTGGTTCTACCCCCCAGGGACTCCTGGAGGAGACGAGTCAGCTTGGACTCGCGGTAGGGAATGTGGGGGGCTCGCTCCACCAGCGCTGTGATCACTCGTCCCAGGGTCAGCAGGGACTGGTTGATGTTGCCAGCCTCGCGCGCTCGACGGTCCACTGCCCCTGAACGACCCACGTTCTCCGAACCTGCCAGGTCCACCAGGTTCAGCTTGCCCGTCTTCAGGAGCTCCTCACCCTCCACTGTGTTCTCCTTTATGTGAATTGTTATCGAGAAGACTGTGTGCGAACGCGAGGAGTGGGCGTTCATCAGCGTTGCCGCTGTCTGACGCTTCTCCGAGCCCTTCTCCAGGATCTTGTAGACCTCGTTCTTGTTGTGGACCGTCACCTCCTCCAGGCCGTGGATTATCACTGCCCCCTTCTTTGTCGTGTCCTCGTAGATCCTGGAAGGGATGAGGGCTTCATTCGGGGGTTTCAAGCGGTGGGAAAATTCATGTGTTGGGGATTTTTTTTAGTATCTGACTGGGTCTTTACTACACTTTTTTTAAATCAGGTTTGAGCATTAGGTGGTCTTGGGGGGATTTTTAGTGGAACATTGAATTATGGGAATTGTTGTTTGAATTGTTGTGATATGGGGTGTTTTTTTTTTCATTTTGATAATCTGGGATGTTCTTCAGTTGGGATTCAGTTTTACGTAGCCCAGGTCTTCAAAAATTGTGATTATACAATCAAAATGATGTTGAGAAAAACTGAACATTTTTAAGGAGCGTTTTTGAATGATGTTGGGGAATAAACCCAATAGGGAGGAAATTGCAAATTGATAATTTACAGTAGGGGAGGTTGGGTGAAACGGACACTTTTAACTTTTTTTTAAATGTTAACGAGGGGCTGAAATGTTGATAAAATTTAATAATTTTTTTTTTCACTACAAAGAACAATTCTTTCCCTTTGTGGCAAGCCTAAACTGAGCTCAATTGATAAATTTGTTTCTGAGTTGTGAATAATTTTTAAAAAGTCTAGTGTCCATTTTACCCCTCCCTCTCCTATTGACGTATTGGGGATTTCCTTTTTTTAGATTTGAGTGGACTTATACTAATGTAGTTTTTTAAAAATTAGTTGTGAGCATTAGTTTGAATTTGTGACGAATTTTGGTGATAAAATTTAGTTTTTGGACATGAATTTATTTATTTTGAATGAGTTTGTGAATTAAAATCGGATTCAGATTATTAAATATTATAAGATGTTGAGTTTTTGCCTCGGATTTGTTGCTTTTTTAAATTTCAAGTGTGTTTTTATCAACTTCAAGTATTGGCTTGAGTGTGTGAAAGTTTTTCCTCAAAAATCGAATAATTGGATTTTTAATTCATTTATTATTTATTTTATATGACTTGCAACCAGAATTGGAGGATAATGTTTCGTTTTTGAGGAAATGTGTTTCATTTAACAAAAAGTCCAGTGTCCATTGTACCCCATCCTCCCCTACATTTTGACTATTGCCCAGTTTTCAATGAATATCTCAAAATCTAAGGAAAATAGCCAAATTTTTGGCTCCAACTTTTTTATGGACCAAATTAAGAGCTACAAAACAGAAAATTACAACAATTTCGCTATTTCTCTTAGATTCCGAGATATTTATTGAAAACTGGCCAATAGTCAAAATCGACTTAGGAGACTGTGGGGTAAAATGGACACTCTAGACTTTTTTAAAATTATTCATAACTCAGAAACAAATTTATCAATTGAGCTCAGTTTAGGCTCGCCACAAAGGGAAAAAATTATTCTTTTTATTGAAAAAAAAATGATTAAATTTTATCAACATTTCAACCCCTCATTAACATTTTTAAAAAAGTCAAAAGTGTCCGTTTTACCCCAACCTCCCCTATACCAGTTTACCACTTCACTACTGTGTGATTATTTGCCTCTCCTACACTTAAATATCCCCTCAATTGACTTTTCCATCGACGAATATTCAGCTAGTTTCAGCTTCACCAGCTGCAGCTGCTACCCGTGCTTGGAGTGTTTGTTTTCACTTATGGATTGGAGTAATTGTTTACCTGATTTTGGAGGCATCGTCGTTGGAGGAGAGTAGATCGAAGAGTTCTTCGTTGTAGAGCTCGAGGAAGCTGACTTTAACAGTGTACTCCTGCGCTTCGAGGGTCCGGAGCTCGTCAAAGAGGTGGTTCAGGGAGCGTGGGATGATCCCAGCTGCTGTATCACTCTGCCAATGGACCGTGGGGTCATTGCAGACCCCCTCCATCGTGAACGTCTTCCCCGTGCCAGTCTGTCCATAAGCGAATACAGTGCAGTTGTATCCCGCCAGGACCTCGTCCAACAACGGACTGACAACAGCATTATAAACATCCACCTGCTTTGAGCTGGGGCCAAAGACCCTGTCGAAACTGAATTTCTTCGTCAACTTGCTGTCCTGTGGCCTCTCTCGCACCACCACGTCCTTCGAGGACGCCACGTCCACGACAGTCGACGACTTGCCGTGGATCTCATCCTTATTCGCCGGCCTCACTCTCACGAAAACCTGTATGTGTTGATTTTTATCCTTCTTCCTGGAGACTTCACTCATTTTCCTGTTCGTCATCAAAGCCCTATTCCAATAATCACTTGACACTCCACTATTGTTTCATACGAAAGCCCAAACCAACGGGCCAGGGAAAGTAACACAGTATTTGGGGTTTTGATGCGCTTTGGGGGTGCTGATGCAGACCAGAAACAACTCGGGATTGACCGTTACAGTCCGTTCAGCTTGAACTGGCAGTTGACGGCTTGTCCGTTTGAATTTCAAGAGCTGCCGAAATTTCTCGCTGGCGGCGCTGAACGGTGCGCGCACGTCCACGCTGCGATTGGACGATTCAGCCACGCATTTTATAAGTAATATTTTTTCTGTGAATTTTTGGGAAATTTGTTGGTGAAGTCTTTGGAATAACTTTCTTTATTACCGCCTTTTCATTTTTTGGAAGAATTTTTTTTAAATACATTTTTTGGAAATAACAGAACCGATCATTAAATTTAAAAAATAATGATAGGGTTAATAATATTATTTTATTATTTAATAGTATTTTTTCAATACATTTTTAGGCAATTTGTTGACGAATTCTTTGGAATAATTTTCTTCACTTTTATCATTTCAATGAAAAAAAAAAGATTTTTATCACAGTCTGTAAAAAGGAATTTTACGGACATGTCATGTCCTTCGAATTCTATTTACGATAATAATTTTGGGCGATATCTTCCATCTTATCCGTATATTCGTAATTTAGTAAAAAAAAACATTCAGCTCAAATTTTGATCTTTTCTGAAACGCAGAAGATGCATTTTTTGCATCTGCTGAATGACATTAACGATTAAATGACGAAAACAAGTCATCTTGTTTTTAACATATGAAAAAAAATTATGAAAAAAAATTGAAATTGTACTACTACTGCCCTCTGCCAGGCACATGTTAAACTACTCACGCGCCTTAATGTTCTCTGCTGCTCAACCGAAAACACCAGTCATGGCAGATTCAGCAGGAAATTGGTGTCTCATCGAGAGTGATCCGGGTGTTTTTACTGAATTAATTCGCGAATTCGGTGAGTATCAATCAATGTTCCCATCCCACGACGAAACTCCTTCCTGCAGTGAATCAAAAACCCTTTTTCTCCCCGAAATTTCGTGAATATCTCCCTGAAATTGAAGTGCAACTGACAGCTCTCCACAGCACAACCCAATAACACTGATATTAAATGGTTATCTCCAGGTGCAACGGGAGCACAAGTCGAGGAGCTGTGGAGCCTAGACGACGATCAGTTCGAAAACCTCAAGTTAGTGTCCAAAAGCCATTATTTTTATTATTCCAATGCGCCACATAACCTCAATGTTTTCTATTCTTTCTCCCTACACTGAGAGAAAAACAATCACGTTGTCAAACAAGTCTTGTTTGTGCGAACAAAATCGCTAGCTGAAAATTGCCAAAAAGAATTTGTTTGGTTCGAATTTGAAAGTCTCAAACATGAATAATTGTTCTGCTTTCGACAGCAACTAAATATTTGGCTCAAGAGGCGGATAATTCACCCCAGACGAGCTGGGTGAAATTCGAGTTGAAGTTTGATAAATCGATTTTTTTTCTTATAGTATCGATTGTACTCAGTAAGTACCTGAATGTACCACATGCATTTTCGTTTGTACCGCGCACCCGTAGACGTAAGGGGTGCGGGAAAAATCGTGCAGCGTCGGAAATGAAAGCACGGAAAAAATTTTCATGAGCAAGGATTTAGCATGAATAGTACTTGTGTGTACTATATTTTACCATTTCATTTATCAACCCCTTCAATACTTTACCCCCTTCTAAAATCTTAAATGTATGAGGGACGTCAGGAAAACATACAGATATCTTCTAAATCGTTAGTACTTGTTTGTACCAACGAAAATTATTCACTTCCTACACCCTATACAAGATAAATTCAGTAGCGAAGCGGTAAACCGGGTCAAGTCGTTTTTTACTATT